>NC_139235.1:33028542-33553089 GCF_977018435.1 Lepisma saccharinum
CCTTCGTCACAAACTGTTGCATTGTGGCTTTGAGCAGCCATGATTATTTTATTTGGATTATGAATTGGATATAATATTACTTTTCCATTTGAAAACTCTTCCTAATTCTTAAAAGCGTACAGAATTTAAGCGGGCGGGAGTACTAACACAGTCCTTCGTGATTTAAAACAAACGCCACGTGGTGGATATTTCCTTACAAACGTCATCCTGACGTCACATCAAACCCACCTATTGGCATTGGTTTTACGTTTACAGGTGTAGTGATAAACATTATATCACCATGTAAAACGGCAGGTATAATTTTCTGGCTGATGGAAGAAATAGATCTTTACGCACATTTCTCCAGTGAACTGAAAGACATTGCACATTCTCAGTGGCACTTGTCATACGTATCCAGATTAATTAATAAAGAGTCACCAATCATAACGAACAACCATCGCAAACTTTAGTACAAAGTTCTTTGATCTTTTTTCCTTGTTGTCACTTCATCTCGCAGACATTCTTTTCTATCGCAGCGATTAACTAATGAAGGTTAAAAAAGCAATCTAAAACAAGACATAAACAAGCATAAAATGTTAATAAACTAACTTTGCCTTACTTTACATTTGCAGTCCGTCTTAAACTGTCGTTAAGTGTTGAGTTTTCTTGCTCCTTTTCTCAATATACAAGGCTACTTCTGTACGCCCCCTGTTGGTCAACTTCTCACTAATTAAGTGACGAAATGTCACCGGTGATTTCACTTGGAGAAACATCAGTGTGGCCAGTTCCTCGGGCGAGTTGAACGCGTACCCTTCAATGAGGAAGGGGAAGCGTGGAAGTCCAAATGATCATTAGCCGCTGAAAATTTTCTGTTGACTTCGTAAACAAAACCTCACGACCCAGAATCATATTTGCGCAATCAAGCTCACGGGGAGGATATGCGTGTTTTAGCTACGTGAGTTGGTTCTGTAAGAAATTTAGGAAAAAAAAAACGTCCATCAACGGCTTCAAAAATTGTAGTTGTGAGGATTTGTCAGTAACGGACTGTCCCAGCGTGAAGTATCTGGTGATAACTGATAATGCAAGAAGGTCGGGGAGGGGAGGGAGGCGCACATCCAGCTGGTAACACTTGGCGAAAATCGGTTTCTAAAACTTGCTGCACATGGGCGGCTCCAGGGCGGACAAAGGGGTGCTTGGGCACACCTTAATTTTCTTCTGCACCCCATTCAGCACCACTTTATCAAAACCTAAATTCAACCAAAAACACTAACTCTTGCAGTGTTGTGGCCTCTCCGATGGGGCAGTGGAAGCGTCGTCGCCTTGTCATCAAGGGGTCCCGGATTCGATTCCTGGTGTAGGGACACAGTGGTTAGGATCCCACTTTAAACTGCAGTCCAGATAAGCCTTCCTGTGCATAAAGTGGACTTAAAACACCAAATCAATCAATCAATCAATCTTAGTGTTACATTATATCATGTCGTCACATTGAGCACCGAATGTTAAGTATTGAAGTGAGACCGGCGTTTTTACTTCTCCCTAGAAAAAAAACATCTCCGGTCGTCCATGTGTGTCATTGCCCTCCTTCTACAAGCAGTAAAAGGTAAATGTAAAATTTCCCGTGCGTATAACACCGCGCCATGAAAGCACATTTAGGGACTCACCCAGCCTCAAATCAATGAACACCTGGGGGGGGGGGGGAAGGCGGCCGGAGCGTGGTGCTGATCACATCACTTCCAAAGTGGCCGAGATCGATAATGTGCGGGCCCCTACCCCAACATCCCCTGTTCCTTTCTAATTTCTAAACATGTCGTTGTGCGAAAATGAAGCAAGTTGCTAGTACTCTTCAGTGTCATTGGTATATTACCATAGGTGCCTACAAAAAATTGATTACTTATTTGATTTAGTGGCTAAAACATGCATGCATCTTTAATTTTTCAACATCGCACCTCCTAATTTTCATTCCGCACCCCCTCAGCACCCCTAGACGATTAATCTTAGCGCCGCCGCTGATGCTGCACATGCATTATTTTCACAATTATAATTCTTACAATGCCTAGGTTAGGTTAGGAGACAAGGTTTAGGGCTGTTAGCCAGGCCTGTGGCGAGGGGTAGGCTAGGGGACTGAAACCTAGTGCGCAATTCAAATATTTTTTTTTATTTCTAAAAAATATGACAACAAACGGGGGAGAAACCCTGGGGAGTAAAGGCGTCCGGTGCCCGGTGCTGATTACATCACCAAAAAAAAATGGCCGAGATTGAGAATGTGCATGGGTCCTACCCCCACATCCCCTAAATGTGCCTTCATTGCATGGGGAACTTTACCTTTATCATCAATTTCATCATACGCATCATTCATCCTCATTATTGCGATTAACTAAAACTGGAAGAAAAACGACGTAAAATAACGAATCAATTCATTAGCTAGAGATGTATGAAACTTATTTATACCAAATAAAAACTTGGAATGGATATTTGGGAGGGCAAGAAAATGCCTTGGTCTTTCTATCAGAGTTTAAACAATGCCTTCATATGATAAGGTCTCCGCAGATTTCCTTCGTTTACGTGCAACGTCATCGTTGGTAGGCTCCGATTCGAAACATATACACACACACATTACAAATAGTAGCCGTTCAAACCATGTAAATTCTTCGCCTATTCAACACACAGATTTGCGACTGTAATGCTGATATCTTGTTGCGATTCATGACCTACCAGTGATGACGTCGCACGTAAACAAGGAGCATCTGCACAGGCCTTGTTTTATAAGAAGGTATTGGTCACTCCATAATTAGCAAATTTAAGGTGGAAAAGAAGAGAGTTGTGGAAACCCAGTTTCAGCATCCGATGGCCGCATTCCACACGCACGCGACAGGAAGTGATAATTATGCGTATTCTTGCGACAGAAGCGTGCGTAGAGAAGGATGTAGAGGGAGGTGTCACCCAGTTAGTGTCGCCGCCAGGTTACGCGTGAGTTATGGAACGGCTGACCCAAAGGACGGCATCGGTAACCGGGGACAATAACGCATGGAACAGGGGACATGGTCTGCATTCGTGCATTGTCCAGTGTGACCTTGATCACTTACGGACGTGCTCAATGGTACCGAGCCAACGGTGCCACTGGCTTATGCTATGCTGGTGTTTGGAGGTAGGGGTGGTACAGTGGGATGCATAAGTATTACCGTCAAAGAACCAATAGGCTCTGCACTAGCAAACGTAAGAGACCCATCCCTTAAAAAAACACATTAAGATGCAAGATAAAAATGAATGAAAATAGTCATGGACAATTTGTAGAGCAATGCTTGTGCATCCCACTGTACCGAGATAATAGATTAGTAGAATATGTGGCTTGTATAACGAAATTATGATTAATAACCATTCCATAGATTTTTCAGTCATTCTTGACTTACAAAAAAAAATAGAGTCAATTTTGAAAGTACGAGCATGTGATAGTTAATACATGAAATCTGTATTTATACTCAAGATTATATGATTTTTTATATTTTTTCTTGATACTAGTTCTGTATGTCTATACTTACGTAATGAATTCAATTTGTGATTGGATTACATATGGTATCCAGTGGCGGCGATTAGGGAGGCGAGGAGGCAATTGCCCCCCCCCTTTTTCCACTTTTGCCCCTGCACTATGCTAAACCTTATCTACAAAGGTAAATATACTGTCTTTGCCCCCCAGTTTCGGCACCTTGCCCCCCCCCCCCCTCGGTTTTGGAACCCAATCGCCGCCACTGATGGTAGTATTGTACTTGTAGTTGTATTTTGTAATTATGTACGCCTTCTATCATTGGAGGATATTCCTCTGTTGAAGGTAATAATAAATAAATAAATAAGTCTTCATCGATACGAGATCGAGACAAGCTTTCGTAAAATGGAGACCAGATCAAAAATTCCTTGATTGATTTTGTTACTTTGCGTCGCTTTATCTGTCATTTTTGGCTAATAGCGACGATGAGAATGAGTAATAATGTGATGAAGGAACATCAGGCTGGGGATTCGAACCGGGACCACAATACTCCGCTTCTCTGCCACTTTTAGCTAATCGTGACGACGAGGATGAGTGATATGACGAAATTGATGAACGGCAGGAGCGTATATTCTAGGCTAGCCAGGCTATCTGTGAAGCCTGAAGACTAGAGAATAAAATACATGAGGAAGATCGATCAAAAATTGTAAATAAAATTATTCATATCAGTGAAATGATATGGTGATTCTGGAGTTGGTAACCTGATTTCCTGTGAGTTGGCAACCTGATTTCCTATGAGTTGGCAACCTGATTTCCTATGAGTTGGCAACCTGATTTCCTGTGAGTTGGCAACCTGATTTCCTATGAGTTGGCAACCTGATTTCCTATGAGTTGGCAACCTGATTTCCTGTGAGTTCGCAACCTGATTTCCTATGAGTTGGCAACCTAGTTTCCTATGAGTTGGCAACCTGATTTCCTATGAGTTGGCAACCTGATTTCTTAAGAGTTGGTAAACTTATTTCTATTCATAGCCTAGGACCACGTGACATAGTGAGATAACCCAAACCTTGGACTAAATATACGCCACTGATGAAAGGGCACTCACAAAGAACACCCATGACTAGGCTGGGATTCGAACCCGGGACACATGGCGTCGTAGCGCGCTGTGCTAACCATTCCGCCGAGGAGGTCGGTCCGAGAATTACCTTGAGTTTAAGTTTTAGATTTAAGTCAACTTTATACACAGATAGGCTAATCGGGTCTGGACCTACAGTTTAGAATGGGAATCGATCCAGTATGTTCCTGCACCCGGTATCGTACCCGAAACGCATTGATTAAAAGGCAACGACGCCGAGGATTAGCGTTTTGGTATGATATGATATTGGCCGCGGTGGCTCAGTCGGCGTCGACCTCCTTGGCGGAGTGGTTAGCACAGCGCGCTACGACGCCAGGGGTTCCGGGTTCGAGTCCCGGGTAAGGCATGGGTATTTGTGTTTGTCCAAAACGTGAAAAACTGAGAATACTGTAAAAATTGAAAAGTGTAAAAGTTGAAAAAGTGTGAATGACGGGGGATATCACCGCGTAGGGGTATTCCTTTTGTAAAAAAAAAAAAAAAAAAAAAAAAAAAAAAAAAGTCGGTAATGCGTCTGATTACCATGCTAAAGGTCCCGGGTTCGATCCCCGGCCGGTTCAAATCCGGGAACTTTTCTAACGATGGAAGCGGCCCCGGCGCCCATCCAGCGTCGAATAACATGGGTACCTGGGGGAAACCCTGGGGGGTAAAGGCGGTCAGGGGCGTGATGCTGATCACATCACCCCCACAAACGACCGGATCAAGAAAGTGTGGAGCGTTACCCCCACACCCCCTATACGCCTTCATGGCGTGATGCTAAGCACAGGGGAACACTTTACCTTTTACCTTTATGATATTGAAAAGTTTATACAAACCAAATTTTCATTGATATGTGACTTCTTGAGACATATCAAACGGATACCTACGTAATTATAGATTTTTTTTTTTTGTAATTACCAAGCCACTCCAGTACTCAAGCTCGTGCCCAGGGTAGCAAATCAGAAACGCTGAAACTATCGGCGATTAGGGAGACGTTAGGGGCAGTTGCCACTTTTGTTTTGCAACTTTTGCCCATGGACTATGCTAAACCTTTTGTGCCAAGCGAAAAAGTAAACTGTCAACTCGCAAAATTTCTGTGCCAGATCACACAATATAATCTAAAATTTCTCCCAAGCTTTTTGTTGCAAGAGGTGTATAAAGGTTAATAACAAAAGCGAATAACCATGGATTTTAGTACACTTACAATATGAAATGTAAAAAATGATGGATACAGGAACTTGCCCAGCCCCCTCGACAAAAATTTGTTGTTGCGCCCCTGTTTTTTTCCCACACGAATCTGGAATGATTGCGTATCCTGGCCACATCTAATAATCCAACAACATTTCGGTATTCTCATTTTCCCCCACATTTTCGGATCTGTTTCCCCAACCCTTAAAAAAATTCTGGGTACGAGCTTGACATCCTCCTGTACTTTGTACTCACAACAGTTAAAATGCCAAGTGCTACCCGCCCTCTCAGCGCTTAAAATCTAAAATGAAAATATTTAATTAACATACAATCCTAGGGCGACCCCCCCCCCTCCCGCGCCATTGACGCCATCTTCAAGGATGGCACTCTTAAATGTTCCCCTTGTGGTAGTCAAACTTCGGATGAGACATTTTGAATTAAAGGTTTATCCGTTATTTTAAACATTAAAAATTCATGAAAAATTAATTGCCTTTTTTTATTGGCCGAGTCTGCTGCCACGCACGTGTCAGCAGTAAGAATAAGCGTTAAATTTGCTCCTGCCACATAATTCGTCTGCTAAAAGCATGTTACAAATCTTAAGAACAGATGAAGACGAGAAAAATGCAAGTTTATGATTAGTGGGAATGAATGTACAGGTAATTTAGAACCTTTTCTTTAGAAAGCATTTAGCGATATTATTTTAATGCTAACGGAACCTAACCTAACTACGAGAGCATTTAGGTTTATTATTAGAAGAATGCTAAGGGACCTAATCTTAAAACATTTATGTGAAAGTAATCGCTACAACTTCACAGTATGTGTTACAGACGTAATTGCTTACATAGCAAGATGAAATCACGATAAAACAAAGACCGAGTTTGCTGCCACACACATCTCTGTTGAGGTTCCAGCAGAAAATGAACGTGGCAGCAGACACTACCTTTTTTATTTTGCCTATCGTATTTCCAAATTTTTAATGTCTAGAAATTGAGGCTCGTGATATACCTCACAACTGATCCACCACCATTTGTATCGTTGTCTTTGGCCTGTGAGTAGTGTCGCTAGTGTCGTACTTGCAAGCATATTTTCCATAAGGCACAGATATCACAACGCTAGAGTAGAACTCTACAAGTGTAATTTCTGGATCTGACACCGGGGGCACCATCATCGCCCACCCCCAGTACACTTGCAGCCCGATCTACAGTTCGGCCATCCACTGGTATCCTGTGCGACGTCATAACGCGAGAAATCAAGGTCATTGGCTGCTTCGGCGACGGCGAAATCTGACCTTGAATATCAAGCAATGGCGTCCGGTGCATAACAATGGTTTTTTGGCGACGGGATAGTGGTACTGACCTCGATTGTTGTAGACCGCCTTGCCTCCGTGAGAAGGTTTGGTTCACTTGTCACTTTCCTAGTGACAATAGGAAGGGCAATGTCCAGGTTCCTTCCGTTTACTTGTATGTATCGCAATGAACCGGTGGCGTCGCCAATGGAGGGCGGGCTCTAGCCCACTGAAATGTAGTCTTTGCTCACCCAAGGAACCTACATTAGAAATGTTCAGAATCATTTATAGAAAAATAAGAATCGCACAGGCACAGAGGTGGAGAGAGACAGAGACAGAGAGAGACAGAGACAGAGAGAGACAGAGACAGAGAGAGAGAGAGAGAGAGAGAGAAAGAAAGAAAGAACACAACAGCAGTAGAGGAAAAAGAGAAAAGTAAGAATGTACAGGGTTTCTATAAATTAGTTATACAAAAGTAACCGTTAATTGTGAAGAAAGTGTATGTGTAACAGAAATGTTTTATACATCAATGAATACAGCATATCTTCAAGTTTTCTCTACAAGTGTTCAATATGTGATCCTTTCATCACACGGCAAATGTCCCAGCGGTATTCGATTTCCTGCCAAACCCTTTGAAGCATGTCTGCATCGATGGTCGCAGCTGCCTACGTTATCCGGACCTGCAGCTCGTCGACGTTGCTGGGAAGAGAGGGAACAAACACACGTTCTTTAATGTAACTCCAGATAGAGAAATCCATGGGGACAACAGACGAACGAGGTGGCCACGGAATCGTTCCACCACGACCAATCCAAATCGGTACTTCAGGATTGAGGTAGGCGGTTACTTCTTTATGAAAATGCGGAGGTGCACCATCTTGTTGGAAAATGAAATCAGCACCCATATCATCACGCAATTGTGGCATTAGATAATTCTCAAGCATGTCCAGGTATGCTCTGACAGTCCATGATGACTGGCGCAATACTAGAGAAGATAAGCAAACGCTCACGCCTCCAGTGGTGGCGTCTGAAAACTAACAACTGGAAGCAAATGACGTGCGACAATAAACTTGAAGGTATGATTTATTAATTGATGCATAAACCATTTCTGTTACACATACCCTTTCTTCACAATTAACGGTTACTTTTGTATAACGAATTTATAGAAACCCTGCATATAGACCAATGGTTATCCACCTTTTTCAGTTCTGGACCCACCTTGAAGGATATTACACTTCATGGGACCCATAGCGGCGGAATTACTTGTATGGCCGTGCACCCAGTTTATAATCATATTGTTTGCTAACATCGAGTACTTTAAGAAGCCATCGTTTACACTTGCTTAAACAAATTACACACACTTCATTCTAGAAAAGTAAATATGTAATTTAGAAGGCCAATTTACTCTAGTCTAACATGTAACTAAACACAAATGCTGAAATTGAAAACTTTTTTTTTTACTCACCAAACTGAGACGGTTGGGGATGCCTTTTCCACATAAGCTAGGTTATGTTGGGTTCAATGGTGGTTAACTGAAGTCGTAACTCTGAGTGCAAATTAAGTCTATGTCTGTACTTGCTTTCCACTTGATTCAGAAATGGAAAAACCTTAAGTGAACATGCATATGACACACACATAATTAAGAACTGCTTGCTGCGACCGAAACGAAAACGTCAGGTATCCGATTCGCTTTAGTTAAACTTCAGAGAGATGCCGGTAAAAAGAAATGGTAGAGCGCTGGTACAACACGGGTTAAATTTAAATTGTTAAAACAATATATATCTTCATAATTTAAATGTAATAGATTTTGAAGACACGGTAAATAAATCTTCGAGTCCGACTTCGAAATCCACCAAACGCCCCCTCGGGACCCAGCAATGGGTCGTGCCCCATAGGTTCAGAAACGATGATAGAGACAGAGAAGTCAGTGTGTGAGAGAGACACAGATAAAGATAGAGAGAGAGATACAGAATAGAAGTAGTGTGTGTATGTGAGTGACAAAGACTGTAGTTTCATACGCGATTCTACCCCCATTTGAGTTTGGAATCGTCGGCTGGAGGTAGGTTGGAGGTGAGTGTCTCGTGGTCGAAGAAACAGAATCATGACGTCAGGTCGAAGTCGCACTGATTCAACACTTTTCCTTAATTAGACTAAGTTCTGCTTTAGACGAAAGCAATTTTTTATCATTTTTGTTACGTATATTCTTCTAAAATTCTTATAGGATTTCAAGGCAGACAATACTATACATGCAAGCACTTCATGTACAGTACCCGGCAACAAAAATGGGATACCTAGATTCCAAAATACTCGTTTCCCTGCACGGCGTTTGTGTGTTGCCTACCTCTACGGCGATATGTGGATTATAATATCAAATTTTCAATGACCTTCTGTTTCCCTGTCGGTATATATTCCCTCACTCTATTATGTGTGTATGTGTACATACGCACACACAGGGTTTAGAAATTCCAGACAGTTAGGATCGAAAATAATTCTTCCAGATTGTGAGTAGGGTAGAGGAGGAAGGGAAACAATGAAATACGGAGAGAGAGAGAGAGAGAGAGAGAGAGAGAGAGAGAGAGAGAGAGAGAGTGGTATTTTTCCATGCCTATGCTGTATGCGCAGTAGCGGCAAGGGGGGGCAGTTGCACCCCACTTCTCGCCACTTTTGCCCCCGCATTATGCTAAACCTTATCTACAAAAGGAAATATACTGTCTTTGCCCTCCTCCACTTTTGGCACCCTGCTTCCCCGGGTTTGGAACCCAATCGCCGCCACTGTGTATGCGTTATGTTACGAAGCTATGTATTTTAGAAATGCCAGTGATTTGTATCTAAGACTGATAAGTAGGTTTTGATTCATTGATTGATTGATTTGATGTTTTAAGTCCACTTTATGCACAGTAAGGTTAATTGGGACTCGACCTACAGTTTAAAGTGGGATCCGAACCACTATGTGCCTCCACCGGGTATCGAACTCGGAACCCCTTGATTACAAGGCCACGACGCTACCACTGCGCCATCGGGGAGGCCAAACTGACTGACTGATAAGTAGGAAAAGCTTTTCCTATTTGTTGAGTGTTTTGTGCTTTTAAAAATGTGAAGTGATACATTGTTTACATCTCACTCGGTCAGCATTATCTATAAAATTTCTTCATTTTACATGGAAGAATAGGTCGTAGCAGATGTGTAAAGGAAAATGCTTACGTCTGAAGGCCTATATTGTTACATTCCAACAGAAAATATACATGCCAGTGGCAACCCTGACTCTGTAGCGCATAGTTGTGGTTTAGAGGGCTTACAATGTCGAAATGAGCAATCACGAGCAAGAAAAGTTATGTTGATGTTCTATATGTGCCGTGAAAAGTGTTGTATGAAAAAAAGTGTAAAAAAGTGGCTTTTGTTGTATTCCTGAGTCATATTTGTCATCCTTCGATTTATTAAATTGTTCCCGAGTGACTGATTTTTCTTGTTGGTAGTGATTGCTGCTACAACCTTTCCAAGCATTCCCATTTGCTGCTAGCTTTTTGGGGTAGTAAATAATCTGTGGTAGTTAGGTTAGGCTACTTGGGTTTGGTTTTCTTAAAAGAAGTTGACGAAAATGGTTGTAGCAGCAATACCGACCTTTCTTGTTTTGTTGATGTGGGAGTGCCGTTTCCTTGACTCCTATTGAATGGTTTCCTCCTTCTATTGGCGTTTTTGTTGTCTTGATTTAACTTCCTCTGTTACTGTCGCTGGAGATGTTGGTTTTCCGGAATTTGTTCATGCGACCATCTGGCCGCTTACAAAAAAAATCCACAATAATGAAAATTGCCATTACCATTGTTCCATCAGCATCTTACAAAATAATAAGATAACTTACAATGGAAGTGTTATTTGAATATAATATGTCACTCATGTGCATTTACAGTTTTAGTCAGGAAGAATCTTTCAGTTCGAAATACTTTTGCCTTATATTTCTTCTATATGTATTTCTTAACATGTCAAAGGAATTAATTTGTAGACATCCAAGTTCATTCATTTACGAAATAGAAACTCTTAGCACCATCTTGTAGCAACCCTATCAGTTATATTTCAAATGCAACAAGACTATATAATTCTATCTAGGCAGTAAAAAAGTTTAAGTCCATTCAGGGTAAAATAGTTTAATCTAGATCTATGATCCTGGCTACTGCATAATGAACGGTTGCGTCCTAATTGCGAACAGTCCTAATTGCGAACACATAGAACTGAAAACCTGTTTTTAAAAACAGGTAAGGGTAAGACACGAGAATTCTGGTCTTTGCCAGCACCAAAGGAAGAGAGACTTTGAAGATTCAAACACATTTTTTTTATGGATGAAACGTTCAAAAGCTGTGCCAGTTTTCTTGGATATATACAAGTACTATACAAGCAGACTTGGGAAGTACGAATTTAGTAGCAAAGGTTGTTGTACCTCTAGTCTTTGCGTTTCCACCAGACAAGAAGAAAGGCATTTATTTACGATTGTTTCGATTAATCTTGAGGGAAATACCAGAGTGGAACCCTGAAACGGTGAACATTGACTTCGAGGCAGCTGCTATTTTTGCTTTAAAAGAGGTTTTTACTACGATTAACATTCATGGTTGTTTTTCCCACTTTACACAAAGTTTTTGGAGGAAAGTTCAAGACATTCGCATGACTACATCTTACAATGAAGATGAAGAAATAAAGAGGAGCATCTGTATGTGAACGTCTTTAGCTTTTCTAAACCTACATCTTGAGGAATGATGGCTTCATATTTACGAGCAATCTCCTCGTAATGAAAACCTTGTAAAGTTCTTCGACTATTTTGTAGACCGGTGGCTCGAAAATCCCTTACTGCCAAAAGATAGCTATGTGGAACTGTTTCAACAGGAGGCTCCGGACAAATAATGCAT
The DNA here is from genome assembly GCF_977018435.1 of Lepisma saccharinum. NCBI lineage: Eukaryota > Metazoa > Arthropoda > Insecta > Zygentoma > Lepismatidae > Lepisma > Lepisma saccharinum. Next base: position 33,040,473 of record NC_139235.1, read on the forward strand.
TGGAGGAATGGAATCATAAAATCAACAGCGAGCTTGGTAGGCCACATCCAAGAGTGGCAGAGCTCATTAAAATGCTTACAGGCTGAGGCAGAAAAGTCAAATGATATAATTATGAGAATAGAATTGAACCTAGAAGGTGTCAAGCATAAGAAAATATATGTTTTGTTGAACGAGAGGATAGCAAGAAGCACCGACAAATACAAGGAGATTGGTGATATCCCTATTTTTTAAAGAACAATATATGTTTTGAAATTTGACTAGGTAACGTTCACCGCATTATTAATTGACAAAGTCATTAATTGTATTATTAATTAGATAAGCTATTTTTGTACAATATGTATAATGTGTATATATAATGTATGTACTTCGACGAAGGCTTTAATCATGTCGGATTGTATGTTACAACTGACGTGCTTCACTTTGAGTTGCAACTTTTACACCACCAGTGACTCACAGAAATTGAGAGAAAGTTGTAGGTCACAAGGCAGAAAAATGTGTTCACAATTAGGACGAACCCCTTCGAGTGTATTCCTGTTCAGGCAGGAAGTGTTCGCAATTAGGACGACACCTAATGAACCATCACCAGGGATTGAACCCAGGACACCTTGATTGCAAGGCGACAGCGTTTCCACTACACTAGAGTGGCGTCCACTGAGAGGCGACAAAACGCGGAAATATCCAGCAACAGAACTTCTGCTGTCTGCTTCTATTGAAATCAAATGGTGTAACGCCCACTACAGGGAAAAGCGCGGAACCCAAGAACGAATTTCCGGCTAGAAGTCTGCAGGTTATCTTGAAGGTTATGGCCCACTGGGACGACGAAGCTGTTCTGTTCTGTTGCCGCGCTTCCGGCGTCTCTCCTAGTCGAGCTTAAGTGGCAGGGGTGTAAATAACACCCCCGCGCGCGAGCTTCGGGGACGCAGTATGAATGAAGTTTTTATTTCGGCGTTAAAATATATTTTCAACCAAACATATATCTTTATGCCTCTACAACTGCAAACATAAAATATTAATCACTAGAAAAGTAGAAAGTGAAATACCAGATTAGAAGAAAACCTTCATTAGCTGAATAGTTCGTTATTGATTACGTCGACGGAGGGTAGACGACAGGCAAGAATGCGCTTTTCTACCGTACTTCATATATTCTAGTAAATCAAGTAACAATAGATTTCAGAGAATGAAACAAATCAAACAGACCTTCATATTTTTAAGCCCCACCGCCCTAACGAAACACATCCATGGGCGTCCGGAAGGGGGGCAAGGGGGGCCGTGCCTCCCCCTGGAAAATGAAAGTCAACCAAAAATTATGTATTTCACATATATAATTTCATTTTAGCCACAATAATATGTGTTAAATATTGCATGAACACCATAAATTATATATTTACTTGAAAAAATCCTTCTTTGATGTTCGAGTATATACATACAATTTACTCTGACACGACGTCTTTCACGTTTGATAACTTTTTTAGATAGTTGGTAACACTGACTCCCACGGTGTTCCACGGATTGCGTTGAACACAATTGCTGTGCGTGTTGCATCAAACTGTCAGCTAAGGGGTTGTTGGCTACTATACCCCGAAAATGTTCACTGCGGTGTGTGAACGCGAGTCCCGATGCAAGCGGCAATACTTCTTGCATTCGCCACCAGAGCGCAGCATATACAAGGCATGTCTAGGGGGACTCGAGACGGTCTGCGCTACATAGTTGCATAATGTTGAATTTCATTTTAATTATTTCTCTTCATATCGTTATTAAGAGCATTGTGCGTCAGTGTGTAGCGTTTAATTACTTGACCCACAGTGAGAATTTTATGTAATATCTAGATCTCAATTATAGGCTTCGACCGGTCATCCTTCAGGAGCGAGTTCGTGTGCAAATGTATCTATTGCAAACAAGACTACTTACTGATTTGCCCGAATAAGTGGCTAAAGAACACACACTAAACATGCACTTTCTTTAGCCACTTATTCGGGCAAATCAGTAAGTAGTCTTGTTTGCAATAGATACATTTAAAAATATATAAATATATCTAAAAGAGAATTGTTGCTCTTTTTTCATCGGACGGTTCTTGTAATTGATCAATTCACTCGAATGCATTGACGGGCAAAGGACACATCCTGGGCGTTTGTTATCATTTGCACATATACAAGCGACTCGCTTCCAAAAGACTGCTTCTGGAACGATTAGTTTCGTGCAATGCATAAGATCAAGAATGGTAAATATGTTTGATTGATTGATTTGGTGTTTTAAGTCCACTTTATTCACAGTAAGACTAATCGGGACTGGAACTACAGTTTTAAGTGAAATCCGAATCACTATGTGCCTCCACCAGGTATCGAACCCGGGACCCCTCGATTACAAGGCGACGACGGGTAAACATGTTGATGACGACGATGAGCAGATGTTACTATACGCTTTAAATCAGTGGTTCCCAAAGTGTGTGCCGCGGCACCATGGGGCACCGTGATTGACTTACAAGGGCGCTGCGAAATGTTCCAATATTTTCACTGAATTGTTAGTCAATGCTATGGATGTTTCAAATATGTGCTTATTTAGTACATTTTTACATATGAAATGTTTCTGAATTTGAAATACGTGTTTATTAACTCAAGGCATGCAATCTTACAAGTAACTGAGCGTTGCAAGTGTTAGAGAGGGGGGCTACATTCTGGGCGCCGCGGAAAAATCTTGAACCACTAAGGGCGCCGTGAAGCAAAGAAGTTTGGGAACCCTTGCGTTAAATGGTCGAAAATCAATCTCTCTGAACCATAGCAAAATTATGCTAGGAGGTAAAATACGAAACACGAGGGAAGAAGGAACATATGGAATGTCACATTGACTGATACGTCAATCATAAGCATCGCAACTGAGTTATTATGAGCAGGGGGACATTGTGTATAATACCCAAATATCTTAAAACACAATTTTTTTTTCTGGACTAGACGCGTCCTCCTCCCCTCTGTCCCGCTAACGATGCACGTGCTTTCAATGCTGAATGAATGTCGTTGGTTAACATATGGTCTGTGTAATAGAAAGTAGATTGCGAAGTATGGTAGTCTTGTCTTGTACATACCTGAGATGGCTTGTTACACTAATTAGTTTGCACTAGCCATTACTAATTGTAAATTAAGTAATTAAAAGGGTGTTAATTGAATAAAAAATATTCTATTACTTCAAATAAAGCGTTATTTTTGGGGGAAATTGTTGAAAATAAGTTGAACTGGTTATTCTTACTTTTTCAATTGAAGATGAAGTTACAAGGGAGAGGAGTAAATCTCCATTGAGTATAAAAAAATTATTGTGAACACCCGTATGTGAACCGCACGCGACGCCACTGTATTTAAGCAGTGTTTTTATAGGGAACAACACTTTTTGGGGGGGGAAATGCGCCTTGTTTGCCCCCCTTCGAAAAAAATACATCCCTTGCCCCTCCCTGGAAAAATCCTGCGGACGTCCATGAACACATCGATAGTCAGTCAGTGGAATCCGCTACTAATTTCTGGGAGAAATATGAAGAAGATTATCTTGCACTATAGCTACATAAATTGTTTGTTTTCGGAATGTAGTGCCAACTGAAATGAAACTAAGAAACATGTCGAACATCAGCGAAGTTGCAGAATTCCTGGATAGAAAACAAAATTCAGGCCAGTAGCATTCCTGACGTATGCATGTAACGAGTGCACTCCCGGTCCCCGAAATGACGTGTCAATCATACCCCGGCACGGGGCTAAACGTCGTTATGTGTACGGGAAACCGGTCGTGACTCACGGTCCAGTTTTTCAAGTTCGGTACTGAGACGGTCGTTTATTGTCATACTATTGCGAGGCGGAGGTTAATACCTTGAAATGTTACACTGTTTTGTTTACCTTTGATATGTAGATTCGAACAATCATAACACACTAATAGCATAATATCTGGTACCTGAAAAACGTCAAATAACAACACTGACGAACGGTAAAAAGTGAATATATATTGTAACAACAAAAATATATTGCAATCAACAACTGTTTACAAAGCCTCCTCAAACGCTCACTCATTCACTCTTTCTCTCTTTCACACCTCTGAGGTATTTTTACATGTGAAGTATAGATACAAATCATGGATCTCATTAACATATCATTCCTGTTAATTTTTAAACCGTTATGTGAATTTAAAGCATTTGTCTGCCAGCTCCTGTGCTCTTTTAAATTAACTTAAGTGCCAGCCCTCGGAAAGCGGTTAACTAAGACAATTGGGTCGGCGTGGTTATATCTTTCGTTCGTATGAACGTATGCATCTTGTCGTAAGCACGACATTTAACAAGTTTCTCGGACGGGGGTAATACACATAAGCCTCTCTCGTCCAATGAGAACAACTACACAATTACATAGTGATGCAAAAACTTAATTGGCTCCAGCTGCCGGAAATACACAAATCAATCGTCGGCACGAGCAAAAATTACATTAAAAACCACTATGCAACAAATAATACTACTTCATGCGCACGACCTTGCAATAAAAATTACGCTTTCCACAATTAAAAGGGACTCATCAGTCAAGTATTGACAAGTTAAATGGCGCGACGGGGCGGTCGGTTACACAAGAAATGAAGCACACTTTGACAATTTACACTAAATATTAAAGAAATGAAATGGAGCTTCTAACGCTGAATGCAGACAATTAAATTAGAACATCTGAACATGAAATAACCCTTTTTTACAACAATATCAAAAATTATCAGACACGGAAATTAGGTTCGGAGTTTCCTGAGTCACTTTGCAAATAAGTGAGGCTTCGGCGTTAACAGTACGGTGTTGATACTAACGACGCACGTTTACATGGACATAGTCCCTCTGAAGAATACTGTACCGGACTCTGCTACATTGCGTTGTCATTCATCTCTCCTGGACGCGGGACTTGCACACGGTTCCTTTGTGGCGAAATTGTTCTCCGAGGTCGATCGCGACGAAGAATAATTGCGACGATATGGTGTACTTGCACCTCCTCAGTACTTCGGGCGTTCCTCTTGTCACTAGCGTCGGGTGTACGTGGTCACGCGCCGGTTCGGAATATCTCTAGTGTCGGGCATCAATTGGACGTCGATCTGCAATCATCTCTCTCTGGTAACGGGCTTCGATCGGGACGTCGATATGGAAACGTCCTTCGGGCTTTAGACAGTGTTCGGCTTTGATGTCGTCTTTGGTGCTGGCTGGCTGGTTTCACCGGATGGTAGCTGCGCATCGTTGCGGGTGCCGGGGAGGCGACGCCCCCCTTCTCTATCTCCTTTAGCCCTGCATTATTAGGTAGTCCACGGTTGGCAAAAACAAATCACCGCGTAATCTTCACCAAAATAAGGCGCACACTGGTAACTCTCTATCTGCAATTCGCTTACGGTACGTAAGAAAACGAAGTTCACGGACACAAACAATAATCACGCGAGGGTGTAGCGCGGAGATGCTCTCTCTATGAAATCCTGGTCAAAACTGTGTCTGGAATCGTGGTACTCTTGTTTATATGTCACTTTCGAATTTGTCCGTTGGGAAGGACGCTAAAGATGACTTCGCTTCGGTTTCCCAGGGGATGGAAATGACCTCTGTCCATTGTCTTGAAACGCGAGGTCGGCGGCGTTGCAGGGTTGGGCTCCAGCTGGTTTTCCTGGTCATCCGTGAACATGGGCTCGACCGCCCGCTGCGACTTGAAGCCCGGTCTCGACGAAAATAATCTTTCCGTTTCTCCGTGTTGGTGCAAATATGTCATGTTCAAAGCAATGACAGCTCGGCTGTCACTCAAGAAAAACCCGTCTCCCAACTCCCGACGTCTGGCTCGGATACAAATTTATCCACAAAATAAAGAACCTCACACTTTCATATTTGTGCATAAAATGAATCAATAAACAAAAAATAATTTATATCGAACTGCGTTTCACATGTCACTAGATACCGTGACATGCACTGCTTGTATACTGTATTTGGTCCTACCTGTGACGTCTTTATCAGCTGAGAGATCGTTTTCTAAGCTAAAATTGATATAAAAATTACTTTAGAAGCACAATTACAAGAGTGAGATTGAGCGGACTGACGCTGGTAGGCATCGAAAGCGACTCGAAAACTGGACTTGACCAAACCAGCAAAAGAATTTGCTTCCATCAAAAAACGTAGATGACTGGCCTTTAACAATTAACAATATAGTAATTTTTGCAGTAAAAGCGAATTTTCGTAGAATAATATTATAATAATATACTTTCTTACAGTTTGCCTGTTGTCTTAACCTTCTGTAATACCACTTTTTACATTGATTCGAATTACATGTATGTATTGTCATACTTGTGTATACCTAATATAAATGTTTGCGTGAACTAATATGTATTTTAGGAAATAGAACTTTCTTTTTTAAACGAGTAGGGGCGCACATCTGAAAGTTGGAAGGGGGGCTACCTAAGGTTTCAGATTGTTTCTAATGGTGTACAAAGCCCGAAAGGTAATACAAATCACAAGATTCGCAAGAGGAACATTTCTGCACGATTAACTGCTGAAAATGGGAGTCAGTTCTAAATACTAACATTGGTGCAGTGAAGATTTTGTTAAAAAGGAACTTCTTGTAACCTGAAGTAAAGAAAGCTTAAGTAGTCGACAAAGACAAAGATCAATGGGTAAAATGCGTTCATTACATTAATAGCATTAATTCCCTATCATACAAGCTTAATTAATGGCATTAAGAAGCCTAAACATTTCCGAATTCAGTCTTGGTCCTTGTATAAATCCATTCCTGAGGAGAAATGAACATGCCCTGACATCTAGCGAGAGGTTCTTGAGTTATCTGTCCCAGGTGTTGCAACTGCTGATACGCATTCATTTATTTTCTCTCAAAATGAGCATATTAGTAAAAGAAGGGCATTGAATTTTAGATTGTGGGTTTCTCCTCACTCTGTAGTTGTAAGCGGATTATTAATCTATTATTAAGGTAAATAAAGCTTAATAAAAATATCATGAACAAATGTATTATTATTTTCAGGAAATGGAAATGGAAATTTTCACGAAATGGAACGCTCCACATGATGTTATCGTTCTTGTATCTGATTACTACAGCGACGAGTTTAAAAACTAGTGAAATGACGCACTGTATTACAATTAGTAATAGCTAATATTATACATTTTACATGGACATCAAATAATATAAAATACATTGGACACGAATGTTCTGGAATTTTGTTTCTCTTTTAAAATTTAAGCAGACGGAAATCGTGAGCTTGTAGTGAGCTCGCCCAACTGGGAAAAAATGTTGGAATGAAATGTACACTCAACGGCAATAAAAATGGGGAATCTACATCCTGAAATACTGGTTTTCCTGCATGGCGTTATATATGAGTGTTGCCTAACTCTACTGTCGTGGCAAAACTTGCCAGTGAAAATGTGCTATTAATATCCACTAATCGCCGAAGTGTTTTGCAACGCACACAACACCGTACAGGAAAGCGAATATTTCAGGATGTTTCATTGTCGGTGACTGTATATCATGCTGGATAAAAATTATGATTTTTATTTAAAAAATCATTTTTGTTTATTTTTTTTATTTAAATCGGATTTTTTTTCCAATTAAATCGATTTTTTTTCTTTTTTTAACATGCTTAAAATTGCTTGTATGGTTTTTGGCACCATGTATACATACATATATGTTATTTATAGAAAGGCTTTTTCAGGTAAACGACCATGTAAATATTTGAACAGTTTGATTAAAGCAAATAAAAAAATATACAGTGAAACCTCGTTAATCCGGACTAATGGGGGGATAAGTTGACCGGTTTAACGAACGTCCGGATTAACTGAAAACCTAAAAGAACAGTAGAAAGTGCATTAAAACTTCGTTTATAGCAACAAAACACGTCTATTATGTTGTATTTAAAGGGTATAGGCCTAAACACACTATACAGTACAGTAAAATGTAAAGCAATACTGTACATACAATACAGTACGTACATAAGCGATACCCATATTATGATGATGTGCCCGACGGACCTGGCTCTGCATCACTCGAAACTCTTGAAGTACAACTCCATATTCTGTTGGGAGAGTTTGGAATGTGTTTCCTTCACTAATAATTCACGGAGGTGTCTCAAGTGGTCATAGTATGCAGATATGTTTTCATTGTCACTTTTTTTGTTTTCCTTTTGCCTGTCCGGATTAACGAGGTTTTACTGTATGTAAATATAGACTACATTTTTCTATTTGAATTTACTATGGAAATGTTTGTTGAGTGCTAATGAAACTATAATAATTTTAGGAACTTTTCTTCTAGTGAAAATATAACATTCTGCATGTATTATATAATTGTAACAAACTTTCTTTATATAGTCTTTGTAGCTGAATTTGACATTTTTTTAATGATAGTTTGCTAATTACCACTAGCCATGTTTATTTACAGTTTAATGATAATGACACTATTTGCTGTTTAACATGATGGGTATTGTATATTATTCTTCACAAAATGCTTGCTAAAATTATTGAATTTTAAATTAAGATAAATTTAAGTGTGTTTACAGTGTACATATTACATCTCCTTTCGTATGTGCTTCACCCCGTCAGTACATATATTTTGTTTCCTTTCTTACAGCCTAATAAACACAATTAAATGATTATGAGATTAATGTACTTTTCACCAAAAGTGATTCTGATATCTACAAAATCTTCATGTACGTTATTCTATATATTATTTATTTCAAGTGATTTAAATCAGTGCTTTAAAAAAACTGTTTAAATCTTAATTTAAATCAACCCACTTTGCTGTATATTATCCTCAATACCACAGCTTATTAATACTTATCAAAAAATCCATTTGTGCAAGTGAAAGATATTTCCATATTGTTATTTTGTGTATGTTCAAGGATTGCTTGACTGACTTGAAATTTTACTATTGGTTTAGAAAGGACTACAGAGAAGAACCTAAATAAGAAAAAAGGAAAATATTGCAGGTAGGGATGTGTCGAAGCCGATTACCGATGTATGAATATCAGCAAAAATCCGATATTTAAACAGGTACCAATAATAATAGAGTTTTACCTTCTAATAAGTTTTATATTTTAATTTTGTAAAATTAATTGAAAAATAGGTTAATGGATCTTCATCACTGTGGAGTCTTTAAGATAAAATTATTGCAAACTCTCATTCAGAGGATCGACCATACTTCAAAATCAGAAATGGAACAGTAGATTGCTTAACCGACTATTCCACATGACCAGGATCAGCTGTTGTATTGGAAATTCAAAAATGAGCATCCAAACCCAAAGCAAGTGGTGAGAAAGTACTTGAGCATACCTGCTGTATCAGTATTCAGTGAACGAGTGTTCAGTCTTGTTGGACAGATTTGCGAAAAGACTAGAGGTGCTTCCAAAACTCGTGCTTCTCAAGTGGAATCTGCCAGCATTAAATTTAGAAGATTAAGAACGTGAATTCATTTTTCATTTCAAAGAACTGTTTGTGTACTAATGTTAAATCTCTGAGAGCATATATGTCCCTACCGAGACAAAGGGGCGTATCTAAAATTAAAAAAAAGGGAAATTGAGATAAGTCCACCGGTGCTTTCCTCTCGGTGACATCTAACGTACAAACTGCCGTAGTGGCGTATCGCAAAACTCAACGGATGCGAAGATACGGTCTCCATGAGTGACGACGCATCTCAAAAAGGAAGCATTTGTCGCAAGACAGAAGGGCGTAACTCCAGTTACTCGAACTATAACTTTACGACCTCAAAACTAAGATGTGTCACTTTTTTACGTGGCATGAAGGTCAAGGAAAAAGAGGATCATGTGAAATCACCACTTGCTTGAGAATGTACCTCGAAAATCTCAATGCCGCACATAATATCAAAGAAGTAACTTTATTTGCGGATGGATGCCCTGGACAAAATTAGAATTCCATTGTAGTAACCATGCTCTTGCACACAGCATCGAGCTTGGAAAACATTGAGAAGATCGATGTTAATTTTTTTTAACCTTACCGCGGACAGAACGAGGGAGATTCTGCATATAGTGCCATTAGCACAGCCATAGATAATGCGGGTGATCTCTACGTGCCTTCCCACTGATCCCAGTCTTCCGCCTCGGGAGGAGAAAGAAGCCATATATCGTCCACACACTCCAGACTTTTGACTTCCTGGATTACAAGACCATGGCACGTGATCTTCGCATACTATCCATCAGAAATGATGATCAGGGAGATTATCTTGACTGGACTGCAATGCGAGAGGTTATGGTGCAAAAGACTAAGGACAAAGTCCTCTTCAAAACCAGTAATCTGGTGGAGTCACTCAGATCCTTGAGTCCGAAACAACGACTGCAAGCTAAACCCAATTAGCAACTACCATGTAAATTGTACTCAGAACCTCCTAAGATTTCAATGGACAAATATGATGATTTGATGTCCCTTTGTCACAATATCTTACCTGTAGTCAGAGTAGCGGATTATGTCAGTTTTTTTTTAAATCCTTGCCGCATTGAAAACAAGACAATCGTGCTTGCAATAGTTTCTTAGTGTGTGATTAATAGTATCTAAGGGTCAAAATATGATGCTCTGACACTTTGTGATTATGTCACTTGTGAAAGTGTCGCCCCCCCCCCAATCCCTCTTTTTATCCGGCCCTCTAGATTACTTCCTGTCTTAATCCTTCAAATCTCTCCTTTCACCTCACCCTGGGTGCCAAGCGAGCAGATTATATTTGCGCCGGAATTAAAAAAGGGGGGTTTCACATAACAATTTATATTTTTAGTCCCTGGTTCGTTTATACATGTACAGCAAGTGAATATACAACTGGACAGTACCGTAGTTCTTGGAATCATAACATTTATAATAGGATATATTGGTTTATTATTAGTTGTTTTATATATATATAAATCAACATAATTGCGCACCTGTGGCTTACACCATCGGCACTTCCTTTACTGAGTTAGCATAACTGTCTCTGCGGGCCTACCCTCAGCTTAAATGATATTCCCTTCATTACAAATGCGTTTCCTTACGCCTTCACTCTTTCTTTTGGGCATCAATTATTCAATACGGAAATATCCACATATTCAAAGCTTTTCCTAAAAGGGGACTTGGGACAACAACAGGGGTTGGCTTACACCAAATGCTACAATATTATAACCAGTCTAGCCACCATAAGTGGACTAAACTTGAGGAGACGTTCCTCTTTCGTCGATCAATGGGGAAAAACTGTTTTTTGCTAAAGCCCACTGACCTTTTTTATAGTTGGGGTAAACGTCCGTGGATGTGGACCCTGTAGCGTTGGAAAAATTCCACTGCCAACGGTCTTTTGAAAGACAGCTCGCTCCCCCAACCGGGGAGATAAAAAACAGGGGAATCTAATATCCAGTAAAGCACAATGCAATAAGCACATACACTTACATGCAATAATAACATAAAAGTACACTCATGGACACATATTACTTAACCCTACACCTTGTAGCTGGCCAGCAATTAATTAATACAATATACCAAAAACCAGTAATAGTCAGTCCGACTATTACACACTTCATAGTATTTGCAACAGGAGTCCATATAGTTCTGCATGTATGTGTACCTTGATATCAATATCGTTATGGTAATACCAAACATTTTCCAGTATTGTATTATGTACTTGAGGTTTATTGTTACTGTAAGTGTCCAGTATTATTTTGTTAATGGTTATGCAATCTATAGTACAATTCTTTCGACAATAGAACATTACGCACTAGCTAACTGCATATTGTAAGTCTCATGTATACATTCATGCCTTTGCAATGCTTTCTTGTATTTAATGTTCTTTGGTGTGTTTCGAGATTTCTTAAATTATTTTTCTGATACTACCAAATGTTTATTTTCATTTACCTACCATTAAACAGTTTACCATGTTGTTACTTCCATTATATCTTCTTTTTAAAACTGTTTTGTAAGCATTAAGTCTAAATAGAAAGCCCTATGATCTGAACGGCCTGTTTCACTTAATTACGAAACTTCCGCGAAACATTATCATACAAAGAAAGACTTTCTGTACTCTTCATCATCAAGATGATGTGACTACTTTGGGCGTAACTCACTTATTCCCTACTTCATGGCACACTTTGTGTGATCTCCAGTTACGAGACAAAAAGGCGTATCTGTGGCGTAACTCAAAATATCTCCACTGGAACATGTTTTTCTCACAAGAGAAATGGGCGTCTCTGTTTCAAACGGCCAAAAAAGCCACTATTACTGATTTGCGAAAATGAAAACACACTCACCAAAAGGCACGGCCCTTTAGTTACCCGTATGCTTCGACACATTTCAATACCCCTGAAAACAAAAGTACAATCAATGATAATGTATGATCACAAACTTTACAATGCTCTACTGAAAAATCAAGAAAACTGAGATACGCCTCTTTGTCTCGGTAGGGACGATATGTAATTAGAAATATTTATAGCAAATTTATTTTTTATCATGTTCAAAATAATATTCCATTTCTGTTGAATAATTTTATGTATGGGAATCGCTTCCAAAAATTATCGGTGAGTACATAGGCATCGGTAAATTTTCAGTTTCGTCACATCAGAAAAAATTGCAGATGGTGTGCCGGTTGCCAATTTTATACCGCTAGGTTAATCAGAAAACAATATAAAAGACGAAATTATGAAAGAAAAAATGACAATAAAAAAAAAACCGAATTTGTTTAAAGATCTTATGTACCTCTTAATAATAATTAACAAACAAAAGTAAAAAACGAGAAGGAGAAGCCACCAAAAGATTAAAGAAACATACATGGCATCAGACTCTGCAAATCCCCTCTCGGCATCAACGCATCTCCACGTAGAGGGGAAGCTTATTATATGAATGGTATCATATGTACAGTTCTCCCAAAGATACCTGACCACACTGAAATATTTCAAAGTCCAGAAATCGTTCATGTGCCAACATAACTCTTGAGCACAACTAGATTGATTGATTTGGTGTTTTAAGTCCACTTTATGCACAGAAAGGCTAATCGGGACTGGGCGTACAGTTTAAAGTGGGATCCGAACCACAATGTGTCTCCAACCCCGGATCACTTGATTACAAGCGACAACGCTACCACTGCACCATCGGGAGGCCTCAAGAGCAACACTAGAGGATAGCCAACTGGCTACAGGTCCCTTAGTTCAGAAACACAGTGGAGAAATATTTACATTCATGCTTATAACATGAAGTCAGGAACCATATAATAATATTTTAATAGAGAACAAAACGGAAAACTTAAGTATGAGAAATAATGGTAGAGGATACAGAGAAACTTTCGTAAGGTTGGAAACACTGCGCTCGGAAGTGATCCACCTGGAGGAAATCGCTGTTAAATACAGTCATGGACACTTCTGTGTTGTAACGATACCATTAGTTTTCGATGGGATTGTTACAATCCAGCAGTGTCCGTGACTGTACAAACAGAGAGGCATTGTTACGAAGCGTTTAGGCGAAATATAATTAACAATAATTGCAAAGAAAGGCGCACAGCGTAAATATTAATATTTATCAGAGTCTGCAAGCAACATTTGATCGTAACACGAGAAAGTCGTAGCTTGCTCAATTATCTATACGTGTCAAGAGACCTGATTCCAGAAACGTTATAGAGTTTGGTAAAGTGCCTGTGTGTCAGCTTATTTCTTTCTTCCAAAGAATAAGATGTCGCGGGTTCAAATCCACACTCCTGCAGTTTTTTTTCTTTCTTTTGTATGATATTAGCTGAGCATGAAGTTGTAGTTGTTAAGTGAAATACTTTTCTTTCAGCATGTTTGTAAAATTAATTAAATGAAAGTATTGTCTGCACTAAACATTTCACCAAACTAAGCGTAAAAGCTTAGTAAACATTTCGGGACAACAGCACCGATTTCTAGCGAGAGTATAGTCCCTCCACCCCCACCTCTTCTGTAAATGTACCTTACTTAAATTTATTAGACATTTACTAATCCAAGTCTCACTCAGGAGCACCCATCTACATTCCTGATACCAGCTGACTCGTGGCACAATGCGGAGCTGCCTTACCTCATGTTTACATTACCCTCCTCTGCTATCCTGCAAGACCACCACAGTGCGAATCGTTGGTTGCCTACACCGCGTTGCACTCCATCCATTGGGGTGATCCCACTGGCCCCTTCTGCAGACGAGACGACAAGGCCTACTGGAGACTTAGTCTTCTCTCCTCAGGTCTGCCTCAAGGGAAGATAGAACCACTTCAACGGCTCCTTTAGGTGAAAAACAACATGCTGACCACACCCACTGCCTCACAGCCATGAAGCCATACATGTATTTCTGCAACTTCAGACAATGTAGGCATGAGCGATCATTGGAACAGTAGCGCCATAGAGCAATTTTGGTTTAAATTAATCTATGGCAAGCACATTGACCCGACACCACCCACCCACCCACCCCTTGTCACGAATAGCACAGAAATGCAGTTTTTACTACCGAGTACTGAGTCTTGGACTACTCATTCGTTACGATTATACAAAACATTACCATTAACGGCCCACCCCCAAACCCTCCGCACCATTTACAGCTACTGAAATAAATACAGCATTGCCTGCTATGATAACTTCGGTTGTGACTACACGCTGTCTCTGGAGCAAACCAACCAAGACAAGTCTTTGCCCAACTAGTGGCTTGTCCAATGAAGTGAATGTATGGAGGGGAAGTGAATGTATGGAGGGGAAATGCGGCTTCAGCTGCCATCCGTTTGCAGCAGCCGCGCGTCCTTTGCTCCGCCCACTCGCTTTCTTCTCTTTTCCGCCGTTATGCGCGGCTTTGCTCCACATATTTGCGAGACAGATAGTATAGTACATTTAGACCTAAATTTGGCTCGAAACGGAAATAATTATTAGAAAGCTAATTCCTTCTGAAATGCGTTCTTTAGGTCCCCCTGTACTTCCCCAGAAAAATCCCAAAAAATCCTGCATGGGGAACACCCTTAAATTTTGAATAAAAGGCCGCCATCTTGGATTTTTCAAAAAATGAGATAACTCAGTAATGGACAATCATAGGGAGGTGCTGTTTTGCGCTAATATGCATGGTTTGTGTAGTATAATAGATTAAAACATGTCTTTTCTAAAGATAGTCCAGTTTAAAGTAAAAATTTAATGAAATCAATAAGAATTTTGACAAAAAAAACCTGAATGTTCAGAAAAAACGGCATTACCATTATTATTAATAGTTTTTTTTTCTTTTCAGGTCTTAGTGATCGTATGCGGTTGTTGGAAAGCTGAATAGAAGATGGAGGAGAAGTGCATTTTCTGCGGTGAAGGCGGGATGGTGGACACTGACAGTGTCAATGTGACAAGAGGGTTAGAGACTTTGAGGAATCTCAGTATAAAGAGAAAAGATGGGATTGGGGAAAAAATTGAGGGTATTAGTCATGTGCGAGTGCATATACAGTGCAGAAAACGTTATACCAGACATGGAAATTACGTTCCAGTGTCTCTACCTGTAGGAACAAATGCAACAAAACCCCTCCTCAGAAGTGACCTACATCCCTTCGACTTTAAAACGTGCTGTCTTTATTGCGGGGAGACGGTTGATAAGGAAGCTTGCAACAAGCACCCACATCGCCACCCAAAAATATGTCAAGTGGAAACTTTACAAAAAATGTCAAGTATTCGGAGTATGTGCGTAAATAGGTGCGACAAGTGGGGGAAAATAGTTCTAAATCGCATTAATAGCGAATGTGACCTGATTGCGGCTGAAGCGCAATATCATAAAAACTGTGATGCACGATTTTCAATCGTTGGTTCAAGTATGCCAGGCGAGCCATCTGAAAATGTGGTCGGAAGACCTGTTGACGAGTCCAAGTTAGAGGCTTTCAATAAATTATGCAACTTCCTGGATGACAACGATGACTGCCAGTACCTGCTGTCTGACCTTATGGAGATGCTCTTAAAGTTCAGTACCGACAGTGACAAGTTATTCAGTGAAAAGCGTCTGCGGGAACTTTTATCAGCACGCTACGGCAATACTGTTCTTATGTCATCAAGCAAGAAATGTTTCGGGACTGTTGTTTCTTTTAGGCCAGTTGCATCGAGGATTTTAACGGACAAGTGGTACAGCAACAGAAAAAAAGACGCTGTGGAAGAAAAGAAGAGGATTATAGACGCGGCTATTACCATCCTCCAAGAAGAGATAAGATCTAAAGTTTATGATTGCTCGACATATCCAACCTACGAAGAAATATCGAAAGGTGGAGAAAACCAAGTAGGTGAGATGCTCACTCATTTGCTTTCTGGTCTAATGAAACCAGTAAAAGGTCCACCTTGCAACCAGAAGGTGTTGAGTGTTGAGCACTCTATCATTTCTTCGGTGCGTCCACGTTCATTTGTGTCAGCTGTGCAGGTTGGAATTGGAGTGTTTCTTCATAGGCGTTTCCGATCAAAACATCTAATTAACCTTCTGCATAATTTAGGCTGCTCTGTTTCCTACAGTGAAATCTGTAAGTATGAAACTTCCGTGACAATGAACACTTCAAGTGAAGTTCAGAAACATGGATTTCTGCAGTTTGTCTTCGATAATGCTGATCATAACACTCGAACTGTGGATGGACATGGAACCTTTCATGTGATGGGAGGAGTGCAGTGTGTGACGCCTTCTTCAGCTGTTCAGACTAGTTCTCGTGTTCCACGACCGAAGATTGTACCAACGGCAACTGTTGTTGGAAAGTTTGGCTTCATCCCAACCGTCACTCACGACCGGCCCAAGAACCATGGATTGAATCGCCTGGTAATGGAAGACGTCCTCTCCCTGGAATTGCGGCTGATGGATGCAGAAATCGGAACCTCATACCAATGGATTTGGATGGCGGGTCCCAAGTCAGCTGAAGAACCTCATACGGGATGGAGTGGTTTCATGGAGATTGCCACAGGAAAAAGATCCTATGAAAAGTCAGCAGTGATACCCTTGCCCTTCGTCAATCTTCAACCTTCTAACCCCACCTCAATTAACACATGTCTTCGTTTCGCGGTAGAAGAATGCAGGAAGCGGCAACAAAGGTGCATTGTGACATTTGATCAGCCACTTTTCATTAAAGCCATGGATATAGTCTATCAGGCAGACGAAACTGATGAGCTGTCCAAGGTAATCGTGAGATTAGGTGGGTTTCATCTGCTTATGAGTTACATGGGTGCGGTGGGCAAAATCATGGGTGGCAGTGGCATGGAAGAAATGTGGGGTGAGGTATTTGCCAAGAACGCTGTTGTCCACATGGCTAATGGGCATGCTTATGCAAGAGCATTACGAGCTCATTCGCTGTCTCAGGCAGCTATCGCTCATTTGATTTTGAAGTGTTGTGAGGAAGGCGGACTTTTGATCAGCTCTGACGTCCAAACTCTCAGGGAAATTCACAGTGAGGTGTTAAACTTGTCCTCCTCCGCAGAATCTTTCCTATCCAAAGTCAAACCTTTACTGAGTGCTGTATCTAGTGCGATGAAGACACTTGAAGAAAAAAGTCGTACTGCTAAATTATGGCTGCAGTATTTCAAGCAAGTTTCTATAATGCATGACTTCGTGAGAGCGGAAAGAACAGGCGACTGGAACCTTCATCTCTTCTCCGTTCAACGCATGTTAGTTCACCTCCACGCAGCTGGCCATATTCATTACGCTAAATCAGCCCACCTCTACCTCCAGAATATGTCTAAACTTAAGACTACTTTGTCGGATCACGAGTTTGAACGTTTTGTCAGTCAGGGTTATTTTACAGTTCGGCAATCGGATAAGTTTTGGTGCGGCGTTTGGACGGACATGACCATAGAGCAGGTCTTAATGCGATCTATGAAGGTTAGCGGTGGCTTGACACAAGGCCGAAATATGTCTGATAGCGTTGTAGCGCATTGGATTTGCAACATGCCAGGAAGTCTCCAGGTGATGGAAGCAGTGGAAGCTTTTGCAGGAGTGACAGGTGAATCCTCCGACCAGCACATTTCTTTATCAAGATCGTGGCAGACTCGAGATACCAGTGATTTGAAAAAAATTTTAGTTTGGCTGAATCAACATTCGCCTTTCAACAAATCCGAAGAGCTCATTTCCCTGTCTTCAGGAATTGTTGCCGATGATAGAGTTAATTGTGACTCAGCCGAGGAGCTAGGCGAAAATGCTGTCAAAGGAATCGTGGGAAAAATATTTGCAAATGTGACTTTGAAGAGGAAGGAGCAAGTGTTCACACTGGCTGCTATGGGAAAGACTATAATAACTGCTCCCGAAATTGTGAGTGCAAGCGAAGTGGGCTGACATGCACCACTATGTGCAGCGAATGTGCGGGAGAGTCCTGCTTCAATCGGAATATTCTGGATTCCGAGGATGAAGACGATATCGAAGGCAACTGCGATACCGAGAATCATGTCGAAGCCAAACGTACCAGCGCCTCCACCAGAGAAGATTATGCAAAACGAAGACGAGTTTATTGAAAGACGGAAATTTGTCAGACATATTAAACACTACCTGTTTATGTATACGTGTTCATTTTTCATTTTTACAAAAAATTCTACAATTCTTTACTGAAAAAATGATGTTTTTGTATGTTTCAAACCTGTTTTATGCAATAATATGTTAATAAATTTATATCAACTCTCTATTTTACACTTTTTTTGCAGTAGTAAGTTCCTTCTTCCAAAACTGAAACGTTTGGCACCAACAGCACCTCCCTATGATTGTTCATTAATGAGTTATCGCATTTTTTTGAAAAATCCAAGATGGCGGCCGTTTATTCAAAATTTAAGGGTGTTCCCCATGCAGGATTTTTTGGGATTTTTCTGGGGAAGTACAGAGGGACCTAAAGAACGTATTTCAGAAGGAATCAGCTTTCTAATAATTATTTCCGTCTCCAACCTTATTTTACCTATACTAAGAGTAGAAAGATACCTCAACTCGTTCGTGAAAATAATGGTTATAACATAGTATATATAGGGTGTTCCGTATAGGACGCCGAATTACAAAATTAAATAATAATAGGGAAAATATCATGAAAATAGTTACATTTCACATACATGCAAACAGTAACATCCCCCATTTACGTATGAAAGACAGTGTCACGCATATGTCCACCCCTACTGAGTATGCATGCGTATATACGCTCCACAAAATTATTGATAACCCTCTCGCAGATGTCTGTTACGATGCCTCCAATCGTGATTTCCGCCTTCAGTTCCAAAAGGGTTCGTGGTTTGTTGGCGTACATCTGTGATTTCACAAACCCCCATAAGAAGAAATCACAGAGTGTAAGATCACACTTCACCTGCCAAAACCCACACCACACAGTCGTTCTCAGCGGATGGATGGATTTCACGCTCCTGGATTATTCGAGGATTTTCGGAAGGAAACCACAACAAACGAGTCAAAACAATTGAGGCTACATTAATCGGCGTGACAACAGATGCCAACATTGGTAAGAACAGGTCTCCCAACCTCGAAACAAAACAATAGCACTCGATTCAAATTCGGCGTCCTATACAGGAACACCCTTTATATTACTTTTGTTCTTAAACAATTAAATCAAGAAGACTTCGGTGGGCAGACGATCTAGCAGGTATGGTTTGATTGATTGGTTTGGTGTGTTAAAGTCTACTTTATGCACAGATAGGCTAACAGGGACTGGCTGGACCTACAGTTTGAAGTGGAATCCGAACCATTATGTGACTCCACCGGTAATCAAACACAGGACCCCTTGATTACAAGGCGACGACGCTACCATTGCACCATCGGGGAAGCCCGTATCAGGTATGGGAGAGGAGAGAGAAGTTTATAGGGCTCTTGGGCTGTAGTTTAACTTTAACGTCTGTGGAAAGACCAGAGAAACATCACGGAAGCAAGAAGCAAATGAACTGTCCTTGTCAAGAAATTGCATGAAACTCCAATCATGCTATTTTCCTAAAATGCTTTGAGATGTAGAACATGTATTTAATTGACTTGATTACAGATTACATGAAAGAGTTTCGTTTTTAAATGTAATTAAAAACCGTCAGGTTTAGTTACCGGACCTTGTATGTTGTTGTAGCAAAGACCCTTCCCCAGCATCAGTACAAACACACTCACACACACACACACACACACTAATGAAAATAAAATTAAAATTACAATAGACAATTCGCCTATTTTTACCTTTGTTGCCAGCTGCAAATTATAGAAATTTTATTATCAAAAAATTATTCTGTAAATTGTCCAATTGATTTCCTCTAATTTGGTGCAAAGAAAGAAAGTTCTATCACTATTCTGTGAGAAGTTATACGTGTTTAAAGATTGCATCTGGTTTAGGGATGCCAGAGAGTTAGTTTGTACTTGAACACAATGTTGATATTTCTGAAAGAACAAACTAAATTTACTATAGTGGATAACTATATCGAAAAGCAGCTTATGGTGTAAGCATTATGACTATAATATGTGATAAATACCAGGCTTTTTTTAAGAGCCTGCCGGAACTTTTTGGTTGCATCTCGTATGAAGTTTAGAGAATGGTATTTTTAAAGCCCAAATCTGCGCATTTAAATAAACATAGATATGCATGTATGTGCATGCGTGTACATGCATGGGTAGTATCAATGGTTTATGCAGGCAACAATACTTCGGCAAAATATTGCGATTGACAGAATTGAATGACCTGGCATTCTGAGAACATACAAATTTTGTACAGTTGCAAAGTATTACTTCAAATTCATGAATGGCTGGCTCTGAGTAGCAACTACACTTAAATGCAAGTTCAATGGTTACATGCGTTAGACGTTTCATGGTCACGGTGTAACAAAGTAAGCAAGTGCCCCCCCCCCATAAAGTTATATTTAAATTAATTTATGATAATTATTGGAAGGGCGATGCAAGATAGCTTCAATCTGAATAAGTGTTTTTTTTTAAGAGGGCAGCACTTTTACTTTTATGGGTTAAAATGTGCCTCGTTTGCCCCCCCCCCCTGGAAAAGAATTACCATGCTTGCCCCTCCCTGGAAAAAATCCTGCGGTCTAGTTTCAAATCCGATTCTGTAGGTTCCGAGACCTACAACACGTTTGACCACATATAAGTCTGCCATCTGTCGGGAATCAGCGTAATCAAAGAGAACACAATGCGATACTCTTGCCATCTAGTGACATGAGTTTGTATTATCACGGATAAATAGCTGGATAATTCTGTATTTTTTTACCTCGCTTTCCGCATTTGGCTAATTGCGATGACGTGTGAGTGTGAATTAGCCGAACTAATGCAGGATCATAGCTTGGAGACATTCATAGGTTAGCTGGCGATTTCTTTTGGTTCCTTGGCTGATAAAGCAAATACTCTTTTAAGCAATACAAGCAAGACAACAGCTACGAGTTGGCCGAAATTATTTTTGTTATTAATTTCATTTTTATTATTAAAAAAATATTATACTTATTTAATTTTTGGTTATTTTTAACGTGTCTTTTCTAACATTAAGGATAATAATTGGAATGAGGATTGATTTGAAATTGTTGGGTGCATTGGCACGTATGGCCATTTTACTCCCTACTAAGTATACAAGGAAACGTGAGTCTAAAAACCGTAAAATTAAATTAAATTTTAAAAAATACGTAGTTAAGAGGGGGTGTAAAGAGCCCCTTTAGAAACTGTCCAATTATAACACTATTAAGCCTTGTTTCCATTATATGAAAAACTCAATATGCTGACCAAAGGTGAAAAAAAAAATATTTTATTTCAAAACAAATTTTTGTACTAGGTACACAGGGCCTCCCCGATGGCGCAGTGGTAGCGTCGTCGCCTTGTAATCAAGGAGTCCCGGGTTCGATACCCGGTGGAGGCACATAGTGGTTCGGATCCCACTTTAAACTGTAGGTCCAGTCCCGATTAGCCTCTCAGTGCTTAAAGTGGACTTAACAACATTTCAATCAATCAATGTACTGGGTACAGAGTCTGATGAAGACCTTGCTAGAAGGTTGAAACGTTACGTTTAGTTTATCTTGTTTTAAAATAAAATAATTTTTTTCTGCCTTGGTCAGCATATCGAATTTTACCTTTAGAAAGTTTACAAGTTGTAAAGGGACTTTCATAGGACAAAAAACACATTAAAAAGGTAATGGCAGCCTAAAAACATCCTCAAAACAGTGTAAAAGGTCCGCTCTTCTAAAATAATAATAATAATAATAATAATAATTGCTGAAACTCCATCATTTTCTCCCACCACAAGCTTAAAATTCCGTCTGACGAAATTAAAATCGGCTCATTCTTAAACAAACAACTTAATGCAATGTTATCGTTAGTATGTAGATGAAATACATTAAACAATCCGCCTGCGCTTTGGGATTCAAATCCAGCCAAACCTGAAATGTATTTAAAGATGCGGAAACCATACATACAGGGGCGTAAATAATAGCGGCGCACGAGCTTCGGGGGCGCAGCAAGAATGATAAATTAAGAAAGTTTGCAAAAGTTTTCCTTTCGGCGTTAAAATATATTTTCAACCAAACATGTTGTGCTTTTATGTCCGTACAACTGCAAACAGAAAATTTTAAATCTCTAGAAAAGTAGAAAGCGAATTACCAGATTAGAAGAAACCTACATTAGTTGAATAGTTCAACTCATTGATTACGTCGCCGAAGGGTAGACAACAGGCAAGAAAATCGCCGCAACCGAATTGCGCACGCTTTAGATCCAGAATTGCGCACAAATCTCACTGACCTGCCTTGCGCACAGATTTTGATCTAACGTTGGCACTTTAAAGTCTGTGCGCAAAACTGTTTTTTTTTCTTTAGACCAGAAGAGAGAGAGAAAGGTTAGGTTAGGTTAGGTTAGGTTAGGTTAGGTTAAACACAACAGAAGTGAGAACGGCTTGAGAACATTTTACATCTGACAACATTGCCTCAATTTTTTGTGCGCAATCCTGTACATTGTGACAGCTTGTCAACGGCTTATCAGATACCACTGATAAAACCGGAAAAGTGTGAGCAATCCGGCTGTATCCAAGAAAATATGCTGTCAACACTTTCACCCCCTCCCCGCCCCTTCTTACCGCCCGCGTTTCAACAAGGTTTGCCGAAACTGTGCAGCTCCCGTGTGTTGTTAAGTTTCTTTTGTAGTTGGTATTGTTAATGAAGTGAGAAAAGTTTAGAAACAAACGTCTCGTGTGTTGGACTTCGAAAAAGAAAAAAAGAAGAGGAAGAAAAGGAAAAGAAATATCCTAAGTTCCATTGCTTTGTTAAACCTGGCAACAGTAGTGCTACAACTGAAATAATTTTAGATGTAATGATAACATTCCAGCTGTAATTTGGCTCTCAGAGGACATCGAGAAGATGTAACGAACGCTCAAAGTAGTTCTGGTAATTTTCTTAACATCATCGACTTCTTACCGACATATGCCCCACTTCTTAAAACTCATAGGGCTATTGAATATTAGGAAACAGAGGTCCTTAGGTCCTACTATTCAACATGAACTTATTACACTGGCTTCAAAACAGGTGTTGAGTGGCATAAATTACGTTCTAAAGGCACCATCCCCCTCCCCCCACGCTTTATTTTATGTACAGCCCAAGATATTACTAAAATTGATGAAATGTTAGTTGTAACAAGATACGACCATATTAAACCTGAAGAAAACATTCTAGTAGGGGAGACATTTTTTTGGATTTATTGAAGTTTCAGACCAAATAACTGCAAGTCTAGTACATAAAAGTGTAGTTTAGGGCGAGGAGGGACAATTTCCCCTAGGTCTTTCTTTCTGAGGCAGCTGCCGATCACTGTTTCCAACTTCACTCTTTTGGAGCAAGATCTGACTCTTTCGTGCACTCGTTTGACTATGAACTGTGGCACCCGCCCTCTGCCCCACCATGATGCCACCACTGGCTCCGGCCCAGAAAGACCAATCTTTGCCATGAGTGTACATTTTGCACGTGACGTGATATCTATATATAGGCTGCGTCACCCGCCCCCTCTTTCCTCCCCAGGTATTTTTACATATAGGGCTGTGGCTAAGGTGAAGAAGGCAATATTATTATCCGAAAATCCTTTATTTTTGAGTTCATATGAACATCACTGTATTATTGAGATGGGTGATGCCGTCAAATCTAGGCGGTGAAAACTAAGAATAAATTGCCATCACTTTAAAGCTAACGGTAATAGCAATGCTCCCACCCCTCTGACACCTAAAATTACCCTAGGAGGCACTTTATGCAGCCTTCGTTAATCTAGCTCCTTGAAAGTCATCTTTAATTATGAAATGTAGCACTTTTATTCACATCAGGTTTGGCAACAATACGAGGATGGCCGTATGAGGCAAGGAGAAATGCATTAGGTTTATGGGACCATTATTTTATTCGTTCTCTCGGGAATATCAAACATCCAATGATGTAGAAAAGTACATGGACGGAAGAGAACACGTTGAACTATGTCATACTAGTAGGAAGAGTCGAAACTCCCATTTGATTAGCCGTAACTTGAAGTTGAAGTCTATTTCCCATACGGAATACATAGGATTCTGTAAATACTTATTAATCATATTTTTCAAACATCGTGTCTAGCTTACTAATGAACTTGAAAAACAGTTTCCACTTGCAACATGGAGAGAAATTCATACTGTATTGCATACTAAACCCTTTTGTAAATAGCAGTGTCCAATTCGACGATATTGAATTAAATGCACAACTAGTGCGTAATTTCCCCATAACGTAAATATAAATGTCCGCGTGAATCAATATTTAGAAAACAAAGCTTTTTTTAAAAAAGTAGGGATGCACAACTGAAAGTTGCGGGGGGGGGGGGGGGGGGGCACAGAGCATGTTAGTTACGCTACATAAGCGAGATATTTAGCCAAGAAGCGTGACCAAAGTGTTCGTCCAATTCATCCTACCACGGACCACTTTAATCACTTTTTAAAAGGAAATTTCGTTCTGCACGCACAGAAACATATGCAAATTCAAAGAATTAGGCGCATCCAGAAAGTAAGTTTCCCACTCGCCCACAGGTGGCAGGCCATGTGTATTGAAACCGGTTTTGGGCATGCGTGACGTGAGAGGCACATGCCCTGGCTAGTGAATGTCCTAGAAGACGCTTCCCGAAAGTCTTCAGTAGCGTCGCGGCAGCGATGAAACATGGCGGCTCTTATTCCATCTCTCGCCGCGTGCGAGGTTCGTTCTGTGATCAAGTGCTTGAACGCACAAAATATCGATCGAAATTCATCGTCAGGTGTATGGGCCAGACGTCACGAGCAAGCAGATGGTGCGTCGTTGGTGTAGGACATTTACTGAAGGCCGGCAAAATGTGCACGACAATGCGAAACCGCATATGGCTAGGCGCACTGCAGCCCTTCTGGACAGGTTCGGTTGGGAGGTGTTCGTTCATCCATCGTACAGCCCGGATCTCGCTACCACCTGTTCTTGCACCTGAAAAAGTTCCTGTCCAGTCAACATTATTTTCACAGTGACGAAGAGGTTCAGACAGCCGTCACACAGTGGTTCGGCGCCCAGGCGGCGGACTTCTACGACACAGATATACAGAAGTTGGTCCCACGCTATGACAAGTGCCTGAATTCCGGCGGGAATTATGTTGACAAGTAACTGAACAAGTGCTGTATATGTGGCAATAAATCATTGAATGCAATAATGTTTCCTTTTTGTGCACGACCCCAGGGAAACTTGCTTTCTGGATGCGACTAATACTATGAGCATCAAACTCTCCTAGAGTGCGCGTCAAATCTCCTGCATATGGTGATAGCCAATAGCAGCGGACCGCAGCGGTACCATGTCGAAATCTCACACGGAAAAGAGACAGCGTGGTTGAGCGAAACGCCTTGTCACGGAACAAGGCAACGCCGCACGTCTGTGATTCGCTGGTGCTGTTCAGCCGTTCAAGGTCATATGCAGGAGATTTGACGCGCACTCTAATGCAACACGAATGTACAATGACCATCAAACCAAACAATC
This sequence comes from Lepisma saccharinum, assembly GCF_977018435.1. Classification (NCBI taxonomy): domain Eukaryota; kingdom Metazoa; phylum Arthropoda; class Insecta; order Zygentoma; family Lepismatidae; genus Lepisma; species Lepisma saccharinum. Next base: position 33,066,342 of record NC_139235.1, read on the forward strand.
AGTTCGCAGATTAGATAAATTATTGTGGAACAATGTACTGTAACACTTTCATCCTTGCGACCACGCTACCGAGCTTCACCTGTACAGCCAACGGCAAAGATAATTGTAGGTAAATTGTCCATCATCATTTTCATTCTCATTTGTTCTACATCCTGTGCTGTTTTAATGAATGGAATTCTGTTGATGTGATGCAGATGTTCTCTCCTTATTGACGTTTTTGTTTCAATTCGTAATTATCGCATTCTGGAGACTGAATGAAAATGGCGATGGGTAATTTGCTTACTATTTATTTTGCCGTTGGGTGTACAATAAGTGCAACACCACGCCACAGCTGGGCCGCTGAAGTCACATCAGTGTGGCCAACTTTCAACAACTGATACTCATGAAAATCCTAAACGACATAATGTACACACTGAGAGTTAACATGATGAAGCGCTATTTGTTTCCCGATACATTTCCTATTCTTTACTACACCATAACATTCAAAATGTAACAAAAAAAAAAGTAACTTCGCGCATGCAGTTATATCACGTGGAATTGGCAACGACGTCAAGACGTCATAAATGATACCACGTAAAATCACTAATTACTGGCTTATAAGACATCTGCGCGAGCTAAAAATGAAAAAGGAGGCACTTGACAGCCTCAAGCCCCCTCGAGAATTATGTCGAATATATTTAGTTGTTTTATGTAATATAAAATGTATTTCAGGACGCGGGACCCACAAATACTCTTGATATTTGATACAGTGGAACCTTAATAACTCGAACTTGAGGGGGGAAAGAAAAAAAACGAGGTATCAAGGATTTCGACTTACCAAGGTTCGAGTTATTGAGGGCCAAAATCGCCGACTTCGAGTTATAGAGGTCTAAAGTTTACTGACCATTCTGAACGTCGGCACTACGTATGTCCCGACACGATTGTTGATCGATCACCTGGTAATGATTTCGATCACCAGGGAGCAGCACGTAGGCATAGCACAGACCAGCCAGAGCCAGTAGGACGAAAGTACTGTGTGTTGACTTGCTAAAACGATGGTTGGTGTGTGAGTGAGTGTTTATATGGCACCAAAAATTCCAGTCTTTTGGGAGGGGTACATCTGTGCCCTTTCCGACGTTGGTTATAGTTATAGCCACATAATTAAACAGTGCCACATGAAAGCATTCCATGTGTCAAAGAAGGGCATCAATGCAGTGTTGAATCGCCAACTGTATCTGTTGCTGGAACCAGTGAAAGTGGACCTCGGACATATCGGAAGCCCAAGCGTTCCTCCGATGTTGTACGGAAAGTGAGATCCTTGGTGCGACGTGAAAGCCCTGCAACGCAAAGAGTGATTGCACAAGCAGTGCAATGTTTCCCTGCAACTGTAAATCGCATCATAGCCCAAGATTTACAACTTGTGCGGAAGCACAAGGCTCAAGTTCATAAGTTGCGTGCCTCACATGTCCAGGAGAGGAAGACCAACAGTCGGAAGCTCTACGAACGCCATCTGGCAGGGGACCGCTGGAAGTATGTGGTGTCCCTGGATGAAGCATGGGTGTATCTGTCGGGTTGTGGTTAAAAAAGGGGCCATCTACTATCGTCCAAGTGATGCAAGAGGTCGATCTGAGTGGGTACGTGAATGTGCTGAAAGTTTTCCACGCGGGTTCATGGTTGTTGGTGGTTACTGCCATAACGGCAAACTTCCACTGCGCAGAGTGGAAAAAAAGGCTAAAATAAATGCAGCCTATTACCAGACGAATATTTTGGAGCCACTTTACAGACATGATATTCCTTCTCTCTATGGCAGCGACACATCTCGTGTTGTCATCCACCAGGACAAGGCTTCCAGTCATACGGCGAAGTCCACGCAGGCATACATGGATCGGATGGCACGTGAAACGGGCATTCATGCAATCCCCTTTACCGACATCCCCGATGCCTCTTCCATGGATTTTTGTGGGTTTCCGTTGTTGAAACGAGCCTTGGGAAGCAGACGGCCCCGCACAATTGAGGGTCTTTGGAAAGCTTGTCAGGAGGAATATGATCGTTTGGACCAATGTGTTCTTAAACGCAGTCTCCTCCAATGGAAGCTCCGCTACAGGGCAATTGCTGCAAGACAGGGGTATCACGTGGAGCACCAGCGCTCGTGGCGTCATGGTTTTTCTTAAGGTGAGGTGGGTTCTGACTTTGTTACCATGGACATGAAACGGCCTTCTGTATTCGAGTTATTGAGGTAAAATTAGTATTGAGTGTTATGGACAATTCAAGGGGATTACAAAAAGTTCGACTTATCAAGGAATTCAAGATGTTGAGGTTCGAGTTATCAACGTTCCACTGTATTTGATCTCATAGTAGAGCCTGCATAAGTAAAGAAACATATCTCAGAGTACCTTCCCAGTTTTATATTCGTAAAAACAGATTATATGCACACTCAAATAGCGAAAAAAAGAAAAAAAAGCATGTGCAAAAAATGATAACGTCACCAAACTTAGCACTCAAAATGCTATCAGCGTCAAACCTAACACTCCTAACTTAATAAAGTAAATTTACAAACACCGATAAATGTGTCGGCCTCCGTGGCTGAGTGGTTAACACAGCGCGCTAGTCAGAGCTCCTGGGTTCTAATTCCGACCTCAGCTTGGTTGTTCATCAACAATTTCATCACATCATCACCACTTTACATCTTCGCGATTGCCAAATGTAGCAGAGAGGCGAAATAAAATAAGCTCAATCAGTCAATCAGCACTCATCGGCGCGATTAGCTAAAGTGACGGAAAAGCGACGCTAAATAAAAATCAAACAAACTAATAAATGTAACAACGATATTTTAGTTTCGTAAGTTTGCACTCCTTCGTGTTTGATTTGCTTTATTTTATAATAGATATTAATGTAAAATAATTCATATTAGTTTAAAATTAATTTACTTTTGTCAGTAACATTATGAAGCGAGAGGCAACGTCCTGCTTGGTGTTGTTTTGGGTGCTATATTCACTTGCGCGAAGCCTTCGGTCTGTGCTGCTTCAGACTAAGGAAACATGGATACTTTATTTCACAACACATCTCCGCGAGCTAAAAACAATAGAAAACGTAGATAAACAACATAATCTTCATGAATCATGGAAAATGTTTCACTTTTTAGCGGGAGTACAGATGTCAATGGTGCCCGACAAACGTTCAATATGAAACAATATTCATAAGCCAATAAAAAAATCCAATTTCTTTTCCCCACTTCTCACCACCATTTCAATCATTTGCGATAGGTGGGATGTTTATCAGTTTCGTACGAGTATCTTATAATGCACAAAAAACACTAAAAATATCAGATTTCACATCACCGCTAAAAGTATCGTTGCGTTGCGATCCAAAATCATCATAAATACAAAGTTAGTGACAAATTTTAGTCGAGATATTTATGGACAGATGTGAGATAAATCACTGTTCAGCATAAGTAATACACAAATCCATAACGGTATCGTCTTCTAAACGCTAAATCTTGAGGGAAAAAACTTTAAAAATATATTGGACAGGAGACGTCATCAGGGGTAAGAATCGTCTCATGGTCAGTACTCCGAGCTCTTAAAAACTATAACCTAAATGTAGGTCGCCACAATGCAAGGCAAAATGTGTAAAATCCTATAGACCAATCTCACTTCTATCTCCACTATCAATTATTTGTGAAAAAATCATCAAAAACAGGTTACTTCAGTTTGCGTCACCATATATCAACACAGCACAACATGGTTTTCTTCCAGGCAGCTCTTGCCTAACAAATCTTTCCGTCTTACTTTCGCATGCTGCCAGAGCTATTGATAATAACTCCCAACTTGACACTATATATTTGGACATTTCGAAAGCCTTTGACAAAATTAATCATAAATTTCTTCTACACAAATTATCATCCAGGTTTAACATCCATGGCAAATTTCTCTCTTTACTCCAGGACTACCTCCATGAGCGTGAACAACGTGTTGTTCTTTCAGGTACCTCTTCTAACTTTCTTCACGTCTTGTCTGGAGTTCCCCCAGGGGAGTGTCTTAGGGCCGCTCCTATTCCTTCTGTACATGGATGACCTCCCTGAAAAACTGTCCTCCCTCCCTATCAATATACTTTTGTTTGCGATGACTGTAAACTCTTTAAGGAGACCTCATCGCATCATGACATGATGATTCTTCAAAATTATCTCACAGAACTTGTTAAGTGTTGTCGTCAGTGGAATTTAGAACTAAACCCTGAGAAATGCTCTTTCCTTACTTATTCCCTAAAAAAGAACAAAGTGGTGTCTACTTATTCTATTGAAAACAATCCAATCCAAAACGTTTCCATCCAAAAGGACCTAGGTATTATCATGGATGAAAAACTCACTTTTAATTATCATATTATTGCTACCACTAAAAAAGCCATGCGCCTTCTCGGTCTTCTATACAGATTTAGCGAAATTGATAATCCATCATCTCTTGCTTTATTCTTTAAATCTTTCATTTCGCCCACCTTGAATACTGTTCCCCAATTTGGGCAATGCCCTCAAAAACCAATCTCACCAGAATAGATTCTGTTCTCAGTTTCTTTCTTGCCATTGTTCGCCATATAATACCTTCCTTTCAACATGTATCCAAATCAGACACCATGGATCCTCTGAATATTCACACTCCATCCTTTCGTCGTGATCTAGGTGACATGAATGTTTTATACAAGATAATAAATGGCAAAATCAGAACAGATCTCCTAATCAGTAAATTCACACTTAGGGTACCCCAAAAGCAAACGCGCAACCTGCAACTCTTCCACAACCCAACCACTAGGCTATCCCTTCTACAACGCTCCTTGTTTTACAGGCGAAGTTCCCGGTCTCGAGTCCTGGGCTGAGCAAGGGTGTTATTTGTGAGTGCCCAGTAATCCAGGGAGACGTAACGTTACGAGATGAAGCGGTATTGCAATTACGTTACGTTACTATCAGAAACAGAGTAACTTTTTCGTGAACAGAAACGTTGCAAAAGTAGGCTTACCATATTTGTTTGGGTCCAACCCAGGACATGTTCGCGATCAACTCGTTATTGCTGAATTTTAGTTTTCTTTACAAAAATAAATTGAAATTACTTAAAAGCCTTAACATTTTATTGGAGCATTAAACTATAAATTGTACAAGAAAAAATATTAACATTATTTTCTAAAATCTCTTATGTTTGTTGAAGCAGTAACATTAATAGCACTCCTATGTTTAACTGTTTTCACGTGATCTTCAATATCACCTCCTCCTTTATGTGCAAGAGAAAATGCTCCATTACAGAGTTTACATTGCACGCGTTCACTGTCGCTGTCGTTACACAGTTTCAAGAATTTGTATTCCTGCTGCAGGTTAACGTTAAATGCACACTTTATTTTGCCCATTGCCAAATGCAAAGCCCTTGTAAATAGTTATAATTATCAAAAACGTGTAGACGAGTTACTTCACACGCTTGCAAGACCACCAAGACGCTCACGGAAGTACGGAAACGGAAGCGCTCGGAAGTCGATTTCTAGAAGACAGAAAAGAATCGATCCTTATAATCGATCGATTCTTGCCGGTCATAAATTCTGGTCATCAATATTCAATACCGGTAGCTATTTTCATGTTCAGATTCTCAAAACCCCGGACATTTTGCAATCCCGGACATCACCCAGGACAGCACTAAAAAAACACAGGACTGTCCCGGACGTATGGTAAGCTTATGCAAAATATGTATCAAACATTACGTTACCGGTGAGTATAACGGTGCCGAACCATCTTAATTAATCGTTAAAGGAACAAATTGTTACGTGACTGTTTAACGTTGCACCCTTTGCCGATAACCAGTAACGTTACAGAGAGTAAGAAACGATTCGTCAACTATAGACGAAACGGTATTGTGCATTAAAACTAATAGCAACGTTACAATTAACCAGTAACTTGATTCAGTCAGGTCACGACTTTAAAAACGTAACTTTCTTCCTTCAAAGCAATAACGCTACACTCAGAGAACTAAATGCATCATATCGATTGATGCACCAGAATGCATCGATTGATGCGCTAAAGTGTGTTTTATGGCTTCTTTAAAGAATCAGATTCATTTGATGCATTTGGGTGCATTTTTGTATGTCGTGAAAGAAACACCAAAGTGCATCATTTGATTCAAGTGAGGATTTATCTCAGTCGAGATGCACTTCAGTGCATCAGTTGATGCGTTTTGATGCACCTTGATGCATTTTGATGCACAAGAACGCATCTTTTTTGATGATGCACTTAAACGTTTCGTCAGAGCTACATAAACTCTGTAGCTCAGACCAAACGTTTTAAGTGCATCATGCAAAAATATGCAGGAAGGTGCATCAAGGAACATCAACTGATGCATTGAAGTGCATCTCGACTGAGAGAAATCCTCACTTGAATCAAATGATGCACTTTGTGTTTCTTTCACGAAATACAAAAATGCATCAAATGTGAATCTGATTCTTTGAAGAAGCCATAAAACACACTTTAGTGCATCAATCGATGCATTATGGTGCATCAATCGATATGATGCATTTAGTGTTCTGTGTGTACTGATAGCAGGTATCATACAGACGTTCCTGTATGAAGTAAGTACCGTTATTTATAATATTGTGGGGTTAGAATAGTGTATAAATAGACCAAAAATAACTATTCAGATATTCAGCTTTTCAGAGCTGAATCTAGTTCATACCATGTGTCACTACTTTTTTTTTTTATTCTGTACGCCAATAGTATATACCATATTCCATTTTGTTCCGTTCTGTGTTACAGCGTCCCGTTCCGTTTTGTTACATTCTTATGTAACGTTAATTACTACCACACGGAATTCCAATATGTTCCTGATAACATGTACCATATTGCTTTTTGTTCCTATGTAACGTTAAATACTACCACATTGTATTTCGTTACTACGTTTCATGTAACGGTAGTATATACCATGTTGCATGTCGCGTTATGTTCCAATATGGTGATTCTGTTGCGTTCCTTTGTAACATTAATTTCTACCATAATACATTCTGTTACTTCCTTGTAATATCAGTCCATATCATGTTGTCTTTTCGTTATGTTACATGGGTACCAGCGTTTGGACCAAACTTTTTCCTCCTACGCATGGAACGTAACGTGCAACTCAACTTGGTTAAGTTACGACTCCCTGCAGTAATCAGGTTCATGTAATCATCGCTCATCGTCGCGACTATTCCAAAGTGGCAGAGACGCGTAGTTAAGTATAATTTTAAAAATTAAACGTCATGTGCTTAAACATTGAAGTAAGAAAATTACAAATACATTTTATTAGTCTACACATTTAGGATACTCACAATAAATATACATAACTAGTTTAAGATGTTGTTTTTATTTTTTTAATTACAATTGAAATGTACAAAAATGTAAGAGTTACTTTACATAACTAATAATTTCGTTACAATTTACTTATTTAAAAAAATTATTAGTAACAGTAGTAATGTGACCAGATTTTTAAAACAACGAGACGCGACATTTTTCATATTTTTCTGAAGGAAAAAGGAGACAAAAAAGGGACGGCAAAATGTACACATTTTAATATAAAAACTGTTTCGTCATAAATGTAGGGCGAGGCAGTCAAACAAGAAGATTTAAAACATTAACAAAAATAGAGAGAGCAAATATTAGTTAATTTTTGAACATGAATGTACTGTACGTGAGTTGAAATTACTAGTGTACCTGAAAAACGTTTATTTTTTTAATATGTTGTCAGTAAGATGGCGTCCTAGGTGTTGCACACATTGTCGGAGTCTCAGAGTAAATCCACCCATGACGCTTCGTAGCGTCTCCAACGGAATGTTGTGGATCTCTTGCCGAATTCGCTCCTTTAAATTATCCCTGGTTCTTGGGAGGGTTGTCCTTGAATACTTTGCATTTGAGGTAACCCCAAAGGAAAAAGTCAGGAGCCTACAAATCGAGTGAACGGGCAGGCCACGGAATATCGCCGAATGTGCTGATGAGACGACCATGAAATGCGAGTCTAAGCACATCCATACTCACTCTGGCAGTATGGCTAGTTGCACCATCTTGCTGGAAGAGTGTCTCTTCATCTGCGCCATAGCCATCGAGGACAGGCAGGAAAAAGGTTACCAACATGTCAGCATAACGTCCAGCGCTTACCGTCACCGTGTTACCGTGTTCATTTCCGAAAAAGTAGGAACCGATGATTCCACGAGATGATAATGCACACCACACTGTTACTTTTCCTGAATGGAGAGGCGTTTCATGGAGAGTGTGTGGATTAATTTCGGATGGGCAGATTTACTCTGAGACTCCGACAATGTGTGCAAAACCAAGGACGCCATGATATTGACACCATATTCAAAAAATGAACATTTTTCAGGTACACTAGTAATTTCAACTCATGTACAGTACATTCATGTTCAAAAATTAACTAATATTTGCTCTCTCTATTTTTTTGTAAATTTTTTAAATGTTCCGTTTGACTGCCTCACCCTATACTTATGTTTGAAAAGTAATTAGGGGGTCATTCCACATCAAATCAACGCAAAAACTAAGATTTTGACACCCACCAACACCGATTTCGATGAAATTTGGTATACACCTTACCTATATGGTTGAAAGAAACCCCCCTTATTTTTTTCACTCTATCTCAAACAGTTTTCATTTTACAGCACTTTGAAATGTCATCAAATCAGTGTTGTCTGTCACTCTTGAGACCCTCGACCCAAGATACCCTTGCTTACATTTTATTTCTTCTCTCCTTAACCAATCATCAGATCTCTTTGAAATTTTACACACAGTTCAATGAAATAATGAGGATTTCAGAAAAAAAAATACATCAGCACTCAAAAAATTTTACAAATGCCTATAAAAAGACTAATAATGGACTTGTAGCCTAATTTTTGTGGTGGGAAAACTAGGTTACGAAAATCTGAATTTTTATCATGTGGGTATGATGGAACCAAAACCTTTTGATGTTGGAAATCATTGCAAAAACATGCTCTTTCTCTACAAATTTTGGTTTTCTTATTCCTTCTAACGAAAATTTTACGTTTTTTGGAAATTGCCTAAAATTTCAGGGTCAATCCGTACCAAATGGTCCAGCACCATTTTTAAAATTTTTCATCTGTTTGTCGTTGTAACCCCTGTACAAAGGTAGTTCAAAACAGGCATTATTTGTCTAAAACTAGACTTCGTTTGAAAATGGCGGCCATTTTTGTTTCATGACTTGCAACATTTTTGGCCTATGCAGAATGTTGCGATAATTATGATAACTCAGCTAAGAAAAAATATAGAAATCTGGAGTAAAAAACATTGCTTTCAGTACATTTCAGGTTACATTTTATGTTCCGTATCTTTTTTCACCACATCTAATGCAAATGGCTGAAATTTAGGGTCAAAACTGACTGATATTCGATTTTGAAGGGAAATCAATTTATAGGATATTTTTTAGTAGGTAAGCAATGAAATATCATAGCTATATTTTTTTAGAGGAAACATGTACAGTGACAGACAACACTGATTTGATGACATTTCAAAGTGCTGTAAAATGAAAACCGTTTGAGATATAGTGAAAAAAAAATAGGAGGTTTCTTTTAACAATAAAAGAAGGGTGTATACCAAATTTAATCGAAATCGGAGTTGGTGGGTGTCATGACCTCGTTGAAATAGCATGGAATGACCCTAGATTAAATGGAGAAATAAATACTGTGAACATGATTTACATAATATGGTGATACGCACTGCGCCTCAGCCAAGCAGTCCTTTTTAACTAAAAGTCATTGAATGATATTTAGCCGATGAATCTTCTTTAGTGCATCCTTTTACTCAAATAACATCCTGTAAAAGTTTACAGACGTCTGTTTAAAGTTCACCTTATTAATCAACATAGCTTTCAAAGTTTGTGCTGAAAGAGCGTTCTCTTGTGACTTGTCTACAAACCATTCATGTACGAAAACACTCGACAAGTGGGGGCATTAGTTCCAGGTAAACAGAGAAGAAACGCGAATATTTTAAGAATATTGACTTGTCGCACATCGTTGGTATTGGAATGTAAAATAATTTTACCCAACAATGTCATAGTTCATAGTAATAGTAGAGAAGGTACATTGTTGCAGTAATTCTATGCCGATAAGTCAAAGTGACATTTTGGCGTCCCGTTTTACGTTTAAAAATCGGGACAGAGACTCAAAAAGAAGGGACTGTCCCGGTGACGTTTGGTCACCTTATACAGTGCTAACAGTTTTTTTTATAATTTGCTCGCTTGTAGGTGGGAAAATTTCCCTCGATCAGGATGTCGCAAACTAGCTTTTCAACTGGATTAGTTCTGATTATACTTCGATCGTCATTGTCTTCCTGTTTGAATAAATATCCTTGAATTCGCCTCGGTGAAGAAGTAAGGGGCATTTTTCGATGGGCACTTCAGGCTCAGGATAGTCATAGGCAGAATTGTTGACTTTCTTCCAACTGGCTCTAGCATGTTGTTCCACAGAGCCTGTGCAGCTGAAATATTGGGGGAATTTCTTATCAATACCAGTTTGATGGAACATTTTACTTCAAAGTAAACTATTGTTTTCGTAGAATTTCTTACTCGAAAGAGATAACGACTGGGTTTCCGACATTCGTACATAAAAGCATTATGTACACTTCATACAGGGTGATCATATTACTACGTAATTAAATCGAAAACAAAATATAACAGACCCCAACGCTTCTGAGCATGGAAGAGGAGTGAATCGACAATGTTGCATCTTCATCTGAAACAACTTTCGTAAGAAATTTATTTTGATAAGGATCACGGTTTTTAATATTGATACATTCATTCATAGTTTGGATTTGATTTTGATTTCATTTCATTTGTTTTACTTCGCATTTCTGCCACTTTTAGCTAATCGCGAAGATGATTTATTGATTGATTGATTTGCTTCATTTTACTTCGCTTCTTGTGCCACTTTTGGCTAATTTGCGAAGATGGGGATGAGTAATGATATGATGAAATTGATGAATGGGCACTTACCCCGGATTCGAACCCGGGACCCCTGGCATGATAGCGCACAGTGGTGTACTTTATGCACAGGATGGCTAATCGGGACCGAACTAAAGTTTAAAGTGTGATTCAAACCACTATGTGCCTCCACCGGATATCGAACCCGGGACCCCTTGATTACAAGGCAACAACGCTACCACTACTCCATCGTGGAGGCACTGACTCCCAGGAGTCCTGGGTTCGAATCCCGGGGTGTAAATGGGTGTTCATGAAATTCGTCATATCATCCTCATCTTCATCGTTGCGATTGGGCACAAGTGACAGAAAACGAAGCTAAATAAGAAAAATACAAATAATTATAACTACAATCCCGCAGAATTAACTTGAGACAAATGGCGGCCGGCGCCGCTGCAGGAGTACCAGCCTACAGCGAACGCTTGACTCTCACGCGAATCACGGGCAATCAGCTGACAACGGGAGATGGGAGATTTGAAAAAATAATTACATTGTGTAACGGAAATATCACTGTATTAAGAGGACATGGTAAGAAAATTATATGCATTATAAGTATTCTATCTTACACAATAAATGGATAAACAGTTTATTCTTTACCTTTAATCCGTAACTTGAAAAGACCGAGGCTCTATGCACTGCCGCTTCACCAGTCACTGCACATGAGTCCTTTCAACAGTTGGTAACATTTCGCGCGCCCGAACTTCAGAGTTTCCATTGGCCCGTTACAGCGGGAAGTCCCCCGCTCTAGCCAATTCGAGCGCAGTTGCATCACTCGCAGAGTGGCCATTTCTCTCTAGTTAATTCTGCGGGACTGTACATCGTCGTGTGAGAACCAGAGGAACGTAACTCCAAAAATGCTGTTTTCAGTTTTGTGTAAATACACTCCTCTGAAGAGATCTATTGGGAGTCAGACCCTCACATCTCCACTTCTAATCCCTAGGCGTAAGGTGGAGTCACGTATATACAATTCGCTGACTCTTTTTTTTAAGTAAGACATATTCCTAAGGATACATTGTTTCCTCTCTCCTGGAAATTTGATGAATTTCAGTAACGCCCATCTGGTTATTACATGACAATATATAGGGTGTTTTTTTAGAGTGATAGAACTTTGAATTGAAATAAAACACATAAAAAAATAAGTTTGAAGCCAAATGTGTTTTTATTTGAAAGATAACTTTCTGACATTTACTTTTTGAAAATAATTTCCGGCATATGTCCACCACGACTATCTGTGATGAACCGGATTCGATCAGTCCAATTTTGAACCACTTTTTCAAGTAATTGGGGACGTATGTCGTTAATAACACGAGTTATGTTGGCTTCCAAAGCGTCAATTGTTGCTGGTTTATCAGCATAAACCAGAGACTTTAGATATCCCAAAGAAAATAATCCAGTGGCGTTAGGTCACATGATCTTGTGAGGCCAATTCACTGACAGCACCGATATTTCCGAAGTGCTCTATACGTTTGGCGAACAGAACATTGATTTTGGAAATATATTTCCACAATTTGTAAACGTTGTTGCGGTGTCAGTCTTTCCATGATCATTTGCCAATGCTCACTGATATGAAATGACAAAACAACATGTCATCAAAACAAAACAAATGACAGCTATCCCTATCGAAAGTTTTATCACTCTTAAAAAAACACCCTTTATAAATAAAACTTCATATGGCTCATAAATTATGTGTGGCGTTTAATACATTATTTAATGAATATATATATATGTACATAAATACACAATGTTAAGTCTTTTATATATGCAGTGGACTCTTTTTAATTCGAACTCCGAGGGGACAAGAAAAATGTTAAGAATTATCCAAAATTCGAATTAACATAAAACATCACGTCATTAAATATGGTTTCAACTTCTTCCAAATTACCTATTAAATCTAATTATCCAAGTTTGAATTTTCGCCTTGTAATTAAGGGATCCCTGGTTCGATACCCGCTGGAGGCACAAGTGGTTCGGATCCCACTTTAAACTGTTGATCCAGTCCCGATTAGCATTACTGTGCATAAAGTGGACTTAAAAAAACAACAAAACCAAATTTGAATTAAAGAGAGTGCAGTGTGTGTGTGGAGGGGGGGGGGTGGGTTGGCTCCTCCCAACGTGTCAACCTTCCAGTAATCGTAACAGGGACCAATTTCTACGTCTCCAATTCGCAGCTGAAATCTATTGAAAGCCAATAGAGTGAATCATTGCTCTATGAATAAGTAGTGGAAAGGCACGCAAACCTCACTTACCCAAAGCATGTCCCTTTTGATTAAGATGCATGCAGTCCGGAGTCACATGGGACACGTCTGGCAGCGTTGCCTTGGATACGTTCCCGCTGAGCATCATTGTAAAGGGTTGTATCACCACGGTAAAGTTGTCGCTGTTGTCGTATCTGCCACTAGAAATCTTGAAAAGAAAACGAAGGTCATGTAACTCAATTCAGCTACAAAAGTAAATCTCTTTATAACATTAACATACACTCTGTCCCAAGAATGTCAGGAGCAAGCGAACGAAAAGAAGTCACCTGCGCAAGTAGGACTCGAGATGGCTAGACCAATGAACACGTAGGAGGGGAAGCGAGTGCATGGAGGAGAAAACGAGGCTGCAGCTACCAGCTGTTTGCAGCAGCGCGCACTGCACTGCCTCACCCACTCGCTTCTTCCCCTTATCTATCGTCATAATAAGCTCCACACTTTACCGAAACGGAGTGTATATCTACATTTATTACATACTGTTTCTGGAATATAGTGAAGCCAGGCTGAATACAAAAAAACATTCCTCAAGAAACAGGATCAGCACGTGGAGGCGCTTGACATCCTGAAGCTGGACGCCTACTGGAGCGGATCGGCATTAAGAGAAGCATGTTTGTGTGTAAAGTCCACTTTATGCACAGGTAGACTAATCGGAACTAATCTTAGAATTTAAAGTGGAACCGGAAGCACTGTGCAATGTGCCTCCGCCGAGTATCGAAGCAGAGACCCCTTGATTACAAGGATTGATTTATTGATTATGGTGTTTTAAGTCCACTTTATGCACAGGAAGGCTAATCGGGACTGGTCCTACAGTTTAAAGTGGGATCCGAACCACTATGTGCCTCCACCGGGACCCCTTGATTACAAGGCGAAGACGCTACCACTGCGCCATCGAGGATGCACTAACAGAGATACGTGTAATCATGTGCACATAACTAGAGATCATACATTGTGCATATTGATCATGCAGATTACATGGATATTATTCTAGAGTCAGCATATTTAAGAGATAATTCTTAAGGTTTATTACAGAACTGTTTAAATATTCAACAGGTTCTAAGAAATCAGGAAAACAAAATTTTGAATTCGTGTGCTACCATTTACAAGATGGCAAACATATTTGGCATCTTACCATAGGACTATTGCATAGAATATCATTCGTAGTGGTAACGGGTGTGATATGGGTCGCACCAGAGGCTTGGCGTGCATGTAACCGGTGTTACCACAGGTAACAGCAAAATGTAAAGAAATTAAAAAGTATTTTCCTCAATAAAATAACAACATTGTTAAATAAATTAACCGACAGCGTTGCAGATGAGTGTATATTGCAGAGGACATTTTCTCTGCAGCCGACAAAAGCGAAGAGACAGGCCGTTCCGCTACCCTCAAGAGGCAACAAGAGGAAAGGGCGCCCGCCAATACAAGGGAACAGCGGGGAAAGACTTGGAGGCAAGTGTGCTAGGGGGTTATTCATATGCCTGTTTAGGGGCCCTGTTGCCGCTGCATCTTACCGGATCAGCAAGTGTTGTCACATTGGATTTCCAGAAAAGAGCTAAATCCCGCCTAAAACGGGGATACTATTTCTCTGAAGCAACAAGAGCTAGACTGGAAAGCCAAAGCTGGATTTAACTGACCGTTTAGTAACAGACGAAAAGATACGTAAGTACTTGATGCTATTCGTGATTTGGACAAACCCTGCTACAAAAAAACTAAGTTGGCAACAGTAGTACGTACATCTGGACTTCCCTTCCACCGCTGGAGGAGGGGAATTCTGTCGTCTGCTCAACGCAGAAACGTCAAGCTGACCCGAATGTATGGTTCTTCTTCCCCTTTCCACCTCTTTGCAAGGAAACAGAGATGGTTGACAAGGCTCGACTACTATTCACTGGATTTTCTCGGTAACTCTCTCATGAGTGGTAGTTCTTTCTAGGAGTGATTGTAGCTAAATAAATCATTGATCGGATTGCAAAAAAAGAGAACAACAATCCAGATCAAAGGCATGTTTATTTTGGGGAGCGGTAGGGTGGAGATGATAACGTCTGATGGCCGGTAACACCTATGAAAAAGTCACGCCACGCCACTGGGTCGCACCCAACTTGCAACAAACGCCAAAACTAAATGCTAAAAGTTATAAACCTGCCCTTCTACCCTAACAATTCCTGACCTGCAATTCCGCTTACTCTAATAATAAATATGTGGTTAGGTTAGGAGAGCCAGGTTTAGAGCTTTTAGCATTTAGTTTTGGCGTTTGTTGCAAGGTGGGTGTGACCCAGGGTTGTGCAATTAGCGTCAAAAACGTTTTGTACATGACAAGTAAATTACGCGTAAAAAACGCATAAATACGCATAAAACGTGAAGTACGTAAAAAACCTAGGAATCAAACATATTTTTTTTTAAAAAAACTGGTTTTTCCCATTATTATTTTTATATATGGCAGTTGCAGAAAACAAAAGAAGACTTTGAAAAAACTTTCCTTCCGAATTTGTATGTGCTCTTATATTGGAATTAAGTAAACCGAAATGTTCTGTTCATTGCATTATTATAACGTACTACAGTAGGCGTTCATTGCTAATTGTCCCATGAACAATTTTTCGTTTCCAATCAGCAGTTTGTTTATATATATATATATACATATATATATATACACATATATATATATATATATATATATATATATATATATATATATATATATTCATTCATTCATTGTTTTCTGCCTAATTGGCAGGTTTTTCACTGCAATCTCCAGCTTTCCCTGTTCTCTGCCTTACGCTTCGTAATAGCATACGACCCAGTTAATTTAATATCATCCATAAGCTGATATCTCTTTCTTCCACGGACTTTTCTTCCTTCAACCATTCCCTCCAAGGCATCTCTTAGCAGGCAGTTTCTTCTTAGACAGTGTCCTAACCAGTTTCTTTTCCTCTTCTTGATGGTCTCCAGTATAGATCTTTTTTCACCAACTCTTTTCAGTACGGCTTCGTTTCTTACCTTGTCCGTCCATTTTACACGCTCCATTTTTCGCCATGTCCACATTTCAAAAGCTTCGAGTCGTTTCTCTAATATATATATAGTTATGTATACGTATGAAAGAGAAATTTTAAGCTCTTAGTAAAACTTTGAAATCCAATCCAAGTAAATTGTCGTTAATTGTTATGCTATGTTATAAATACAAGCACTAGTGTTAAAACATCGTCGTCGCTTTGTATAATCAAGGAGTCCCGGTTTCCATGCACAGTTAACACACATAACGGTTCGGATTCCACTTTGAACTGTAAGTCCAGTTCCGACTAGGGATGGCCAGATCCGGATCCTCGCGGATCCGAAATCCGGATCCGGTTGGTTCCGGATCCTACAATTTTTCGGATCCGGAATTTTCAGATCCGGATCCGGATCCGGTACTTTCGGATCCGGATCCGTTTTGCCATCCCACATGCGCTTCTTTGGAAAGTAAGAATGTGTTTATAACATATTGTTACCTGCTAATATACATACATACACACATATATATAGTGTGTGTGCGCGCGTGCGCGATTTGTAATGAATTGCTTCATCTAAAAAAACTGTTTTAGGGGGCAAAACCCCCTCAAAGGTAAAGATGAAGACAAATTGACGCGGGGATCTGACCCCTGTGTGCCACTCCGATATCCATGAAATTTGGCAGGTGCATGGAGAGGGCCAAAGGAAGAATAGGTTCTTTTGTGTTTCAGCTAAAAAGAAAGACGGTTTTAGATGGAACCCCCTCCTCAAATGTCAAGATGAGGAGAAATTGAAGTGGGGATCCGAACCCGAAACCACGTAAATATGGCATAGGAAGAAACAGGGGGCATAGGGCCTCTCTATACACCTGCCAAATTTCATGGAAATCGGAGGGGAACACAGGGGTCAGATCCCCACTTCAATTTGTCCTCATCTTGACATTTGAGGGGAAGTTGCCCCCTACAACAGATTTTTAGCCGAAACAAAAATAAACACGTATTTTTTCCATTGGGCCCCTCTATAAAGCTGCCAAGTTTCATGTAAATCGGAGGGGGACACAGTAGTGAAATGCCCACTTAAATTTGTCCTCATCTTGACATTTGAGGGAAGTTGCCCCTAAAACAGTTTTTTAGCCGAAACAAAAAAAAAACACGTATTTTTTCCTTCGGGCCCGTTTATACACACACCTGCCAAGTTTCATGGAAATCGTAGGGGAACACAGGGGTCAAATGCCCACTTAAATTTGTCCTCATCTTGACATTTGAGGGGGGTTTTGCCCCCTAAAACAGTTTTCTAACCGAAGCAAAAATAAGGTATTTCTTCCTTTGGGCCCGTTTATACACACACCTGCCAAGTTTCATGGAAATCGGAGGGAAGCACAGGGGTCAGATCCCCACTTCAATTTGTCCTCATCTTGACGTTTGAGTGGGTTTTGCCGCGTAAAACAGTTTTTTAGCTGAAACAAAAAAAACACGTATTTCTTCCATTGGGCTCGTTTATACACACACCTGCCAAGTATCATGGTAATCGGGGGGGGGGGGGGCAGGGTCAGATCCTCACTTCAATTTGTCCTCATCTTGGCCTTTGAGGGGGGTTTTGCCCCCCTAAAACCGTTTTTTTAGCTGAAACAAAACAACATGTATTTCTTCCATTGGGCCCCACTATACACCTGCCAAGTTTCATGGAAATCGGAGGCGGACACTTAGATAACCTCCCTTGTTAGTCTTACACTTTGTGATCATATAACACTGCATATATTATAATGTTTTATTTTAATTTGTAAAACTGTAACTGTAGAAAAATTGTTTAATTTTTGTATAACATTTCTATCTTGTTATATGTGTTAAAGGTTTCATCCTGGAATGGAATGTCTCACATTTATGTGTGTTTCCATTTCCAATACATTCGAAGGAATACATATTTGTTTCAATGGCATTTACAAAATCACCTCTGACATTTTATGTTAAACAAGTAAGATTATTTTTGTGCACGAGTGTGTTAGCCGATGCGTAGCAAAGTATTTTAGGAACAACACTTGAAAAAAAATTATTGTAGGACTAACTAATGAAAAATTTCTTTGTAATCGAAGATCATAATACCTTTTAAGGTGTGGTAATATTATAATGGGATTGAGATACGAAACTCTCGGATCCGGATCCAGATCCGAAACTTTCGTACCCGGATCCGGACCCGGAATTTTCGGATATGGAACTTTCGGATCCGGATCCACATCCGGAACTTTCGGATCCGGATCCAGATCCGGAACTTTTGGATCCGGATCCAGATCCGTAACTTTTGGATCCGGATCCGGATCCGAATGGATCCGGATTTTTCGGATCCGGATCCGTTTGGCCATCCCTAGTTCCGACAACCCTGCCTGTACATAAAGTAGACTTAAACTTAAAGAAACTTCACTTTTAAAAAAACTCTAAACTTTAAAAATATTTCTACAGTAGATAATAGAAAGTGTACGAGCAAAAAGCTTACCAATTGCCTCTCCTTCTCCCGATATTGCCATGATAGTTCTGTAGCCCGCATTCCAAGGACAGCTGGACACAGACACAGGGCATGATGGGAAATAAAACAATTGATTGTACTCCTTTCCCTGAGCTTCCTCAAAACCGACACGTCTGTAATTGTAAATAAGAGAGAATGCACGGAATTGTTAAACTTATATAGAGTTCCGGACAAGCTTAAAGAAAATCCAGGCCTTTGCTTGCAAGGTCACCCATGTCTCTTCACGCCTCGTGAAGATTGTGAAGAAGATAAGCTCCCAAATTTTACTGCCTGATTACATAACATATAATTTCTGTTTCGATATATACTCTTCAATATGAAAAGATGGTAGTACTTTACTATAGGGGTGACACCTATATATAATTTCTCTCGCACTTTTTTACATTGCTAACGTACTATTCTGCATTGCGGAACATTTCTTTGGGTGAAATAATGTACGAGTACTTACTGTTACTCGTTATTTCGATTCTGTAACACACATTATGGCGATAGCGTACTAGTTCATGGTTCGTTGTGAGAGTGTTTTGTCGATTTATGCAGTGTTGCAACCTTGTTCACCGGAAAATACCTACTTTCGTGCCCGGATTTGAAATTATGCTAATACCTAGCAAACCATTGACGTTAGCCCCAAAAACCATTCACGTTAGCCCCAAAAACCATTCACGTTAGCCTCACAAACCATTTTCCGTAAGGTTAAGTTAGGTTAGGTTAGACAAGCATAGTTAAAAAATTAAAAAAATAAAAATACTAGACACGTCATGTTATAGTGAAAACACGGCGAGTTTGAAACACTGACTACGGGGTTTACGTCATCTAACACACGGAACATTGTGCTCTTGTGCAGAAAGGAAAAGGCGCCAGCAGAAACAGCGTGTCGGACAGAGACTTTCGCACATAGCAACATGCATTCGCATTAAAATTGATCAAAATTACATTCATGAAATTCTACAACGATACATAAAATGATTTGCGTAAGTACTTTCTCCTGTAAAAAGTAAGAAATGCGTCACCCCTATAGTAAAGTGTTACCGAAAAGATAACCGCTTCGTCAGCAATAAACTTCTGAGTTACCTATCTCAAACAAGGAGAACTAGAAAGAATGGACGATTGATTGATTGATTTGGTGTTTTAAGTCCACTTTAGGCACAGTAAGGCTAATCGGGACTGGACCTACAGTTTAAAGTGGGATCCGAACCACTATGTGCCTCTACGCGGGACCCCTTCCTTACAAGGCGACGACGCTACCACTGCGCCATCGGGGAGGCGAAAGAATGGACGAGAATTGAAATAAAGTGTTATTCAGATTATAAGGAAGGGATTGAACAAGGCAGATCAGAAAAGTAAGGAAGAGAGAGAAAGTGAATGGAAGAACAAGGAAGAGAAAACAATTAGAAATAGGGATAGAATAGCAGAAAAAGGAATAGTATACAAACAGAAAATAGAAGAACGGTGTATCTGTCCTGCATGTCCTATTTTGTGATGCATGCTTCAAAAATTGTAGAGCCGCGATGGTTGCAGACCTTCGTCTCCGTGATCGAGTGGTTATCACAGCGCGCTACAAGGCCAGGGGTAGCGGGTTCCAATCCCGGCCTGGGCATGGCTATTCTTCCTGATGTCCCTTCATCAATTTCATATAGCCATTCATCCTCATCCTCGCGATCAGCCAAAACTGGTAGAAAAGCGAAATAAAGGAGACCAAATCAATCAATCTCTGCTTTCGCAATTCTCTTTGGTTTGCTTTATTTCACTTCGCTTTTTGTGCCACATTTTGGCTAATTTGCGAAGATGGAGATGAGTGATGACATGGTGAAATTGATGAATGAACACTCACAAACATCCACGCCCAGGCCGGGATTCGAACCCGGCACCCCTAGCGTCGTAGCGCGATGTGGTAACCACTCCGCCACGGGGGCCGGCTCGCAATTCTTTTGTTCACGTCCGTGGTGGAGTGGTCAAGTTTAGATTCCCGGGTTGGGTTGTCTAAAGTCGGAAATATTTCCGGCCTTGTCCTCGCATAAAGCGGCTCCGGGAATCATCAAGCCTCAAATCAATGGGTACCTGGGGGTTAAAGGCGGCCGGAGAGTGATGATGATTACATCATATGTGGATCTCCACCCCTACATTCCCTAAATGTGCCTTCATGGTACGGTGCTTTATGCACGAGGAACTTTACCTTTTTATCTTTACCTACTTTAAAAATGATGTCATCTCGTCCATAAATGATCATTCACTATGCTTAATTGACTCACCTCTATACATTAGCCTTGCAGATATAATTTCGGACTGTGCAAAACAAGCTGCCACCTGCCGGGCATGCGCCATTTCACACTATTACCTCGAAACTCAGCTCCCTTCTGTGTAATCTTGTAGGAGCGCTACCCACTACGCCTTCTTGTTCTGGTAGTTTCGAGCGATTGAAAAATGCCAAACGTTACTCTCACGTTTGTCCACCCCTGCAAGTTTCGTGGCGATTGTCGTCGGGAGGTCCGATACCTTCCCTTGTGAGTGTTCTATTTTCAAACGACAGGTATCGCTTGTGGCGTGTCGTTTGTCACTTCGGTCTGCTTGTCACACCTAAGCGACACGCGACACCAATCGAACGCAAGCATGTGCTGTTTGTCATGATGCTGCTGTGTGAAATGTTAGTGTTCATTGGTTCGTTCCCTAGCGACATGTGTTGCGTGTCGCTTCGGTCTGAAAGCTGCCTGAAACTTCCCTAAGTCCACCGAGTGACGTCACGTCTGGTTGTCGGCAGTCGATCGTGTATTTGCGACGTTGATCCAAGAGCGGAAAAAACTCATAGTACAGGGTGCCTACAAACGATTGAAGCGGTTTCATGTTGTTACTGTACATGTATTATTGAACGCATCACTAAGTAACTTTGCAGTTTTGTAGAGAAACTCAACAAGTTTTGTGCCGCATTGCAAGTTATGGGAGTTTTCTGTTCCCCGTGGCGTCGTTGAGCATTTTCGTGACTTTCCGAAACTCAATGCATTTTGTGCAATCTCAAAATTTAGAGTTTATGGCCCCTCCTTCTTCAGCGAACAACCACAGTTGGAGACGGACAGTGAGAACTTCATCCACCAGTTGGATGGTGCTCCGCCCCACTTCCATCAAGATTTCCACGAATTCTTAACCACCAGAGTGTCAAACCGATAGATTGGTCGTTGTGGAAATGATGATCAACAACTGCTGTCATTGCCTCACGCTCCCCTGACTTAACTCCGTGTGAAGGATTTAGTGTTTGTGCTTCCGTTAGCGAGTGATCTAGGAGAACTGCGGCCACGTATCATCAGTGCTTTTGATCGAATTGATAGGGACATGCTGCATTGTGTTTGGGAAGAACTTGACTCTGAAGCTTATGTTTGCAGAATTACGAAGGGAGTGGGGGCACAAAACTTGCTGAGTTTCTCTACAAAACTGTAAAGTTACTTCACGATATGTTCAATAATACACGTACAGTAACATTGTCAAACCGCTTCAATCATTTGTGAACACCTTGTACTTTACTACTGACTTACCCATAACAGGAACAAGATTAACAAAAGTTCTGGGAAGATTTGCCTGAAGATAGTCCAGGGCCTCTCGTATATGCTCCTGGTGCTTCTCCGCGGAGTTT
This sequence comes from Lepisma saccharinum, assembly GCF_977018435.1. Classification (NCBI taxonomy): domain Eukaryota; kingdom Metazoa; phylum Arthropoda; class Insecta; order Zygentoma; family Lepismatidae; genus Lepisma; species Lepisma saccharinum. The sequence goes on from NC_139235.1 coordinate 33,088,679, forward strand.
TTCTTCAAATCAAAGCAAACGTGGGCGCACAAGTTCGTGTGGCCTGTCATAAGGGTAATTACCTGTTGACAACAACAAAAGAAAATAAATGTCTTCAAGGAATTAAGCAATTTTTTACGATATACTTCTAATAAAAATTGCCTCTGTAATGAGACGGTTCACTCTGAAAATAATGTCTGAATCATACGAGGCTAGATTTCCTGCTGGATATTGCAGTTGGACTTGGACTATACTTTGTCCCGGGTATCTCTGGAGCAAGGCCGCGCATAGCGGCACAGAAGGGGCGGGGCATCGAGTGGGCAGAGCGAAGCAGTACACGCTGCTGCGAAGACTAGTAGCTGCAGTCGCTTCCACCTCCACGCAATTCCATTCCCTCTCACGTGTTCATTGGTGGAGCCGTCTCGCGTCACTACTTGCGCAGAGACTTGTTTTCGTTTGCCTGCTCCATAGTTAGCTGGGACAGAGTATACTGACTGCTCTTAATACTAAAAATTGAAAGAAAAACAAGAGGCTAGAAATTTGGCTCGCAAGAAAGTAGGAAATGTAGATGCACTCAACAATTTTTTCATGAACTCGGGTACGTATATTCATTATTCACAAACGAGATTCGCAGGATTCATTCAATATATATATATATACAGGGTGTCTCATAAGTAATAGCGCAAACTGACACAGATGAAAGTACGCGATAATAGAAGCAAAAAAGTCTGAGTAAACATGGGTCTGCAAACGAGCCGTTTTCGAGATAATCAATCGTGAATGTGTGTTTACAAGCCGCCACTGACTTCATTGTTTGTAAACGTCGTCCTAGTTGGTAAAATGCTAATAATGTGTGCTAATGTGTGGTTACAAGCCGTCACTGATTGTATTTTGTAAACACAGAGTGCTTTGCTCTTTATTTTCAAAACAGAACATTTCCGAGAGGTGGCGTTGTAATCAAACAGGATGGATACAATCAGTACAGAGAATTTACATGCTTGTGACCAATTCCGAAACTCAATGCGGAATCGCGTACAGTATTGCATCCATATGGAAGGATGACACTTTGAACACCTCCTTTAACAGTGTACAGAGTGTACAGTAATTGTAACGTAGAACATACTAAAGTAGTGCTGTTTTCCTTGTTAAAGTAAGTACGTACAATGTTCAATAAAAGCAATGAGATCTCCTGATTTATCAACTCTATTATTGGTATTTTACCAACTAGGACGTTGTTTACGAACATTGAAGTCAGTGGTGGTTTGTAAACACACATTCGCGATTATCTCGAAAACGGGTCGTTTGCAGACCCATGTTTACTGAGACTTTTTTGTTTCTATTATCGTGTACTTTGACCTGTGTCAGTTTGCGATATTACTTTTGAGACACTGGTAATTATAAGGATTACGTTTAAATTACTAAATATTAATGAACACGAATGCACAGCTCTGTTACTTTTTTCCTTCATCTAGCAGCGAACAAACACAACCAGCACTCGGAAAACACAGACAAGAAACTTTCCCTTGCCAAACTCACATATTATCTTCACATGAGCAAACTTTCTCTGTAATTGGCTGTTTCACAGAATCTAGCAGAGAAACCCAATTGCAATTAGAACTGGTCAAAACCAGTCTATCACCCAGACTGGCAGCCATCTACTCCAGCCAGGGAGCCAGTCCAGCGCCAACACTCACCTTCCAGTCATTATAGAAGTCAATCTTCCTGTTCTTCTTTATCCTCCGAACAAGCATCCTAGCTTCCATCAAAGCGTCCCCATCCACGAAAGTTGATTTGGCTATGGTTAATCTATTAACGTTTCCGGCGATCAGGACGGCCCTATCCGAAAATCCTTGCAAATCAGGGTTATAGACCTTCAGGATGTTTGGAAGCGTCAGGTACTCTCTCCATGTTTTGGCTCCACCTGCAACAAATATCAAACAACAGACGTGTCATGAGAAAATTCATTACCCCTCTTCCCCCCTCCTCGGCTTTTTGCATTTTTACATGCTTTATTCGGAATTTGCACATTAAAAAGATTGTCAACTTCCGTTGCCAGTCAACTAGCGTAAAAAAGTGACCACGAACGTGTTTTATGATAAGATTACTCTGATTAACGTAACTTTACTGCTTTTATATATATATATATATTGTAGAGATATGGAGACCATTAAACCGAGAAAACCTCGTCATGTTAATATTCACACTTGTTCATTTCCTGAACTTGTCCGACCAGCGAGCGATCCCAAGAATGCGCTAACTTGTAACTTCCGTAAAACCAGGAACTGGAAAGGCAAACGCGTGGATCTAAACAGGATCTACCGCGTTTGAAAGGTTTAACAACCTTTCGACGCCTACAATGATAAAAGCAAGCTCCTACCCGGAGCTCGCTCTCTTTTGATTCTGACACTCATCGACGCTACATGGATAACTAGTCCGATTACTTTACAACACGTTACACTGCTAACTACGACGATGGAACACGGAGTTACCGCTGCCTAGCATGCTACAAGGCGCAAGGGATCGCTTGGCTTGGTGAACTGAGGGTCGCTGGATAGAACCTTGGAACTTTCACGATTCGGTCTGCGAGAAGCATTAGGACAAGACACCACACACATCTACCAGGTATGAACAAGCGTGAATAACCTTTTACACCAACTTTCCATATCTCTACCCTCCTACGGAGCAGGTTCAGCCATCAAACATTATTAAGCTCTACCTAAAATGTTTAAATGAAACTTCCCTGTACCTCAGAGCCCAGGTAAAACGGGCTTACAACATGGTGGAGTTGCTTCAGGCCCTTTTTGCAATTAAGTACCCTCCTGTACGAATTGCTTTACATTAAATTATTCTCTCCCACCCCTCCCTCCCACTTTGGGAGCATTTTTAAAGTAAATTTTTAGTAATTCCAACTCATACTCCCACAGTACGCTTAAGATGCGTCAGACCTAGTGACAATTTTGTGTATTACCCTATGGAAAACAACCCCTCTTTTTCTTTTATGCCGAGCCCCCCCCCCCCTTTTTCAACAAAAATCTAGTTCTTGTGCATAACATGTATTCAAGCATCATTCACACAGGAATGAGAACACTTGCTTATACTTATTTGACCAGCGATATATTAATGACATAAATAACTGTATACTCATACGTTCCTTTGTTCTTTGGTCAGCACGACGAACCTTCGTTTATGAATACGTCACAGATAGCGTTGCACGAACACCTAGATTCCTCCCTCGACCAAATCATAGAGTTAGCAACTGCAATCACGGCAAATCCAATAAATTTACGACCTTTAACCCCAATTCCCTCCCCTCCACTAACACGGTTAAGGTCTGCTAATCGAAATTACCCTCAATTTGTCCTTGGACTACAAACACCTAACAAAAACCAACCCCAGCCCTTAGCGAGTACCCCGGCTCCCGTTTCAACTTCCTCTAACACTGTTAATAACTCTGATCACTTAACTGTAGAAATTCCCACGACTAACATGGCTACCCCAATTCCAACTGCATTATACCCGGCACCATTTAGCGGACATGACCCTAAGGACATTGACTCATTTTTCCTCAAGTTTCAAAATGTAGCACACGCCGCAGGATGGACGGAAGCTAAGCGTAAAGAGATGTTACCTTTATTTTTGACGGACACCGCTTTAACTTATTTTCATGACATACAGAAACGACCCAATTTTGTAGACTTGACATACACCCATATCAAAGACGAGCTAAGTACGTTATTTAAGGGTTCATACTTGTCATCAGATCCTGTACAGATAATTCTCCAGAGAAAACAGGTGGTAAGCGAGCCCATTCACACCTACGTTATTGCTAAAAAGGCATTAGTCCAGCAATACTTCCCGAACGCCACTGAAGAACAAACTCTCTCTTACATCATCACGGGACTGCGAGCCAAATACATTGGCTGTTTAACCAACAAGCATTTTGCTAGAACAGAAGAATTAATTGCCCACCTACAGAATTTCGAACGCCAGCAGTCATTAATTAATTCCCGTATGTTGGAAGAGAAATTGGAAATTGATCAGGCAGTCGCACAGGCAAGCTTACCCCAGACATTCATTCCATCACCACTTCACAGCTGTTCGCATGCACAGGTCTATTCCCCCCTCCCCAGTAGTAATTCTCACAACCTGACTCAGCACTTTGTACCATACAACCAGTGTCCATTTCCTTCTCTCCCACAATTGACACATCAAGTCCAAAGTCCGGCTCTCGTAAATAGTTCCCACACAGTGTATCAAGGAATGCATCATATACCGAGTTCTGATAATGCCCGCTGCGCGGCGACACCAGCCGTACCCAGAGTAGAACACGCTCCAAATGCCGCCTCTGGTGACGAAATAAACAAACTCTCGTCACAAATATCGAGCATGTCTCTCTTTTCGAACGAAGAGATGAATGCAAGTTCTCTCTTCAATCTTTGTTCAAATGTGCTGGAATTTGCGAAGACGGCTAATCAAAACGCACATAACAGAGGTTTCAACAAGGGGAATAATAAGTCCTCTTCCTACAGAAATAATAATAATTCTAGAGCTAATCACAGAGGTAACTTTCGATCGAACTCAAGAGGCCAGTTCAGAAGTAATGGTAACAAGAGGTTTCAACGTCGAGATCAGGCTAATCGCGACGATGCAAATACCTCAGCCTGCAAGTTTTGTGGTCGTTATAATCACGAAAGCGACAACTGCTTTTACAAGCCACAAAGAGACAGTGCTTTAAACTAAAATCGTCTTCGACTTGCAGGGACGAAATCGAAGATAATACCAGATTAGATAAAGTTCCTATAATTGAGAGAAATGGCCTATACTTTATTAATAGTAGCATACAAGGAAAACAGGTAGATTTACTTATTGACGTGGGTTCCCAAATCTCAATTTATCCTTCCCATCTTCTCCCTACTGAAAGAAAAACATACAAGGTACAATCCACAATCCAAGGTGTGTCCGGATCGAAACTGAGTGTGTCTGAAATTGTAGTTCTTCCTATCATAATTGGAAAGCGTAAATATTCGCACCCATTTAGAATAGTAGATTCAATTAACGTCCCTCCCCTTTTAGGAAATGACTTTTTACGAACGCAGAGGTGCGAAATGTCATTAAAAGACAATACAATAACTCTTTGTCATTTAGGACGTACTCCTAATTATAGTATTTTAAGATCAAAGTACAAGACCCACCAGCTGTCGCATGACATATTTACCCAAATTGAGAATGTAAATGTGTATGAGGGAAAAGCTACCCTTTCAAACACAGTTCAGTTAAGTCCACGAACAGAAACTTATATCAATTTGAACATTACCAGTACGACACCTAACACCCCTAAGCCTGTACTTTCTACCCCATCTGCGTCCCTTATGGCCCAGCATCCAGTAGTCCTACCCAATGCTACAGTAACCCCGCAGTCACCTGTCATTCCCAAAGACAACCCTATAGAAAAGACTAATCTTGACAAGAAAGATGATGATGATGATGATGACTTATTTTTTCATCAAGTATTTCATGCACAAGCAGCAGATTTTGATATTAGTTCAGAACAACGTAAAGACCCCTATTTTAGAGACATTATTGATGTATTAGAAAACAAAGATAAAGCTAGTGACCCTAAACTAGAAAAGCTTTCGTATTCTTATGTACTCAAAAATGGAGTCTTATACAGGACTAATAAAATCAAAACTGGTAATAGGGATAGACTTTGTATTCCTCATGCATTAAGAAATCAAGTTTTCGACCTTATTCATGCACACAAAATGAATGGAAGTCATCAAGGTGCACAAAAGACATATAATTTAATGCTTATGCGCTACTTCTTCCCCAATATGAAGAAATTTGTGTACGATAAGGTTAGACATTGCATCCCTTGTCAGATTTCAAAGAAACCACAAGGTTCTAAACCGCATACGCTGCAAACATTTCAACCAGCCCAAATTCCTTTCCAACGAATTCATATTGACGTATGTGGTCCTTTAGTCTCTTCAAAAACGCACAAATACAAATATTTCCTATCGGTAGTTGATAGTTGTACAAGGTATGTAATTACAGCTCCTTTGGCTAATCACGATGCACAAAACATAGCAACAGCCCTAGTTGAGAAAGTCTTTTTAGTTCATGGCATCCCGGAAACGATCTATTTAGATCGTTCAACGCCCAATTCAAGTTTACTCTTACGAGAGTTAGCCAATATTACAGGTGTACAACTAAAATATGTAGATACTTGTGCCCATTTCACGAATGGATTAGTTGAGAGTTCATTTAGTTACTTAAAGAAAGCTATGAGAGTCTTTGTGTTAGAAAAGAAAGCTTCGTGGTGTGATTATTTGGCTAGCGCAGCGTTTAGCCACAACGTTACAATCCATTCTGGATCCCTCCAGAGCCCGTATTTTACTTTATTTGGCTACAACCCAAGGATCTTAGCTGACGCTGTCCTTCCTTCGAACCCCGACAATGTTTCCCAGACGAACGCACAGAGACTTGAACTACTGACATCCATACGAAAGACAGCACATGACAACTTGAACAAGCGTTACGAACAGCAGAAAAAGTACGTAGACCGCACTTCTAGGAAAATGCAGTACTCACCAGGACAACATGTATGGATTCTAGATGCCACTCCAACTCCAGGCGTGTCAAAAGCCTTTGCGTCGTCTTATAAGTACAAAGGAACTATTCTTCGTAAAGTTAATGAGAATTCCTACGAAGTAACTTACATCGACGGCAGGAGTAAGCAAAAGACTGACACTATTACTATTTCTAGACTCAAAGCCCGCTACGACTAGTGCCATGATAACCCCACTAACATTCATTAACACGCCACTCCGTTGTCACTCGCTTTAGCCTCCTCGCTCCTCGTTGCGTACATTGCACATGCTAGCATGATCCAGCATTTTCTCACGCTCATCCACCTCCCCCCCCCCCCCTCCTTCCACTTCTCGTGCACGCACTGCATTTCTGCGTTAGAACGAACTCATTTTATTTTTAATACAACATGGTTATTTTTATTTTAACAAGATTAGGATTACAGAATGCTATCTCAATCGTCGGAACATTTATAATACATCTCTTGCCTAATAATTAATATTTTTTTACAGATATTTTAATGTTATTTTATAATTTGCGTTTAAACGCATAGTAATAGTCAGAACATATCACTTAGCTGATTTGACTAATAAGTACTTAGTGTGTTTATGATCCGAACTAGCAAATATTTTTTTTTTCCCCATTTGCTGGTACATATACGCTCAAATGAAGAAAAAAGTACAAAGAAATAAAGAACGAATGAACTAAGATAGAACAAGATCAATGATTTAAAGAACAAATGAACTGCGTAGAACTTGCTTGAACTTTTGGCTTTTTGGCCATAGCAATTTTTTTATTTACGCTTAGGTGTAACGCGAACTGCTTCTTTGAAAGCTGCAATGCACTAAATATGTTAATAAAGCATATAATAAAATAGGCAAATGTTCCCACTCTCTCTTTAATTTTATAATTCAAATATTGATAGCATACAACATGGTATAGCTCACATCCCATGAAATTACAAACTTACTCTATTTTTCAATGAACTTTTACACAAATATATTACTTACTCTTTTACACTTCTTTTTCAATTTTTTTTTTATTAGCAGCGAATCGAAGGCGCTTAAACCTTTGTCCACAAGACACGTAAAATTCTTGCAATTGTTTTTATAAACGACATTTACACATATTACAGAAGGAAATGTCTCGTAATCACTTAGTTCGTTCTATTATCGCTGAATTCCCCTTTCTTTTCTCATTTCAGACCCCTACAACAAGATGTCTCCAGCTCATTATGCCATTATCGCATCCATCGTAATAGCTCTTCTTGGCATACTTATTTTATTGGCATTATTAATTATATCTTGCTGTTGTTCCCCCAAATCACCTGTCACCACACCCCAACAACGGTTAGAGAAATCTTCCATCAGTGCCCCAATTGCTTTACAATCACTTTCACATGCCCCGGAGACAACAGTCATTCCAACACCACCCCCTCTTCCACCGACCCCTTTCATCTCTGGTACGAAACAAATAAATACTTCCACTCAATGTACCACCATTTTTTCGAAAGGACGCCGACTTCTGGCACCTCAGGTCAAGCCACCGTCGCCCCCGGCCCCTATTCCGGCTAGGCCGATTATTCCACCTATCCCCCCCCATTCCCCCCCGGTGAACTTTCCTTACAACATGGAATTATTCCACCTACTCCCCCCTCCGTTGCCCCGGCGAACTTTTCTTCAGGTAAACCTGTTCATCATAAACAGGCGCCCTTCAAAACGCTACATCATATAAGTAATAACGCCCCTTCGCCGTCATTCAAATCAGATATTACCTCCCCTCCCCCCCAAAATAATTCACCAGTTTTAACTGAAAGTCCCTTTTCAATCGATTTTATAACCCGTCATCACTTATTGTAAATCTGCTCCACTACCTTTTGCTTTTTCCTAATTTTTCCTTTTACGCTTGTTTCATTATCTCATCACCATGGATGTTATTGGACCCATGACGACCATCGAGCGACAGACCTAGGCTCATCGCAGAGACCAACAACGATCTTGTGGAGTTCCAGCACCAACAAGGACCCGTTCCCGTCTGGACCCATGGCTGATTTTTCCATCTCCCACGCCGCGACCCAGACGTGGAGCGCTTTACCCAGGACGTCTCTTGACCCAAAGCGCCATCGCAAATTTGACTTCCAGACTCAACTTCGCTGACGTCACGGCGATCTTCATCGACAGGCCCCGCCCACTCCGTGCATCCTGCTCTTGTTTCCCGACGACACATGATACTTATTGTTATCTTACATCGGCTAAAAGTGTTCCGGTGCTCAGCTACTTCAACTACCGTAAGGCACACGCAATTAATACAAACATATGTCATTTACAGTGCCAAAGTTAGTGCCCATGGGTGCTACCCATATTGGATTAGAGATACGTCTCTTTCTTTTGTGTTTTTTTTATTTTATCGTCAGCTGCACAGCACGTCCAGCCTATGGCGGCATGCAGTTTACAGAGTTGCCATAGGTAACATACCTCAAGGCTCCGCCCAGCATCGTGTATGTTCCGCCAAGTGTACTTTGAACTCAGCAAACAGAAAATACCACCGCGTGTGGTTCCCGGCGTTTCCTCACACTGTGCTGACATGTGTTTTTATTATTGTGCTGTCATCACTCAAACAAAACTAGTTCAGTGTCACAACGTCCCAACTTATGTAATTATTTTATCCATGCCTCAAGACTTAGTTGTTGTGCTCGTACTTTTTGAGTTTATAAGAGGCTATGACCTACAATTTAATTTTTTTTTATTATTCTACGTGTTTTTATATTTTTTTTCTCAACGGTGTTTGGTGCCACGATATGATATGACTCTTCTGGTGATTACAACTTTTTTTTACGGTGATGTGATTCTTCTAGTGATTGGTTTACTGTATTGGTCTTCTACACGTTTGATTTGTTAATAAATCCTAATTTTTAAATATAATCTACTCCGGACGAAGTAGTCGACCATCATAGAGTGGCTCGATTATTTCAACAAGGGGAATGTAGAGATATGGAGACCATTAAACCGAGAAAACCTCGTCATGTTAATATTCACACTTGTTCATTTCCTGAACTTGTCCGACCAGCGAGCGATCCCAAGAATGCGCTAACTTGTAACTTCCGTAAAACCAGGAACTGGAAAGGCAAACGCGTGGATCTAAACAGGATCTACCGCGTTTGAAAGGTTTAACAACCTTTCGACGCCTACAATGATAAAAGCAAGCTCCTACCCGGAGCTCGCTCTCTTTTGATTCTGACACTCATCGACGCTACATGGATAACTAGTCCGATTACTTTACAACACGTTACACTGCTAACTACGACGATGGAACACGGAGTTACCGCTGCCTAGCATGCTACAAGGCGCAAGGGATCGCTTGGCTTGGTGAACTGAGGGTCGCTGGATAGAACCTTGGAACTTTCACGATTCGGTCTGCGAGAAGCATTAGGACAAGACACCACACACATCTACCAGGTATGAACAAGCGTGAATAACCTTTTACACCAACTTTCCATATCTCTACCCTCCTACGGAGCAGGTTCAGCCATCAAACATTATTAAGCTCTACCTAAAATGTTTAAATGAAACTTCCCTGTACCTCAGAGCCCAGGTAAAACGGGCTTACAACAATATATATATATATTGGAGACCAGGGCTAGTTGTTACAATTTCAACTTCGGAATTTTTCATGAGCTTCCTACTGCACATGCATTAATCAAATCTTCAGTATTAAACCATCGCACCTTTGGGCAATGCATATATTTTTTCCAATGGAATAGCTTTACATTATGAACTTGTAAACGTTACATTTTTGGAACTCTGAAAACTGTAACAACTTGGGGCACGTTGTTTCAACAAAGTTTTATACAGTAAGAACATACATATAACAATAAAGATTAAGAGAGTCAGGCACAATTATATAACGTCCACAAACATTTTATCCACTTGTTACTTTTTCCCTTGCAACTTTTTGCGAACTGAAGAAACAAAAATAAAATAAAACCAATGAGATTCCAATTTCTTAAAATCACAACTGGAACGCAACCCTCAATAATTACTTTCAAACCAAAAAAAGTGAAAAAAACACTCGTAACGTCCACTCACTTGCCACCACTGGCGCCAAACTACAACCGGGACTTCTTTGTCGAATAAGTCACGTGCCCTATGAGTAAGGAAGTGCTACCCCTAGCGGAAGCTACCGAAAACTCTATGTAACAACTTGCCCCTTGCAACAACTAGCCCCGGTCTCCCCTATGTATGGCCACTAGCGTACACAGTATTTTTCTTTATGAGGGGGAAGGAATTTTAAAGGTCTATATAACATAGATGTGTTCTGTGATGGGTGTGATTACGTAATTACCATTTCTAACAGTTGGGCTGAAAAGTTCGTAGGCTAACATAGTAAAAAATATTTTTTTGACAAAATTCGATTTTATTATTCAATATAGTTGCCTTCGAGGGCGATACAACGATTATAGCGGTCATACAATTTTTCGATGCCATTTTTATAGTACGATTTCTCTTTAGCCTCAAAATAGGCCTCAGTTTCGGCGATTACCTCTTCATCAGTGCTAAATTTCTTTCCAGCGAGCATTCTTTTAAGGTCTGCAAACAGGAAAAAGTCACTGGGGGCCAGATCTGGAGAATATGGTGGATGGGGAAGCAATTCGTAGTCTAATTCATATAATTTTGCCATCGTTTTCATTGATTTGTGACACGGTGCATTGTCTTGATGAAACAGCACTTTTTTCTTCTTCAAATGGGGCCGTTTTTTCGTGATTTCATCCTTTAAACGCTCCAACAACGCTATGTAATAATCGCTGTTGATGGTCTGGCCCTTTTTGATTTTATTATTTTGTGGACTTTTTTGATGTTTTCGTCGGTAACAGCCTCTTTGGGGCGTCCACTGCGTGCATCGTCTTCAATGCTCATTTCGCCTCGTTTAAATTTAGCAAACCACTTCTCAACGGTTGATTTTCCTGGTGCAGAGTCCGAATAATGTTTATCAAGCCAAGCCTTGGCTTCAACAGTATTTTTTTCGCCAGAAAGCAATGCTTTATTAACACACGAAATTCTTTTTTATCCATTTTTTCACAATAACAAAAGCTGCTTCACTCACAATGCTATATCTCACGAACTAATTATCCGGCAGCTGTGAAATTTATACACGTATCTTTTGAAGGTTAGTACTAAGTAAAAATCACATGGATTTAATTCTAGTAACGTCATCTATGAGTCAGCCTACGAACTTTTCAGCCCAACTGTTAACTATTGTTTTAAAAGTTCTTCCAAGACAAGAATGGTCATCGCGGGTCATTTTAACCCTTAACTACTATGGACCGTCTCTCAGACCAAAGCATCCAATCACTTATGAGAATTAGTCAATGAATATACCTTCATATATAAACCTTTCGGATCCTGAAGATGTCGAGATTATGAAATTAAACCCAGAAGCGATCTTGTTCAATGAAATTCAAAGTTACCTGTTCCGAATGAAACTTCAGCGTTCTCTATCATATTCGAAAACGGGAACACGCGCCCCAGGGCCGCAATGGCAGCCAGCATGCTGTCCCCGATTCCTCCGATGACTCGCACGTCGCTGGGGCGAAGCCGGTGGACGCTGGTTGCAGTCCCGGTTGACTTCGTGATTTCACAGGGAAAAGAGAAAGTGTCCGGGATGCGAGGCTGTGTTATGATCAGTCTGTTTCTGCGTCCCTGGAAGAAGGGGAAAAAATACATTGTTACTTTGTGAGATGACGACAGAAAGATAGTCCATGAGTCAGACCAGATATCGGTACCACCAAAGGTGGCAAAACTTCAATAGTATTAAAATATATATTACATTAATGTAAGTAAAACAATATGTGACCATTCCAAATAAACAGCTTTTTACATTTTTGTTAGATACCATGCCTTCGCACCAATTGCGATCAAGTATGTTTACAACATACAGTTACGTGTATGGATATTTTTTTGGAATGATTGCATTTTTCAAAACTCATAATTTCTGTTCCTCTTTTAGTATACAGCACAACGTTGCATTTCCATATAATACAGGGTGTACACGATGAACCTCCGGGGTTTCGACGCAATGTTAAAAATCAGAAAATAAAGTTGAGACAATCCAGTGTTTTGTATTTGGTGCTACATACGCTCAAGTTTGCGTGTTTTCTTCTTTAGTTCGCGCGCGTCATTCTTGGCAGCGCTGTCGTCGCTTTTGTGAAAATGGCGTCTTCTCAAGAGAAAGCATACGCTGTGGCATGGTTTGCGGAGTCAAAATCAATTGTTAAGGTGGAGCGTAAGTTTCGGCGTGTCTTTAACAAAACGCCGCCAACGGACAAGAGCATCAGGGCATGGTACAGAAGTTTTCTGGAAACGGGGAGGGTGTTGAAGAAGCCAGGGGGAGGAAAGCCACTTTTCCACCACGTAGCCCAGATATCACTCCTCTGGACCTCTTCATCTGGGGGTATGTTAAGGACGCAGTTTACTCAACGAAGGCGCCAAACGTGAATGCTTTGCGTGACCGAATTGTTGCTGCAATTGATAACATCCCTGACGACGTGCTGCTGCTCGAAGTGGAATACCGGCTGGATATTCTTCGTGTCACTAAAGGTGCTCACATAGAAGTGGGGTAAAACTTTTGAGTTGCTCTTTGAAATAAAAGTACCAAAAAATGTACAGGTGTGTTCGTTTTAATTTCCCATCACTTCAAAATCACGGAGGTTCACCGTCTGTACATCCTGTACTTCAGCGAAAATTATGTTTTTGTATATTTTAACTTTTATATTATTTATATTAGTCATAATCATTAAAAATTATGGATAAAATAGTAGTCTCATGTGCACTATCGTACTCAACTGTACTTTTAATGTCCTCTTTAATGTTATACTCCTAATTAGTCTATGGGCCCAAGTGGGCAAAATAAAGAATTCGGTAAAATTTGGGGGTACTAATTTTCCTTTATGCCACAGTTGTATGGGTGTGTAAGGGTAGCAAGAAAACACATGATTGCCATTTCAAAGTGGTAGCTAATGAAAATGGCGGTCAATTCAAGATGGCGGATGTTAACTTTTCAAAAAAAGTATTATTGAGATTGAAAAACTGGCTGAGATGAGTTCTTTTAAAGAATTAAGAATTGTGTGTGGTAATTACTTAGCAGTCCTACAATTGAGCGGCTCAGGAGTAAAACCTGATACCCACACTCCGTTCAAAATTGAGTTAACACTGGATGCAGTTGCTGTACAATAGTAGCCGCTGATGGAAACACGCGGGAATATCTGGGTAACCCATAAGCCACAACGTAGTGGACAAACTCTCACCTGAGTTTTTCCCTGTTTCATACTTTAGCAGGTTATCAAGTTTTACTCCCGAGCCGTTCAATTTAAAACGCACATCGCAGTTTGTAAATGAAAATAGAAATAAACACTTCGCATTTTAATATATTCGCACACGACTGTACTTGTTAATTAGAATAATAAGTAACTAAATGTTAGTAGTTCGTAGCATATCAAAAGCTTTGAGATATTCTGTGAGGTCAATTTTTCAATAATATTCACCAGAATTCGATCACCATACCGTAGGTATGATTGATTTTGTGTTTTAAGTCCACTTTATGCACAGTAGGGGAAGTTCGGGAGGTATCGGACAGGCGACAGTATTGGACAAGAGCAGCTTAGGGCATTTGCCGTTTGAGGCAGCACTTGTCATGCGGGCAGTGTGTGCATCAAAACGAACCACTTGAGCCATCGCCATATTGGATGTGTATGCCAAGCAGTTTGTGTCGTGCTGCGAGTTTTTTGGTATTTGTTACGTTGTGCAGTGCACGAAGATAAATTTGGAGTATTACAATTGGTCTGAGAGTAAGTGTATTTAGTTTCTATTGTTACTAGCGTACGTATTATATTGTAGTTGTTACGTTGTAGCAGTATAATATCGCTTGCTTCGTTGTTCTTTGTTTAATGACTATCTCAATGTAGCGTGTTGTTCGGGTGGTATCGGCCAAAGTGAAATCGGGTGGTATCCCCCCCGATGACAATGGCTTACCGTTACGCGGAAAGGAGTGACCTGGAGGAGGGTGGGAGAGTTGAGGCCGCATTCCAAGAATTGGCCCCCTCTACCTACAGCCAGCACAGATGGCTTCGCAGACGACATTCACGCCTTCAGCAGAGGTTTACAAATATGTCACCTCAATACTCAAGGGTTACTGAACTCGTTCGATGAATTTAAGCATATCATGTCACCTGCTAATTTCGATGTAATAGGTATCACCGAATCGTGGCTAAAGCCCGGGATAAGTAATAACGTTGTGGAACTTCATGGTTACGAAATAGTAAGGAAAGATCGAACTCGATGCAACAGGGGTGGAATCTGCTTTTATATCAAAGAAAATATTCGATGGAAAATAATAGAAATTGACAATTTTTTTAAACTAGACGAACAAATCGAAATATTAGTAGTCGAAATTTGTTGCAATAAAGAGAAAGTAGCTGTTGTGTTGGTGTACAGGCCGCCAAACATATCTTATACCACATTTAATAATTTGCACGATGTATTACAATTTACATTCGTAAACTACGACCATTATATTTGTATCGGCGATGTAAACGCAGATTTTTTAAAACCTAAAGAACCGGATACAAAATTACTGTCGGGTATAATTAAAGAACTAAACGGCATTCAATTTGTAAAAAAGCCAACGCGGAAAACTGCCACGTCGGAGTCCCTAATAGACGTTATAATCTGTTCTAAAAAGACAAAGGTTTTATACGTAAATCAACAGTCATTGCCAGGTATATCTGATCATGATACAGTGTATGCAGTATTTGAAGTTTATAATAGTGTAAAAAAATCGAAAACGAAATTTGTCCGTTACCGTGACTTCAAACAACTAGATATCAGCAAATTCAATGAGGATGCAAAAAATTCGGCCTGGGAGGATATAGAGGGATGTGAGGACGTAAACAGCTAGGTCGAAATGATAAATGATAAAATACTATTGCTGGCGAACAAACACATCCCTGTTAAAACGCGCAGAGTGACAAAGCCTCCCGCGCCATGGATAAACAATACCGTTCGTGAATTTTGGAAGCTTAGGGACTACTATCATTTGAAATACGTAAACACCGGCGATAACGATAGCCTTCTCAGCTACAAATACTTTAAAAACAGAGCTAAAAAGATAGTGCGAAATAGCAAGTTTCACTATTATAAATCTGCAATCGATAAGAACATAAATAATGCGAAAGAAATGTGGGCGAACCTGCGTAAACATGGCCTAATAGGTAGCAAATATGTCAGTCAAGATATTCCCGAAAAAATACTAGATCCAAATAGCATTAATGACTATTTTATACAAGCTTCACAAAGTGAAGCGAACCAGGATGGCCTGGAAAAAATTTGCAAAACATTTTTGACCCTCAAACCCCTAAATTCATTTACCTTTACTAGAGTGACATCTCAAGACATACGGAAGGCATTCAGCAGGATACGTAGTAAAGCATGTGGAGACGATGGCATAAACTTAACCATTTTAAAATTATTACTTCCATTTTGCGTAAATACTATAACCGTCATAATAAATAACTCCCTAGCACAGGGTATCTTCCCAGAAGCGTGGAAAAAGGCAATCGTTTTACCGCTCGCAAAATGCAAGCCTGTTAAAAATGTGAATGACTTGCGCCCAATAAGTATACTGCCCATAATGTCGAAAATTTTAGAGCGTATTGTACACGAGCAGCTATTCACACACGTAACAGCTACATCTAGTTTTCCAAAGCATCAATCTGGTTTTCGGCCAAATCACAGCACCACAACAGCCATTCTGAAAGTTGCTGATGATGTACAAAAAGCTATTGATGAAAGCAAAATCACCTTACTTGTATGCCTTGATTTCTCGAAAGCATTCGATTGCGTAAACCATGAAGTTCTACTCGCTAAATTACACAGCATTGGGGTTAACGGCATAAGCCATGATTGGTTTGCATCGTACCTTTCTGGCAGGAAGCAGCGTGTACAAATCAGAGGCAAAAATAACTGTTCCTCTGGGTGGTTAAACATTCGAAATGGAGTTCCCCAAGGAAGCATTCTTGGACCTCTCCTTTTCTCCATTTATGTAATGGATTTACATAAGAACCTCTCGCATGCGCAGTATCACCAATATGCTGATGATACTCAGATATACATACATACAAGGATAGAAGAGTTCTCAAATGCAGCATCACAACTGCAGAAAGACCTGAACGCCATAAGTGAATGGGCACAAACTAACTTCCTAAAATTAAACCCAACCAAGTCAAAATTTGTCATAATGGGAACGAAATTTCTGGTAAAAAAGCTTAGCCAAAACACAGATAACATGATTCTCCCCAAATTGAATAGCCATCCGTTAAACTTAGAAAATACTGTAAATAACCTTGGCGTTGTCATGGATTCCCACATAGAATGGTCAGGTCATATTTCAGAGCAGATGAAAAAAGCCAACAAATCTCTTCGAGCATTACATCACTTGAAAAATATTGTAGGCATTGAGGTTAAAAAAAATTGTGCGAGAGTCTAGTTTTATCACAATTAATCTACGGAGCCACGGTTGCTTACAATGCAAGTAGCTCCATAACTAATAAGCTACAAAAGCTACAAAATGCATGCATAAGATTCATTTACAAACTGAAAAAAAGGGACCACATTTCAAAATACTTATTCAATTTGAATTGGCTTAACACCAAGAATCTCGCGAAATACCAATTATTAACTTTAACACATAAAGTACTAGGCAACAAACAGCCTGCATATCTCTTTGAAAAACTGAACATAAATTCGAGCAGACATGAACATGTAACACGACGAAAGAAATTATTGTCAGTCCCAGTACATAATACGACCACCTATGGAAAATCATTTACCGTAACTGCCACTAAAGAATGGAATTCCCTCCCAACCTCCCTAACATCCATCAACAGCCATAAGCTATTTAAAAAGAATCTCAAACAGTATCTACTGGCAAGGCAGCGAAATACCTAATCACGAGCAACTTTTCATTCATTCATAAAGATACGCATTGTAACATTTGGCAACTGTGTGCACATAAATCTTATAATTTCATAATTTCATTTCACTTCATTATTACTATTATATTTTCTATTTTTCCAGATTACTGAATATATATGAATGTGTACTAAAACAAAAGCAAAAAAAAAAAAAAAGATACCTATGTTCAACAATTTATAGGTAAATCTGTTTTTCTTTTTCATTATCTATACATATATCCTAAGCGTATATACCTATATATTTAATTATTCTTATTTGTATTGATATGTAATCCTTTTCATGTTTGTTTTTTTCTGAATGTATTTTTTTTCTCAATGTACTCTTTATTCCATTGTACTAATCTCCCAGACAAGGGTCTGTTGGCCCTAGAGGCCGAAACACGCCCGCTCCAATAAAGGCGATTTTATTATTATTATTATTATCGGACAGCTTGTTGGTTGATAAAATATTCATTTTAGTCCTAATAGAGGTGTTTTTGTTTTGTTTTCAGTAAACCATGGGCAAAATTCGTGAAAAATGGGACGAAGACAATACGAATACCAATTCGCTGAAAGGCTCAAAATTAAACACCGCTTCAACAAAGAGATACAAATGGCAGGAAAAGATTTTTACTATGAGTTAAGTCTAAGGACAGCCGAATCGACTAGTCTGCAGCGTGCAGTTGGTTTCAGTAAAGATCAAGTCACTTTAACAAGTTGGGTGAGCTTATGGACAAACACAAATTCAGCCCATGTAAGATATTCAATGCGGACGAAACTGGTGTATCATGTGTTCACAACAATCGCCTGAAGGTTATGTCTGTAAAAGGGAAAAGACAGGTAGGGAAGCTGACGTCTGCAGAGAGAGGGAGAAATGTGATAATTCTCTTGTCCATAAATGCAGCAGGTGATACGTTCATCCCTCCGTTGTTTGTTTTTCCACGTGTGAGAACTGACAACGAATTAAAAATAGATGCTCCATTAGGAAGTACTTTTGATGAGCAAAAGAGTGGGTGGATCACAAAGGAGGGGTTACTGAAATAGTTGCATACTTTTGTTGATCGGGTAAACCCTAATGAAAAAATCCAGCCTAGTTGATTGTGGATGGCCATGGAAGTCACAAGGACCTTGATGTGATCCTTTATGCCAGGGAACATCATATTCACATAATCAGTTTACCCCCGCACACATCTCACAAACTCCATCCTCTAAACAGGTAAGTTATGAAACCATTTAAAAATGCCTACAATGAGGCATGTGCATTGTGGATGAGGAAGTATCCGAACATGAAAATATTACTTAAAGATATAGCTGGTTTGGTCAACACTGCCTTTTCCAGAATCTGCAGGATGGAACTGGCGCAATCTGGATTCAGTTGCACAGGGATCTATCTACCCACTGAATCACAATGTATTTTGTGACCTGGATTTTGCTGCCTCACTCTGTAACCAGTCACAGGAAGTAGAAGAGAACTTCACTACCATGAATCAGACCTCAACCAATCCTAACAAAGCAGCTTTCTCTCAACTATCCACTGCTTGCAATTTTTCTGAACCCTTGAATCAACTTTACGACCTGCCTTCAACATCAGGAATTTCTACGAGTTGTAGTTTACCTGGAACCTCAAGCAAACCAGACAATCACCCTCAAAAACCATCCACTTCCAAAGCAGCATCTCCTCCAAAACCTTCATCGTCAACTTCTCAAATGTTCATCGCATCACCGACTCTACGCATTTTAGAACAGATTTCACCACTACCAAGCACTTCAAATGTGAAGTACAAAGAATGTACTTCACGCAGTGAACAAAGTGAAATTTTGACATCTTCACCTTACAAAACGCAGCTTCTACAGAAAAGAAGACTCTTCGAAGAGAAGAATGCTACAAGAGAAGATACATAGAAGACAAAAGACATCAAACAAAATGGCAAAGGTATGATTAAGAATCCAAAGCGTAAATTATCGAAAACGAAGGGAATCCAGAAAGCAACAGTTCAAGAAACTAAAGCAAATGAAGATGAAGGCAACAGTGATGAAAAAGCAAGGAAACAACTTAATATTGAAGACAGCAACGTACCAACTGCATCATCTGTGGAGAGTCATTTGAGGAAGACTGGATCCAGTGTCAAGTCTGCAAAGGATGGGCACATGAGAACTGCGCCAATCTTGAAGGGGATAGTCATTTTTATTACTGTGACATTTGTGATGCTACAAAATGAACAAAAACTTTGCCAGTATTCATAAGTTATCATTAACAATTAAATAAATTGTCTTCCAATTTAATTTTATTTTTGTCCGATACCACCCTCCACTTTTTGGAAAGGCTAATTTGTAATGACTTTCATTTCACCCCAAAAATCAAAGTAGTCCTTCTTTTAGCAAAACAGCTTCCACGCAGTGTGTGGGTAAGAGATTGAAGTTTTATATTATCTCTTTCAGGATTGATTATAGCTAATCTTTAAATATAAATCTTAATAAAAGTTAAGGTGTCCGATACCCGCCGACCTTCCCCTAAGGCTAATCGGGACTGGACCTACATTTTAAAGTGGGATACGAACCACTATGTGCCTCCACCGGGTATCGAGCCCGGGACCCCTTACAAGGCGACAACGCTACCACTGCACCATCGAGAACATAGGCGCCGACTCCATGGGGCTTAGGGGGGCTCGAGCCCCCCCCCAATGTTAATGATATGGGGGCAGAGCCCCCCAAATAATTTTGCTTAAGAGGATCTAATGTATTATTTTTCTTCTTGTAAAGTTTACTCTGAATTGTTCCACATGAACTTAACTTTAAATACAAATTTGAAATGTTCTAGACCATCAACTTTGGGAGCTGAGACCGCTAAACCATCAACTTTTGGGGGGGCTATGACCAAAGACAGTAAAACACATGATTTATTACTATATACTAAGTATATAATTATTATTTACTATTATACATATATTAATCAGAGACATAATGAATTTAGCCAACGACTTGTTAAAGACTGCTTGGGAATCCCCTAAAAGAATGCAAATATTTAGGAATATTATTGATGTGAATGAGAAAGCTGGCCATCTGGACCACTTTGCCCTCGTCGGTGGACGTTGAGAGCCTCCAGTATGCAACAGATTACAAGAAACTATGAAAACATTCTCAATTTTCTTGAGAAATTTTCTGAAGGAAATTCTACTGACGCAGCATTAAAATGTGCTGGATACCTGGAGACAATGCTTCACTTCAAGACATTTTTCTTTCTCTCCCTCTACTGCCATGTGATGGGTCCAATAGAAGAGGTAAACTGTAAGATTCAGTCTCCAAGCATTGGTGCTACAGAAGTGAAATCAAAACTAAAATACTTGACTGACATCTTTCAAGAAAAGCGAATGTGTTTTGATCAGTACTGGCTGAAATGCACAGAGGGGAAACCGAGCCTCGTTCATGAGCCAGAATTGCCCCAGGAACGTCACGTCCCTAAGAGACTTGAAAATCCTGATGCTACCAAACATCACAAGTTCTACACTCCAAAATAGTGTTATAAATCAATATACACTAACGTGTGTGACACAGCAAAAGCATGTGTTAAACAAGGACATTAATCTACGGGGCTACAAAAAGTAATAGCCGTAGAGAAAGAATGCATCTCAGCTGTGAACAGTTGCACAACAAACTTTCAGCAAACGTGAGAATTATTTCGCCAAGATTTGGATGCCGATAGGCTCTCCTTACACCTGTCCATGCTTGGTGATATCGCCAAACAGAAGAAAGTGGTTCCAACTACCATGCGTGACATAAGGAAGTTTCTTTTGGAAGACAGCACCCTCCAGGAGCCAAATTCATGATGATCCTCCGCACTGTGCCCGTGATGACAGTCACAGCCGAAAGGTCATTCAGTGTTATTAGCCGACTAAAGACATATTTGAGATCTGCAATGAGGCAGAAGAGACTAAGCAGTTTAGCGGTACTCCCCATACATCAAACTGTGCTTGATAATTTGGACCTGAGATCGCACGTTAATGATTCAGTCTTGGCAGCCTTAACGTGTGGTGACGTAATGCTGTTTGGTGATTTTAACCTTTCCATCGATTGGAACACCCCCACGTCTGGTACTCCAAACTGCCCGGCTGATCAATGGTTCATGGACACATTCGTGAATGGTATTGGTCTGAAGCAATTCAACATGCATAAGACACGCGGTAACAGCAACTTAGATTACGTCCTGGCAACCTCCTGATCCAGAAATAACCCCGGAAAGAAACATTTTACCATCGGACCACGACTCGCTAGATGTCTTTGTGTACCTGCCCCACGTGGAGAAGAGAAAGTCGTAACAATCCCTAAGATTGTATGTTTATTTTTATTAAAGTCTCTCTGAACGCTTCATGTTGACCAGGGCATTCACTTGTTTTTCTCAGCTGTCTCAAGCCTCTTAGGCATGTTTACAATGCATTGTGTTGTGCCATGCAAACCTCCTGAGCATTCAGGAAACAGGTAACACTTCTGGGTTTGGTGTCAGCGGTTTGCATGGTAGCAATTATGATAATAAACACGATTCGGCGATTCGGCATCGAGGAAGAGCTCGATGGCCAGGGAATATAGAGGTGAGACAAGCTGGGAAGTGACTGAACTTTGGGAATTGAGTTGGTAGAGAGAGGTGGTCAGCAAGGCAGGAGGTCGATAGTGGAAGCACGCTTTGGTCAGCATAAGAGAGAAGCTTACAGAGGACTTCGCTATTTTCATTCAGCTCAGAGACTTCAGTTAGACAGGTAATTATCCTACACCCAGCCATGATACAGGTTCAACGGTTCACAAAATCCAACGAGTTACCATTGTCTTTTCAGTAGTTTAATTCCTTTGTGTAAGTTGTACCTTTCGCATGCCAAGCAATAACTCGTCATGTCAATGACGAGTGGTCTCATCAAGAGGATGAATGATGAGTAGTTTACATCACCCCATCAGTTAACTGGTTCAGATCCCTTCATTCTATAGAATGATACGTGGATGGAGGTGCTTAGGGCTTCTCATGCATTTTTCGGAAATGCGATGAGAAAAAGAGTTTGTTAACCAGTTTAGGATTCAACCCCACCCCAAATATTGACACGTGGTAGAGTTGCGGGCCTTTTCATTTTTTTTTTCAGAAAATGAAAAGAGTTGCAGTTAAATTTTAACCAGTTTAAATTCAACCCCACCCCAAATTTTGTTACATGGTTTTAAATTCAAACCCACCCTAAAATTTTGCTCATTTGTTTAGTTTTTGGTATAGCCTTGCCAAAATTAATTTTGAAAATACATAGGGCTTAAAGCTTTTTGCATTTATGGGGGGAGAAGAATTTATTTGTGCCATGATAGATGTCGAGCTTTCACCTTGCTGATGAACTCGACGAAACATTAGATCAATTATTAGATATAGCACGAGGGACTACAAGTTTTAATTTAGATGTCAGCGGCCCAGCTGCAAGTTCCACTCCCAAGTTTAAACGTAGCCCAATCCTAACTAGACGCCTTCAGCGAGAATTATTGGAAAAACAGAAATGCAAACCACAATTAGAGCAACAAGATCAGGATATTAGAGGTTTAGACCAAACACAATTCGCAACGATGGCTCAGTCGCAGTTTGTTCCCCCAACTATTTTAGAGGGTATCCCATTTCAGGGGATAGCCGGGGAGGATGTATCAAAATTTTTAGATAAAGTGGATAGCCTTGCCATATTAAATGGATGGAATAATGCCCGTAAGCAGGAATTATTTCCAGCCCTTCTGGCCGGGCCAGCGTTACGATGGTACCAGACCTGGAAAGATGGTACAGAAAATCAGGAAGTTTCTTACGAGGAGATACGGCGAAAATTTAAAGACGAATTTACAGGGTCCTTGGATCAACTCCAGATCGAGGAACAAATTCGATATAGATTACACAAGGAAACTGAGCCAGTTACGAATTATGTTCGGGACAAACAATTACTTCTACTCAAGGCAGACCCCAAAATGAGTATTCAACAACAGATCAAACAGATCATATTAGGCTTACAGGTGGATTATATGAAAGATATCCACCATAAAGAGTATGAGTCCGTGCATGGGTTACTTAAGGATTTAAAATCCTTTGAAAAACTTCAGTTCTTGATGAGGCAGCGCAAGCTGAAAGAACTGAGGTACGAAGATCAAAGAGATAGTTTATTCTCTCCTTTGCATAATACACCAGCACTTTCGCAACAGCAGCAGATTTTACTGCAGAGTAACAATCTGGCTACTGCTGAGTCTGCGCAATCGCGACCCACTTCAGACATTGAGGAAAAATTCAAAGCATTGCAAAAGGAGGTTGAGCAATTAAAATTATTCAATAATCCTCAAAATACCAAAGCTCAAGTCCAGGCTCAGGAAACTGGTCTGGAAGCGAGATTAGCCAGTCTCACTTTGAGATTGGATAGCATGGAGGATCAAAAACAGAACTCTGGCACCGACTCATCTACTCCAAAACAATTTAGAGAACCTTATTATAAGGATAATTATCAGTCAAGTAATAATTACAGAGGCTCCTATCGGGGTAATAATAATAATAGACGACAATACAATAGGGGGTACAGGAATGGACGTAATAATAATGGTAACAACTCAGATCGCAATAGGCGATATGGTAATACCCAACAATGGCGAGGACGTGGAAACTTCCGCGGACAGAACTCGCGGGGTTCCTCGTTTTCAGCAGGGCGAGACCAGGAAAACAGGGAAGAGCAACGGGGGAGACCACGCTGCTCAATTTGTAATTACCCTAATCACACAGCAGCCACTTGTTTTCAGAACACGGAGGCTTTAAACGAACAATGACTGCCCATAGAAGAGACGTATGCGCAGATTTCGTTGGCAAACAGATATCAGTCTCTACTTTTCCCTATGAGGAATTAATTTATATTAACGCAGTGTTAGGGGGACAACGTCAGAGGTTTCTCGTGGATTCCGGAAGCCAAGTATCCGTCACCAGTGATCGAGGCATTCCTTCAACCGCCAAACGTTTCAAAATTCATACGGCCATAAGGGGAGTAGCAAAAGAACAAATTGAAATTAAAGATATTGTCCTATTAACTTTTGCAATAAACGGCCGCAATTTTACTCATCCTTTTCGGATGATTCCAAATTTTGAACATGGGACAATCCTGGGAAACGATTTTTTAAGAGCTCATAAAGCAAATTTGGATTTTGATCAAAATCGACTCACATTGAGGAGATTTGGTACTCCTCCAAGCAGTTAAGGACGGAACACAGAAAAACCTTTGACGTTTCCATAAAAGTTGCTAGTCTGATCAGGGATTTATATGTGCCGGAATTTGTAACTTCCAGACAAATTAGAATCAAACCTAGATCTCATTTGTGTATTCCTGTCAAATTGACAAATTCTAGTAATCAAAACTTAACTTATTTGGAACCAGATTTACAGTTTCAAATGGACACAGGCTTAATGGTGCCTCGAGCCATTGTAAATCCGGAGTCATTTTTAATTTGGATCACTAATCCAAATTCTTACAAAATTAAAATTAGGAAAGGGGCACGTTTAGGTACCGCAGAGGCATGGCAAAATCCAGTACCAGCTTCGCGTCATACTGCAGGTGACGGAGGACCTAATGTTATGGTGACCAAGGAGACTGGCACCGTGACAAAACCAGTGCACGACATTACTAAATTTGATATTAATCCAGCATTGGAACCCGATCAGAAATTGCAACTCAGACAATTATTAGAGAAGTATGTAGATGTATTTTCTTGGTCTGAGCAAGACATTGGTTGTGCCACTAATTATACGCATCGTATAAAGTTAAAGGACGACTCGGAATTTCACGTCCCAGCTTACCCTATACCAGTTCACCTGCGTAAGGAAATTAACCAGCAAATTGACAACTTGCTAGAAGCAGGGGTCATCAGTCCTACGACATCACCCTACAATTCACCAGTTTTTCTTGTCAAGAAGAAATCAGGAGCTTATCGCATGGTGCAGGATTTCCGATTACTTAATGCTAGGTCTGTTTTCGATGCAGTTTCTATAGGAAACATCTCAGAGATATTGCACAATATGGCCGGTAAGAGCTATTACTGTAGTGCTGACTTGAAACAAGGATTTTTTCAAATACCATTAGAAGAACAATCGAAAAAGTACACTGCCTTTACTATACCAGCCAGGGGACAATTTGCGATGAACTTTACACCTATGGGACATGTGACTTCTCCTGCGGCAATGACCCGATGTGTTCAGCTCGCTACAGCGGGGATGAACGACAATAACTTTGCTTTTTATATCGATGACATGTTTGTTTTTGCCAATACATTTAAGGATATGTTGGTCAATTTGGAGAAAATGTTTCAATGTTTACGATCTGCCGGATTGAAATTGGCTGTACCTAAATGTTCACTTGGATACTATGAGACAATTGCCTTGGGCCACAATGTGGGCAAATATGGCTATCGTATAAGTGATAGAATACTGTCATCCATTAAGAATTATAAGGTTTCCACCACCACGAAGAAGGTTAAAATGTTTTTAGGTCTTTGCAGCTACGTGAGGAAATATGTCAAGAATTTTTCTGATATTGCATCACCATTACAGGGTTTAATTCGTAAGGGCAAGAAATTTACATGGGGTCCTGAACAACAATCAGCATTTGAGAAATTAAAGGAAGCTCTAATTACTGCACCTGTTTTGTTACCGTACGATCCAGCGAAGAACACCAAGGTTTTCACCGATGCTTCATCTCATGCGGTCAGTGGCGTATTAATGCAGCCCAATGCAGAAGGAGAGTACTTGCCATGTGCGTACTGCAGTAGAACGTTGACCGACACTGAAAAAAGATTGAGTGTTATTGAGCAAGAATTAACAGCAATCTTATATGCTTTCAAATCATTTAGATTTTATCTTGTTGGGCGCCATTTTGATTTATACACAGACAACAAAGCAATTACGTACATTAGGACATCCCGTAATTTGAGCTCAAAGCTTCTTCGATGGAGCAACCTTTTGGAGGATTTTTCATTCACTCCTATCCATGTTAAAACTACGGAGAACATCGCCGATCCCCTCAGCAGAGAATGTGTAGAAAACGTAGAGGATGGCAACACTGAAGAGGACATTCCCGAACCCAGGACACTTACTTTATTTGATGCAACCACAGATGTCGCGGACCATCAGAGACAGGATTCATTTTTTGGCCCAATTATTAAAGTTTTGGAGGACCCAGACAGGGACGATGGAACATTACCGCTATATATCCAGAGGCAGGTCTATCATCATGTGTTGGAAGATGGATTATTGTATAGACAGCAGAAATTAGGAGCTACTACCAAGAAATTATTATGCATTCCCATGACGTTACGTGATTCTGTGATTGAGACACTCCACGCTTCACCCATAGGAGGTTCTCATCTTGGATTTACCAAGTGTTACAATGTGGCCTTACCAAGAATTTATTTTCCAAATATGAAGTTATTTATACAGAGGAAAATTAGGGAATGTATAACATGCCAGCAGAATAAACGCCGTCCAGGTTTACCAGCAGGAGAATTGTGCACTTTTCCCGCACAGAAGCCATTCCAGCGGATTTGTCTGGACTTTTCAGGTCCATATCCTCCTTCATCCAATCTTCGTCATCGATACATAATCGCTGCAACAGATTTTGGGACGCGCTATTTAATAGCCAAACCAGTTGCAGATTGCACGGCCAGTACAGCAGCAGAATTTGTGTATGAAGAGATCGTGTTACGCTACGGAGCCCCGAAGGATATTTACACGGATCGCGGATCTGCATTTAAATCTAAGCTTTTCCAGGAACTTGGCAATAAATTGGGAATCAACATCAAGTTTTCACCAGTCGGTCTTCATAACTCTATAGGTCTTTCGGAACGTAACCACGGGGTCTTACAGAGTATAATGAAGTGTTATGTTAACTCAAAACACACTGATTGGGTCCAATATTTACAGCCAAGTGTATTTAGTTACAATACTACAAGGAATCAGAATTTGCGGTATAGCCCATTCTTTTTAGTACATGGATTCCAACCTACTTTGCCCTGGGAGCTTGCATTACACACACCAAGCTGTGAAAATGTGGAGAATGACGTACGGTTCCGAGTATTGGAGAAAGCAAGAACCAATGCTATGGATAACTTAGCAAAACGACATGTGGAAGTGAAGAAATATTATGATCAGAAGAGGAAACAGATCAAGTTTCAACCAGGCGATCAAGTATTAATTTTTGACAGCACCCAGAAAATTGGAACCGCACGGTGCTTTTCAGGTATTTATAAAGGCCCAGCCACAGTTATTCGAGAAGAGAATCCGAATACATACCTGGTGGAATTCCAAAACAAGCGCGGAAAGACATTAGTGGACTCTATTGCCGTCCAGAGACTCAAAAAATATTATGCGCCAGATGACGGTGAAGGCGAAGAGAATTTGGCAGGTGAAGATGAAGATCATCAAGAAGACAACGCGGACTCACGCACGGATAATGGTCACTAAAATTGAAAATTTATATAAGTAACAGGTTTAACATTTTAATTTCACTTGCATGACATAATAATAATAATAATAATTTCTCATAGAATAGCACTAATAATATTAACAATTAAAAGCAGACTTATCATTTAATAATGTGCTTAGGCACAAAAGTTTTGCAGTATTAATAATACTAGCCCAATAAGTACATCACTAGAATTTTTTTTAGGTACTCTTCAGAAGAAGGTATATGATTTATTAGCAAAGTTTAATTTTAAGCGCCAAGTATGAGAATATTTATATTATATGAATATGTAGACGTCGACGTCAAGATTTTATTGCGCTCCACTAACAAGTATTTTCCTTCGGATATTGGATAGCTACCGATAATCCTGGAAATCCATTCTGCCATCGCAGAATGATTATGAGTAAACCACAACGGTTTTAGTTTAAAGCTTTGCCACAATAATATGCTAAGCATATTTTAAAATGAGTAGAGAGAATTAAAAGATTCTTCAAGTCTTAGTGATGTTAGTATTTTAATGCATTTAAAGATCGCATAAATAATAATTATTATTTTATTTCAGGTAGTCAGGAGTAAATTAGACTCAATTTTTCCTTTACCTTGTACCTCAGTACAGTTCGATTGATTTTAAGTACTTAAAAGTAAAAATACCACCTGAACTTAAATAAGAGAAGTTTGCAGTAAAATTTAAAGCTAAGATAAGTTAACCAGTGCTAATAAATTTAGAGAATAAATAAATTATATTAAATAAATAAATCACGCAGATAAATTGAGCCTAGAGTCAGAAATAATTAAAAGTTGAGTTAAAATATCTACTACTTAGACTAGGAAGGCTTAAAGTACGTATTAGTTTTGAAGAACTGTTTGTTCTGATTGCCTAAGCAACATGAAAATCATTGCGATTTTAGTTATTTTAAACGGATTTCTTCCATACGTAAAAGCTTCTAATTTTATTTATCTGTTGAACAAGTCCTTTGACTATCCTTATAATATAATTACAATTTTATTATTAACAACATTTATTATTAGTATTTTTATAATTTTCATAATCTGTTATTTTCAATGTCACCGCAAGAAATCTATTACTTATGACCATGAGTGTACCAACGAGTTACAGTTAAGCAAACTTAATGATTCACCGTCCATTGATCAGATTTACGATGATGTTGTACCGATTGTTGAAGTGGTACCATTAAAAACGAGTCACCCGCCAATTCCCCCTCCACTGCCTCAGTCCATTATTATTCAACCTAGGGTACACCTAGAAGTTCAAGATGTATCCAGAAATAGTTTAGTCACTAAAGACGACAGTATAGATTTGCCGAATAATATTTTATCCGTTAAGGATAGAGTTCAGAAATTTGCCGTAAGCAAGGATCCTAATTTTGTTCAAAACAGTTGCAAAATGGAAAGTGAATTGCCTATTTCACCCTGTATTCAGCCAGTTGTAAAAGTTAAAGAGTCATTTGCGAATCAGTCACCAGTAAAAGTTGAGAAAGTTTCAAATGTTACTTTAAGAGCAGAAAGTAAGCCAAATTTTCAGGTTCCCGAACCTGTTGTTTCATTTACAGACCATATTTTCTACGACTTCATGTTCGCCTAGAATTTTATATTCATTACGATTTAAATTTTAAGTATAATCCATTTTTTTACATTTGATTGTACCTTATGCAAGGTTTATTAGTCATTTATATTGCTAGCAGCCTTTCCCAAGTTTTATTATTGTACGAGCACGGAGGTGTGTTCAAGTAAACACGCTGTCGCAAACGCGACGTATTTTTTTCTCTTCCCATCCCATCTATGACGTAATTTTAAAGACCTTGACTTTATTTCGAACTCCCGCAGCTGTTACTACACTTTGTTCATAGTAATTTAAAGTTTTGTACACATGTACGCGTCATTCGGGGCGTCAGCGAACCATCGCCTTGCATTTTCTTCCTCCGCACCTTTGCTTGTTGCCCAAAGCAACGATTTTTTTTCGTTCGCTATCCCGAACGGAACCCGAACTTACCCGAAGTCGCCGATCACGCCTGTCGCTGTAGAGAAATCAGTTCAGTCCTTCCGAGCGACTACGAAAATGCAATTTTGCAGGAACTTTGTCAGCGAATTCCTTTCTCCGCACGAAAGCTCTCTCCCGAGTACTTTGAACACGCTGGAGGCTCAGAAAACACTTACCATAAGCTTTGCATATTTTCTCGCATCAGTGGCGGTCGTCCATTAAAATTTTAGGGGATCAGTTTAGTTACGCATATAGCCATCAGAATTTGATTTTTACGATAGAAGTTCATGTAAACAATGTTAGGGATATTTTTGCTACATAGATAATTTTTTTTCCGTAAAACGTCGCATTTATGCACTTCAGACTAAACACGACCAATAATTTTCAAAGGAACAACAAGACGAAATTTTTTGCGTTTTTCTTGCAAAATTTTCCCGTTTTTTATAGAGACATTTATTGTAAGTAAATTTTTAGGGAAATCGACGTACATTTGGATTAAATCAGGATAAAGTCAAACGAAATTTTGATAAAATCAGGGAAGTTTACAAAAGGGCAATTTTAGCACTTTATGCACTTAGAGTAATCAAGATTATTAGCAACATGCCAGGCTAAGCCTCGGTGAGTGGCACAGGCATGTGCAGCAAAAGTCGCCACGGCATCGTTAGCCTTTCCAAATTTTAACAGTGTGGTTTACCACAAATGTTATCATTTGAGAATTATTATTATTAATAATTATTATTAGGAAATTTAACTTAATTACCCAATTTGCACCTTATTTGACAATGCAGCAATAAATTCATTACTTCTTACTGATTAACTTCGTGTTAATGTTAGTACAGTAGGTAATAACTAGTAATTGTATTTATATATTAATATATTGCATAACTATTCTCTATCTATTTTGTTTGAACAAACCTAAGGGATTGACACACCATTCTTATTTGAGTCAAGTATACCTTTCCGCGGCGGGTCTGTTTACATGACCAAGTGATTTGAGGTATACGGCGGACTTAAGAAGTTTTGAGTGGTTAAATTTCTTTTGTTTAAAGAAAATTTGAAATTGAGAAAGTTTTATTATTTTTTATTGTGTTTAAAATTTGAATATCACCTTTTTAATTCCCTAATGCTATATTTTGTTACCACCTGGAGTTTCAACGAGACTCAGAAGTAGCATTTATTAAATTTTTTTTTACATTGCATATTTATGAACCACGGCAAATTGCACCGGCCTATCATTTATTAGGAGGCCATTAGAGGCTTGCCAAAGCAACCTTTTAGATACTAACAGCTTGCTTTGCGCAACACAAATTTTATATATTTATTTTAAGGGTTCACAACATAATATTTTTTTTGAATTTAAACAGAATTTAGAACATGCTTGCAACACTTACCTTTGTTTATTAATTCTACATTTTGTAATTTTGAAGTGAAATCTATTACTGACAATAAATTATTTCAGTTTATTAGGACACGTAATGGTATTTTAATATCAGGTTCAGGTCAATTTATTGTTATTCAGAATTTGAATAATAATTTGAACACGCACAGATCAATTCAGCTTAACGAAGGGGAGTCTATATTTTTTAATTATCAGGATTTTTTCGCAGATTATTGTGGATCAACAAATTTTACACACAAGAATTTTAGCTTTCGAACAAGTCAAAATGCAGGAAATTGAGTTATTACTTAATATTCCAAAGAATTTATCTGATTTCACTATTCCTCAATGGACTCCGCTTGAACTTGCTTTAAAGCAACTTAATCAATCAATTAGTAAGGGCATTTCATTCCAGGAATTAGTTTTAAACCCTTTGCCCATGTCTATATTAGTATTTATTATTTGGAATTTATTACTAACATCAGCATTAGGATATTATTTGTATAAACATCATCAGCTTTCTAAACAGGTTAATTTAGAGCAGCGCAGTAATAATTAATAGGTTAAGGCAACACATTAATCATGGACACTAATATTTTAATTACGGTTGGATATTTTATTTAAATTTTCCTTATTTATTTTCAAGGAGTTATGGCAATCATTTTATCAATTTATTTTAATCATATTTTATTTTGATGAGGCAAGTTAATTTAATTTTAAAGAAAAGGCAATGGAAATGAGTTGGGTTGGTGTACATGCATACTTGAATTATATATACCCATCCTATTGCAATTTCCTTTCTTTATTATAATTTTCCCTTTTAACCTAACCTGTCTATACGGAGCACCATGGACAAGCAATGCCTACACCATCCATGGGCATTTTTCATGACGGACATCCGCAGGCAGTCTACTACTGTTATTACCATTCTACGAGGGAGACATGCAGACATTTTTTAGTTATTACTACACGGAGACTACCATTTACAGGAAGGATGTAGTCAACCAGACATTTCCCAGTATAGCGGACTATACACTATCAACGACACCTAGTGATGGAGCTAGATAAAATTCCACACTGTTTGCAGTTCAAACAACAATTTTTCCCCATCTCCCAAGTTTTACGGGTAATTTACCACATTTTTTTACATTGCCCCCATGCAGTCAAGACGACAAGCAATCCAGAAAGAAGAAGAAGTATAGAAAACATACATTTTACAAACAGCAGTTCCAGTTACAAACAATAATTACAGAATTGTGCTACAGTGTTTCTACACATACACAGGCGAGCTTCTATCATGTGTATCTATTTGGTCATTTAACATGCATTATGGGAAACAGTACTTTTTCATAGCCCTTATACACATTTTCAGTTTTGTGTCATGCATGAGAGCCAGTTTTATATGCATTCAAGTTTACAGTATACTACAAGGAAGCGACAAGCACCAGTGGTGTCAATTGACCAGTGCGAGCATCAATTAGTGCATAATTTTTTTTAAGATGGAATTTTGCACTTTGAATAAATAAACGGTCATGCAAGCAATAAAAAGCTTAACTAAAGCACTTTCAAACATTCCAGACAGTATGCTTTAGTTTTATGCAAATGTTTCTCCCAAACAGTTAATTGTGTTTCACCAACATGGAATATTGAAAGCGACACATTTGTTCGCAGAATATTTATTTGATATTTATAACTCAAGCACATAGTGTTGTCACTTGGAAGATTATTAATTTGTGTGTGCAGTCATACAAAGGTAATCACCAAGCCAGATATATGTATACAGTGTACAGTTGAACGTAGAAAAGAAAATTGAACGCTATAATTACGTTTTTACCAGCGACAGTTTTCAGTGTAACTCACTATATGCATTGAATATTGTATAATAATACATTGGAATGT
The DNA here is from genome assembly GCF_977018435.1 of Lepisma saccharinum. Classification (NCBI taxonomy): domain Eukaryota; kingdom Metazoa; phylum Arthropoda; class Insecta; order Zygentoma; family Lepismatidae; genus Lepisma; species Lepisma saccharinum. Next base: position 33,122,005 of record NC_139235.1, read on the forward strand.
GCAACACAGCCATGCAAGTTCATATATTCAACGATGTCAGGAGTGCAGTGGCTACGTAGTTCGTACAACATACTACATTTTGATATAATCAGGCTTTCACACAGAAAAAACAGTGAGATGTGACAATGTTTTACATGCCTACTTACGTGTACTTACTTGTGCACCTTTTTAAGGTTTTTCTATTTATTTGAAGAGTCTATATCAAGGGGCAATATAAACAAACATTGTGAATTCCGTTCTATCTTGCAAAGACGCTCCAGCCGTTGGCCTCGCGGGTGACACAGAGTCGACACCGCTCGGCGAGGCATCACAGACTCTTGACTAGGAGCAGGCGGACGAGCAATTCTACATAATAAACTTTACGTACACCCAAACATGTGATACATTAAGAGTTTTATCGCTTAACGACACGAACTTTTGTGATTTCTAGTCTTATAATAGTATATATTATTGTTTTTTACATCGTATAAACATACGAATTTGTTAGTATTAAGGGTATTATTCATTATAAGGTTTAGGGAATGAAAATTTTCTTTCCTTCGGGATGCGGCAAACAAGAGAAAGTTATGTTTTGGTGGATTTCTTTTGTATATTTGGGTTTTTAAGAAAATATATGGAATTGGCGAACCTGAGTCATGTCAAGCTTTGCGATTTGACTTTTAAATTTTCAAAGGAGAAAATTTTCCTACGCGGGGCGAACGTAACAATCCCTAAGATTGTATGTTTATTTTTATTAAAGTCTCTCTGAACGCTTCATGTTGACCAGGGCATTCACTTGTTTTTCTCAGCTGTCTCAAGCCTCTTAGGCATGTTTACAATGCATTGTGTTGTGCCATGCAAACCTCCTGAGCATTCAGGAAACAGGTAACACTTCTGGGTTTGGTGTCAGCGGTTTGCATGGTAGCAATTATGATAATAAACACGATTCGGCGATTCGGCATCGAGGAAGAGCTCGATGGCCAGGGAATATAGAGGTGAGACAAGCTGGGAAGTGACTGAACTTTGGGAATTGAGTTGGTAGAGAGAGGTGGTCAGCAAGGCAGGAGGTCGATAGTGGAAGCACGCTTTGGTCAGCATAAGAGAGAAGCTTACAGAGGACTTCGCTATTTTCATTCAGCTCAGAGACTTCAGTTAGACAGGTAATTATCCTACACCCAGCCATGATACAGGTTCAACGGTTCACAAAATCCAACGAGTTACCATTGTCTTTTCAGTAGTTTAATTCCTTTGTGTAAGTTGTACCTTTCGCATGCCAAGCAATAACTCGTCATGTCAATGACGAGTGGCCTCATCAAGAGGATGAATGATGAGTAGTTTACATCACCCCATCAGTTAACTGGTTCAGATCCCTTCATTCTATAGAATGACACGAAGTCTCGACCGCAAAAGCAGCCATATCGCCTGTGGCGGAATGCACCCTGGGAGGACATTCGCCGAGCTCTTCATTTCTACCCGTGGTGTCTGGTGCAGGATGATGACGTCAACAAATCAGTGGAGATGTTTGTGGACGTACTGCACGCCGTGATTGATGACTTCGTGCCGGCCAGGAAACCGAAATCGACAAAATATCCGTTGTGGTTTGACAATGAAGTTCTCCTGGTGCTAAAAAACAAAAAGGAAGCCTGGAACCTGTGGAAACAAAGCCCCAATGTGCATACACACCAAACGTTCTGTAGTATTAGACGTCACTCCAAGTATTTACTTAAGAAAAAATATAAGGACTACGTAGACAACGTAACAGCACAGTGCCTTACCAATCCAAAGAAATTCTTTACTTTGTTAAATTCAAGAAAGCAAAAACCACGCGTCCCCATGGAAATCAAGTACAAATCGGAATCAGCCTGTGGAGATAAAAGAGTGCACTTATTCAACAGTTTCTTTCACGAAAACTTCACCTCGCATGCTTCAACCAACCCACTCCCCGACGTGCAGTCGGTCTGTTCACACTCTCTCTCCACTATCAAAACCTCTTCTCATGAAGTTAAATCTCTCCTTGCCTCATTACCCATACACCGCTCTTTAGGACCAGATGAAATTCCCACAATTTTCCTCCGTAACACTGCCGACTTCTTGGCTCATCCTCTCTCTCTCTTGCTAAATAGGTGCTTCTCTGAAGGCGTGTTTCCTCAGATGTTCAAGAAAGCCAACGTTGTACCCATTCACAAATCTGGAGACAAAAATAGTGCTACATCATACAGACCAATATCACTTCTGTCACCTCTGTCTATAATCTGTGAAAAAATCATCAAGGACAGATTATTCAGATTTACATCTCCGCATATCGGTACTGCCCAACACGGGTTTCTTCCAGGTAGCTCTTGCTTGACTAATCTTTCAGTTCTCCTTTCACATGCCACTAGGGCTATTTCCAAAAATTCCCAGCTAGATGTGATATACTTGGATATTTCAAAAGCCTTTGACAAAATAAACCATGCTCTTCTTATTCACAAATTACGAACTAGATTTAACATACATGGCAAATTTCTCTCCTTAATCCAGGATTATCTACACTCACGGACACAGCGTGTCACCCTTTCAGGCGCCTCTTCTGATTTTCTTCCTGTCCTGTCTGGGGTACCACAAGGGAGCGTCTTGGGCCCTCTCTTGTTCATCCTATACATGGACGATCTCCCTCAAAGACTTTCCTCATTTCCTGTCAATTTACTCATGTTTGCTGACGACTGTAAACTTTTCAAAGAAATCTCAACCACGCAAGATGCTGTGATTCTCCAGAATGCTCTTTCCGAACTTGTCACATGGTGTAACCAGTGGAATCTACAACTTAACCCACAGAAATGTTCCTCCCTCACAGTCTCTTTAAAAAAAGATCAAAATACATTCTCATTATGTTCTTGAAAACAATTATATTACTACAGTTGCGACCCAAAAAGATCTAGGTGTTATCATAGATGAAAAGCTGAACTTTAAGGAACACATCGCAGCTACAACTAAAAGTGCAATGCGCCTCTTAGGCCTCCTGTACAGATTCACTGAAATTGATACTCCAACTTCTCTTAGCCTGTTTTTCAAGTCATTCATTTCTCCGATTCTCGAATACTGTTCTCCAGTCTGGGCCATGGCTTCCAATACAAATCTTTCTAGCATGGATTCCGTCCTCAGCTTCTTTACCGCCATTGTTCGTCATAGAATTCCTTCTTTGCGGCATCTTCAGAAACCTGACATCCTGACTACTTTGAACATTCAGTTACTGCAGACCCGACGCGATATGGCCGATATGAATTTTTTCTATAAAATCATCAACGGGAAATTAAGATCTGAATCTCTTCTTACAGAATTCAACTTCAGAGTTCCCTCTCGATCGACCCGAAACACTGAATTGTTCCACACCTCCACAGCTAGGCTTTCTCTTATACAGCGCTCTCTATTCCACAGGCTGCCCCAGTTCTACAATAATTTACCCATAAACATAGACATTTTTGCCCCTGAAAGCATTTTCCGATCTTCCCTAACAATGAATATGTAAATCTTTGTTTGTTTCCTTGTTTATGCCTTATGTTTATATTTAACTTTTCTTGTTTTTACCTTAAACCATCTTTACTTGTTCTTGTTATTTGTTAGAGTTTTCAGTGTAAAATGGCCTTAAAAGTGCTGTATCTGAAACTTTGAATAAATAAATAAATAAATAAATAAATAAAATAACCCACTGCGTAGAGCAACTTTTGCTTTATTTTTAAATCATGTGCATATGTGTTTGTTGTGTATGTCACTTTATATCTTAGTGTACATGCTATTTTTTTTATTATTCCAAAATTAAATTTAAAAAGTAAAATATTGTAGCAAGAACAAAAAAGTAAAACTATTTTCCTGCGATTTGTGTTAGCATTTATGTAAATAATTAAATAAAACTGTTAAATATTGTAAATATTCGTTATTTTATGGGTTATTTGCAACCCATCACATGTCTGTTGCGGACATTAAAACACACCCATGCCCTCGCCGGGACTCGAACTCGAGACCTCTGGATCAAAGCGAGTTGAGTCGACCACCGAACACGGTTGGCTACAGAGGCCGGCATAAAACTGTTAGGTTGGTCTGTTAATGTAAATACATACTTTTCAATAAAAATGTTAATTGTTATCTAAAAAACAGATGAGCAGACACAAAAGACATAAAGAGACTTTGAAACATTTTCTAAACGTTTTTCATGTTACATTTCATTTGCATGAGGAATATAATAGCTGCTTAAAAACTGCTATACGAAGACGTAATTTTTTTAGAAAAGGGAGGGAGTGAGTCATTCATTCATTTATTTCAGTGATCAGAGCCCCCCCCCAATAATTTTGACAAGTCGGCGCCCCTGATCGGGGAGTCCCCCCTCCCCCATACCGTAGGTTATGATACGCTTTACATAAATTAGTATAGCATTTCTATCAAAATTCGCGTTTTCAGCTTACCATAATTTTGAACTGTACATATGTACAGTCATGGACACTTCTGGATTGTAATGATTCAATTGAAAGTTAATGGGATTGTTACAATCCAGAAGTGTCCGTGACTGTACGTACAAGTTAAGAGGAACGGATGGGGGGGATGATTAACCTTCACTTCGAGAAGTCTAAAACCAACAATACATCATCAATTAACATAAGGAACATCAATAACAATGAACGCTTTATCCTATGTGAATCAAAATATACTCAAGTTTTAAACGTGCTGGGTAGAGGAAAGGGAGAAGATCTGTGCTAACTGAGTGGGAGTCATAACCTTGAACTGCCAGTTTTAGAGAAACAGAGATTAGACAGGTAAAATGTACTGTAAAGCAACAGACCTGTTGTGCGTTTCCTGAGAATATCACTAACACCATTAGCAGAGCTGCAGTCTGGCTTCCCATGGCTTCTTCTGTAAAACCATAAGTAAGTAAATTTAAAAATTATTCGATTTTCTGTTTTGTGTAATAACAACATTGAAAAAAACAAACAAGTTCGAACTGTATTTACTGCGCACCCACTACTAACTAACTAACTCTCTAGCCTTCTTAAACCCGAAGGTTCATGGCTGCAGCAATTCCATCTGTTCCTATCCTGAGCAAGATCTATATACTCTTTGCCATCCCTACCGATTTCCCTTAGGTCCATCTTAACATTATCCCTCCGTCTTCGTCTTGGCCTTCCTACAGGTCTCTTACCATCAGGTTTCCCAACAAGAATCCTGTAAACTCTTCCTTCGTCTCCCATTCGTGCCACATGGCCTGCCCACCTAAGTCTTCTTTGATTTAATCATTCTAATAATATCTGGACATGAATACAAATTATGTAGTTCTAAATTATGTAACCTTCTCCACTCACCTGTCTCCTCATCCCTTTTAGGTCCAAAGATTTTCCTAAGGATCTTATTTTCAAATACTCTCAATTTATGTTAATCTTTCAATGTAAGGGACCAAGTTTCGCATTCATTTAATACTACAGGCAAAATTACTGTTTTGTATATTTTAACTTTTAGTTTCTTAGATATTAAACGAGAAGATAAAAGTTTATGATGGGAAAAGTAACATGCATTTCCTGAATTAAGCCTGCTTTTTATTTCCTCTTTAATATCATTTTCCACTACATAGATGCTAATCACAATCTGGCAAATTAGTATTTAATTGATTAAAAATAGACCAATTGGATTAATTTATATCGATTTGGATCAGTAAACGATAAGGGTTTCAATATAACAAATCTTTGTAATGAGTAGGGATAGAATTTTTATGACCTAAAAATCACCAAAATATGCAAAATAAAATATGCTCTTATGTCCTAAAATTTTACAAAATATGCACTATAATTTGAAAAATATGCCCTTATAACTAGACTGTTTCAAACATCAATATCTAACTTATGCTGAAATATTTTCATATACATATTATTTTTAGTTCACTTTATGGGCCCTGAGTTGAAATGCACAGTGAATACTTTATGTAAATTTTCAAATAAAAATGAAAAAGATTTTGCTACAGTCCAAAAAAAAAACCTCTCGAGTGAACATGGGAGTAAGAACGAATCCAGTTCGAAAATGACTGCATATTTCTTGTAAATGCAAAAAATATGCTGAATATGACCGAAAATCCATCAAAATATGCTATATCACGCAAAAATGGCCAAATATACCAAAATATGCCCTTAAAAAGCGCCTTAACTTAATTAGTTTCTTCATAATATGAATATCTATATGTTTGGGGAACACATCGCCCTTACCAAAAAAAAAATTATGCTAGGTCATGAAAATGCAACAAGTAATAGATTCGAGTAAATTGGAAAACCCGAGTCAGAAATAATACTTATATTGCACGAAGTTTGTAACTAAGATGTCTTTGTGCATCAAATCATATATTTGCAACTTAGTTTGTTCTGAGACGGCAAGTGTTAGATATACTGATTGCTGATTTTCTAATTATTGTGAAATATTAATTCTTGTTAATTGTGATTTCGAACAATTAGACCCCCACTGCCCCCTATTATGCACTGTAGTAAGGTGCAGAGTGATGTAGAGAGAGAGAGAGATGATTTCGCTCGAGCGCCAAATAGTTCACACGAACGACGCTAGATAGCGTACGGACAGGCAAACGAGCGGTATACGCTCGAAGCCCAATAGTACACGTATAACCGTCATTTGTCTGTGCAAGTGGGACCTCAAGTATGGATCCTGAAGTGAAACCCGCAGTAAAATTGAAACTTAAGTGAACATAGGCATCATCTCCGCCAATACGCATATGAAAATGAAATAGATGTTTGTGGGCTTAAACTACCAAGGTGCACATACGTGTCTACGATTATATTGTCACATTAAAATGATATTTCATTGTAAACGCTCGGGGGTGGGAGGCTCGAAATGGTACGAGCGAACTAAAGTGGTTCCATATTCTAGTAAACAAAAACTATATTTGAAAATAAAAATTACTTTTCTGTGCGAGTTATTCACGCATAACAAAGGGGTAGCTGCGTGTTTGTTTAATAAAAAAATATAATGGTGAGTCAGCGCTGAGGCAACTTCTACCCTTCTCTCAATACGTGGATGACCCTTAGCAAAAACACTGTAATTTAAAAGACGGTGAATTAAAAGAACGAACATTATTAAGATGAACTCCTTGTTAATTGGACGTTATCCATTGCCCAGTGGTTCTACGTTCACGGCCTTGTTTTTCTTCTTTTTGCCGGCAAGGAAGAAATTGTTCGACAACAATTATAACCTTGTAACTTTCTGTTAAGTTTTTCTTGTAAACTTGGTATGTTCGTACAGAGTGATTTCAAATATCCACAAAGCTCATGTTTCTAATTAAGTCACCGAAAAATAGCCCTTATGGATTAAAGCAATTACAATTTTGAAGCCTGGAAAAAAGCATGCATGCATTTAAATATTAACAGTAAAAGAAACATCATAATTACAAATTGGTAAATAGATTGACCATCATGACTTATAAAATGCGCATTGCTGAATTCGAAATGAAAAATTTTAAAAATAATCATAAATGACAGCCACATGGACTCTTCCCCTGCGACACAAAATCGAGAACGTGCTAGGCTTCCTAATTCAGCAAAAGACCCTGCACCGTCTATTTATAGCTACAAGTTTGGAACACATGTAATACAAGAGCAATGCATATATTACAAGATAATCTATATTTTTCTTAGTGAATCAAGTTACAATTGAATTGAATTGTTGTTGTAATTCCACTTTACATACAGAAAGGTTAGTCAGGACTGGATCTACTGTTTAAAGTGGGATCCGAACTACAGTCAAGCCATGGAAGACAAAACTAGCTGGAAGGGTCTATTCGACGCGTGAGGGGAAGCAGGTAAAAGCACCCTGAAACTACCTTGTGATATTTCGTTTGTATACATTAGCTTGTTTTCTTTATTTTTCTGTGGTGTGGTGTATCTGTGATTCATGATGACGCTTCCAAATTTGTAACAAACAGTTTCGAAGTGGATCGAAGAAAACGGGCAAGTCAGCTGCCATGTCGTTGTCTGTAACAAAAAAGAATCGTCGTGAAGCAGATATTATTAGTGAATACTATCCTGATTAATGTTGTGCAAATTTGAGCTCGTTATAATATTTGCTAAGCAAATCAATTTAAATTGAATAATGCAAAATAAAGTTTTGGGTTTAGAAACAAATTAATCAACTAATGTTACGTGATGAATACTTTCCAGACATGTTCCGTTTGCTGATATGGTATATGGATGGCTTTTATTATTATTATTCTGAACCCTTGCATACTTTGTAAACATATATCTACGAGGGTCATCCAGAAAATAAAGACCGTTTGGTTATACAAAATGAAAAACACAATATTTATTGAAAAAAAAAAACAATTCTGTTGCATACCTGAAGCTTCCTTCACTTCTATACATAATCACCTCCTACATTTAAACATTTGTCGTATATGAGCACGAGCTTCAGAATTCCCATGTTATACTCTTCTGCCGCCAGTTCATTAAGCCAGGTGGTCACTGCATTCTCCAACTCTTCTTCACTTCCAAAACGTTTACCGCCCAGAAACTCTTTCAGCTTAGAGAAAAGGTGGAAATCGCTTGGAGCAATATCCGGACTGGTGGATGATCAAGAATTTCCCATCCGAATTGATCCAGCAATGGACATTTCCACTCATTTTTTTTTACAACAATTTTAAAAACTACACCCTGGAAAAATGACCCCTGCAAGTTCTCGCGTTTCTCTGCGTCCAGTTTAAGGCAGAAACGAGACTTCCAAAGTTGCGAGGCTAGCGTTGCGCTGAAAACACGCCGCCGCCATGTTACTACGTCACTTCTTAGGGAGAGCTTGTTTGTCGTCTGCTTCGAGCGTCCAGTTCCGGATGGGTAGCCCACGGTGAGCGAACACGTGCAGCAGTTTTACAAATCTGTACCGATTTAAATAATGGAAGAAGGAGCGATAGGGGAAAGGAAAGCTATGCTTTGTAATGATCATTCTTCTATGAAATATCCGTGCTGCTCACGTGCAAGATAAATGAAAGGGTTCAGCTGCGTGTGTGTTCTCAGGCCATATGAAAAATATTGCTTATAAAATTGGTTGCTGACCAGACACTCAAAAATATTTTTTAAACTTATATTTTTCGATATTTACCGTAACCTATGTAGTGCAAAATAAGAATTTTCACATTCATCACTTTATTTATAAAGCCTATTTAACTTTCTTTTCCATAAAGCAATTTCAGTTTGTGTTCCATTTCTGTTGCGCAAATTATGATCAAATATTTTTGTGCAGATAAGAGAAAATACACTGAGAAGATTACATTAGTTGCGCAGTACATATCTATACTTAGTTTATGTATAATTATTACAAGGAAATAATGTGTATAACCATGAGCGTATTTAAGGGGGATCCAACGGGTCCAACACCCCCTTTTTTGGTCCACTAAAATTACCATTTTCCTTGTTCTATCCGCTTGTTCATAAAAAATTCCTTCGGACTTTTTTCATTCTCTTAAATTAGAGACGTATAGGACGGGATACGGATGGAAAGGAAATTTCGTAATTCCACACACCAGATGGGACTGCAGACCAATATCTGCAATTTCCTGATAGTTTCGGAATTTCTGCGATAAGAAACTGCATTGAGACTGTCAAATCAGTTATTTTTTCCCCCTCGAATCATATTAAAGAAATTTGGTTCTTAAGAACGTAGTGACACAAGATGAACAGAAAAGTATCAATACTAAGTAGCGTGACTTCGTGACTACAAACACACAACTTTGTCGGGTCCAACATCCCCTCCCCCCATGCTCCCCAACAAGCTTCCGGCCAGGAGTGTCCTGGATTTTCACTTACGAAATAAAGCAACCCTAATCATACCAAAAGTTGATCCATCCCTCCCCCCGTGAACTATATATACGCCCATGTGTATAACAATATCCCATACTAAAATAGTACGATATAATTATTTTGAATTTTGTACTGCGAAAAAAGCCGCCTCATCTCGTTACCCCGAACACATTAATTGGTTGGTTCACAACTTCACCACTAAGGATCCTATCGAGACGAGACATGGCAGCCTGGTCTCGTTCTCGTTGAGAGTTGTAAATGTCTGCCTCGTGTTTATTTGTAAATGTCTCATTGACAGTCTCGTCTCAATTTATAAACATCCGTCTCGGTTTGGGAGGGCAATTCTCGTTCTCGTCTCAAGTCTCGAAAAATATAGAATTAACAACGTATGCAAAGGCTTATCACTATAAATACAAAAAAAAAAAAACTTTCTTAAATTTTTTTTATTTCTTTTATTTTTTTTTTTTACTCCTAGTTTCGACGGTACAGCCCTCGAAAACTAAATATTATCCTGCTTATATATGCAAACCAAACTGCAGATTCAGAATTACCAGGAATGAACTGGCGTTGAAATTATTCTACACAAAATTCATGATTTATCTGAGGAAGTCGCATGTTCCAGGTTTGACTCTCGACCTGGGCATGACTGTTTCTTTGTGAGTGACATTTCATTGAACTGGAAATTGTTACATGGGAGGATGTTTGCTCGAGACTTTGGGGACAGCTAGGGGATGCTTCTATTGTTAATGTTAGTGTTGCTCACGAGACGAGGCATGTTCCGTCTCGTCTCATAAAAGGAGATGGGACAAGTGAATGTTTTCGAAATGAGATGAGACAGAACAAAAAGTTCGTCTCTTATCCAGGTTGGGTGATACTTAGATTGTGCAGTTTGTGGTAGTGTGTGTGGGGAGGGGGGTGTAATCCTGCACCCCGACTTCGAATACTGCTTGTAGTTATTCCTCTTCATTGTAGCGATTAGCCAAAACTGGGAAGAAATGTGATGTTAGAGATGACGTGTTCGCCACTCTCTTCAGAATTCTCGTCAGATCTTCCCCTGTCAAGCAGACCAAAGGGCATATGCAAGTGCATTAATTCTTAAAATACTTTGTAATTACTTCTATACAATTTTAAATTTTGCATTCCAATATCGTATTTTGTGTATTATATATTTTGTATTTTGTGTGTTATATTCAGGGCGTTAAGACTTGTGTGTATGAGTATAATGTGTGTGTGTGGACTTATGTGAAAGGACTTAATGTACTTTGTGTATAATATAATAATGTATAATTTTATGTGTATGGTTGAGTGGAAGAAAAGGCTTTGTACGGCCTTAACTCCGCCATTTAAAACAAGGCGTTAATAAATAAATAAATAAGTACATAATAAATTAACCATGCGTTCTCATCGTTGTGGTTAAACAAAGTGAACGGAAAAGCGACGTAAAAGTAGGCTAAATACAAAAATTTGCAATATATATATTAACTGAAGAAAACTGTCATTTACTGCAGGAAATTTAAAAACTCACCGTACCTTTTTATACCGTATCACCTCTTATATTGCAGAAATTGGCGTGTAAACCAGTGTGTTCTAAAAGTATTATCTTAAAATTTGTGAAGAAAATATTATGACGAAAATAATTGTAATTCCAGAAAAGGCATTCCTATAACATTAAGTTCTTGCCAGTCAGAACTAACCTATGTATTCGCAATGAACAAGGCTGTTCACGTGTTCAGCCATTGACTGTTACAAGGTTTGCTTTGTCACCCTAATGGGAAACCCCTCTACCGAGTGGCTGAATTATAGTAAATACTTCTATACTGCTAGGGTATAATTCATCTCCAAGAAATGGAGCACAAATTTTTGCACTGGAAGTTGTAAGATACTTGTTTTACACAGTAACAAGTGAAATGCTGTCGCTTCCGCGGCTCATGCTAAGTTAACGGGACGAGCAGAAGCCCCGCCTGCTTGCATTTCTAAGTGATGACGTCAGAGGACCTACTGTCTGTGGAGAGGACGTTTTCAAATCCGTGACGTAGTAGGTGAATTTCAGCGGTGTTTGAAGGAGTGTTTCTCGAGAACCGAAACAAATATCGCCGAGATATTTTGCACATCTCATGTTTGTGTCATTATCTGTAAAATGAATGGATTTAAAACGTTTTTCATGTCAAAGTGGAAATGTCCATTCTTGAGTTGCACCAGCAGTGTGAAGGCGGGCATTGTCGTGCAGAAGCACAATTCCTCCAGAAAGCATTCCTCGCCTCCTGTTTTGGATGGCTCGCCGTAGTTTTCTTAGTCTCTCACAATAACGATTTGCATTGATCGTAGTGCCTTTTGACGGAAATGCGCGAGCGGTCTTTTGTTTGAATGCAGTGACCACCTGGCTTAATGAACTGGCGGCAGAAGAGTATAACACGGGACTTCTGAAGCTCGTACCCAGATACGACAAATGTTTAAATGTAGGAGGTGATTATGTAGAGAAGTGAAGGAAGCTTCAGGTATGCAACAGAATTGTTTTTTTTTTCAATAAATATTGTGTTTTTCATTTTGCATAACCAAACGGTCTTTATTTTCTGGATGACCCTCGTACTTACTTTGCCGGCGATGTTACTATGTTTGAAACTTCATTATTGTTTCCACAGAAAACGATTCTCAAGGAACCCCTTCCTACCCCAGATGCGCTTGCTGCCGTCACTCCTATTTTGACACTGGTCAAGTCCAGTTGGCGCATGCGCACTTCTGTCCATGGTTTCGACTAAGGCAGCCGGACAGTACTGTGCCATGTGCCTCCACCGAGAATCAAACCTGGGACACCATATCAAGTTAGAGTTACAAAATAAAGTATATCAACTTTGAGTTTTGTTATGAAGCGTCGTTTTTCTGCCATTCTTTGGCTAATCGCGAAGATAAGGATGAGTGATGAAATTGATGAAGGGACACTCACCCAGGCCTGGATTCCAACCCGAGACCTCTGACGTCGTAGCGGGCTCTGCTAACCACTCCGCCACTAAATCGATTCTTATACAGATATGTCCTAAAGATCTATAAACTGAAAAAATGGACCCTCCCATCATTTCCTTCCGGATTTATTCTCAGTCCATCATAAGACTGAAGTCAATGAAAACAAAAGCCTGTAATTTATGCTGCTTCCTATTGGTTAAGGCTTAATTCAGCTGATCCTTAGACTCACCGACAACAGGTATAGCTATGCAGTTCATAAAATAAAGCCCCATAGTTTCCACATAGTAACATGTGGATTCATGGTACTCACTATATTCCTACAGCAACGCACAAAATTACCGCACAGCAGCGGACATGCCAAGGATATCTCCAAAGACACGTGGAGACTTAGTTCTTCCAGTGGACAGATTATAGTTACCCCTATGATTACAAAGATTTGATTGATTTGAGTTGGTGTTTTAAGTCCACTTGATGCACAGTAAGGCTAATTGGGACTGGACCCACAGTGGGATCCGAACCACTATGTGCCTCCACCGGGTATCGAACCCGGGACCCCTTGATTACAAGGCGATGACGCTACTGCTGCGCCATCGGGGAGGCCATGATTATAAAGAAAGTGAAGAAATGTACATACCTTTGGTAACGTTCACTATTAAAATAACAAAATCGGAGACGATTCTAATCTTGCATTGGTATCCGTACATTTTGCTGCATGTCCACGTGTGTTCTAAAGCACAGTTTTCAAGAAACTAAATTCTTAAATACACCTGGCACTATTTCACATGGGAAAATATAGGAGGAAGTTGCATCTGTTGTACAGTGTCCTTGACATTTCAACCCTCCGCTGATTTTCAACCTTGGTTTTCACGCTAATTGCAAGAGAAGTAATTAACGCTGTTTCTCAAGAAAACACAATGACTTGACTACTGGATCCACGTGTCTGCACTATCAGAATTTTCTGTAATTGTAATAATGGCAATTTTTTTTTTATATATACAGGAACGGTGCTAGACCTGGCCTCCAGGTGATTTGACAAACACGGTTCTAACCTGGAACCTTTAGATTCCTAGCATTTGACGCTAACCACTCCTCCACGAACAAAGAACTCCCATTCTCAGGCCGGGACTCGAACGAAAATAAGTCCTCTACGCAAGTAGTGATTCGAGAGGGCTCGACCAATGAACGCGTGAAAGAGGATGTGAGCGTATGGAGGGGGTAACACGACTGCGGCTACCAGACCTCTGCACCACTGCTTCTCTCAGCCCACTCGGTTTCTCCCCATCTCTACCGTTAGGCGCAGTTTTGTTCCACAGACTTCTGAAACTGGCTGTAGATTGGGAAGGGAGAAGAGATGACCGCTTGGACAATAGTCTCTTCACTTCACGTATAATTCTTTCAACCTAGACACTGAAACAGAATTCTGGAGATTTCATATTTTCTGTCCTGCCGTAAACTGGCATCTAGACCAGAATCCACTACTATTTCTTTTTAGTATGCTTGTATTGCTGCAGCCATAAACCTTCGAGTTTAAGAAGGCTAGAGATATAGAGTTAGTTATAAAAAAAATAGCTTAGTCAGCAGCACAATTATCTTCAATATGCAGTGCAGCATTATAATTTTGTATTCAAACTGAGTGCTGAAATACCAGCACTTTAAATAGTAGGCATGAAAACCTTAATAAATTATAAAAGAATAACAATAAAAATAAAAATAGATGGCAGCACGTAAATAAAAAATATTTCATTTTCATGGATACTTAAAACACTATTCATTCTAATTGAAAGACGCCTTGCCGCTCCAGGAAAATATTATTTTACATAAAATCTATATCAAAGGGAAGGTACACTCTCTAGGTTTAAACAAAAAGTAAACAAAGTTTTAGGTCCTATAGATAAAAATTTTCCAAACTGTTTAATAATGCACAGTGCGATACTGATATCAATGTTAAATGTTAAACGATGTTTTAATGTACATCTATACGGCGTACGCTTTTAGAAGGAACATGAGTTCAGCCAATACGCAGCCAGTGCTGTCGCGCTGCTGCCAAACCAACTGCTAGCGGAAAGGAAACGCAGAGATTTCGCCGTGTCAAATATTCAGCTTTTAATATATAATGCATGCATCTGATATTTGAGTACAATGAAATATATAGTAAAGAATTCTACACAGGATTATATCATATCACTGCAGCATATAAGAGAAACTCGTACCTGAAAGAAGTTTGAAGGTATTTATTGTAGAGAAACTGCAAGACCATCATCATCACTCTCGTTTCTGTTTTCTGGCATGTTTCCCAGAAGATTTGAATAGGGGTTCACCGATTTCTGTGGTAGATACGTAATCCTGTTTTATAATACGCAACACAGTATGCACACAGACACCACATGCTTTAGCCGTAAGTTCTCGACTCGGAGAAAACACTGTTTCAGCACGCACTTCTTCCGACGCCAATTCCTTGAAGCAAGAATACACTAGATTTCTGTCTTGTGAATGTAATATTTTACCCTTGGTGCCTGTACTACTTGCAATAGGTTTCGAGAGCGACATTATTAATTTGATTTGATTTACTTTATTTTATTAATTTTCTGTCACTTTTGGCTAATTGCAAAGATGGGAATGAGTGATGATATGATGAAATTGATGGATGGACATTCACAAAATCCATGTCCAGGCCGGGATTTGAACCCGGGATCACTGGCGCCGTAGCGCGATATGCTAACCACTCCAACATGGGGGCCGGCGCGAAATTATTAAGTAACACTCGCGGAACACACACTATTGCATAACTATCGAACATAAGGGCTGGACTTCACAGGGCGCTACGACGCCAGGTGTCCCGGGTTCGAATCCCGGCCCGGATATAGGTGTTTGTAAGTGTCCCTTCATCAATTTCATCATATCATCATCCATCCTCATCTTTGCGATTAGTCAAAGGTAGCAGAAAAGCGAAGAAAAATAAACCAACATTTAATCAATCAATTAGGGTCATATTGAATAGTCTCACACAACTGTTCTTAGTGGCGTACGAGTACAATTATCTTACACCGCCCTTGTTACGAAAACGCTGAACTGAAAGTGACTCAGACTCGCAATGTTCGTAAATGCCCATGACAATGAAGGGTCATTGTTCATATTCAGCTGAATTTGACACCCATAGCTTTACCAAGTTACAACTCAGCGGGGTTAACAAGGTGGCAAATAAAAACAAAACAGACGGAACACTGAAGGTCGTTGTGTGTGTGTAGAGACGCGCTGTTTCCCTTGTTTCTTCGAGAAACTATATCTCGGGCTGTAGGCGACGGAAATGAATGGGACTTGGACAGTCAGGTTCATAATGTCGTGTCCCATGCAATCATGAACCTTAAAGTGGCGAGTTTTATAAAGAACGTCTTGCGCGCAAACCTAACTGTACAACATTGCACTAGTGCTATTGGCTGGTCGCCAAGGACACGCTCTCCGTAACTCCGCCCGATATCGCTTCTAAAAACGTGCGTCGTATAACTTCTTGTCACATACATATCACGTAAACAAATTGTCAAGAAAATCGAGATTTTGTTGTCTTTCTGTCAGTGACCAATATGATCCGTTTGAGATGTCAGAAAAGCAAACCGTTGTGCACAATAGGTTAATGAGCAGTTTGTTGCAGAAAGGATGTAAGTCTTGAGTGAGTGCAGGTTTACACACTTCACCCATGTGGCTGTACTAGTGTGCAACACTCGACAATTTGACATCCCATACGATACATTGTGCGCTGTTGTGGCGTGACTACTATCTTTATCTACCATGAACGCTAGCGCCACGCGGCTGAAGTCTGTAAACCTGCACTCACTCAGAACTTGCATCCTTTCTGCATATATTACAACAAACTGCTCAGAGATATGTACATTAACGTATTGTACACAACGGTTTACTTTTCTGACATCTCAAACGGACCATCCGATACTACAGACTTTCATCACAATTGAAAACATTCCTATTTAATAAAAAGAAAACGCTAGTTGTTTCTTAGTCTACTTCGAAACATCTATTCTGAGCATCAACACTTTGGTTATTTGCACCAGTCACATTCATTGGCGGCAATTAGGGGGGCGAGAGGGGCAGTTGCCCTCTCACTTATTTCTACTTTTGCTCACGCACTATGCCAAATCTTATGTATCAAGGGAAACTAAATTTTCCTTGCCCCCCTTTGCCCCCCCAGTTTTGGAACCCATTATTGGTCACATTATACGGGGTCCAGCCCCTTATCGTAACAAAAATTGACATCCCTCTCTGAGGACTACAATACCCTTAGCTAGTTAAAAGCTGAGGCTGTGAAGGGGCACTCAGCACATATAAGGGCAAAACACAGGATAACACACACACAGCCCTGCAGAGGATTATAATGGCCATAGGTCCTGACGCCAGAGCCTCGTTGGCGTGCAGCATTGCAGTTACTGGAGTGTACTACTCGTAAGTGAGGTATTAGAACATTTTAAGTGTTTAGCCAGATTAACAATCCACATCAACCTTAAACAACAATTACATTTGTATTCTGTGAATATGAGATATGATTCTGTTCTAAGAATTGAACGTCCTCCTCCTGCCCTCATTAATATCTCTTGACGTAATAGTTACACACACGAGAGCTAAACTACTGCGCATTCTGTGGCCTTGCTTCCTCGTTACTTCTCCTCAGGAACCACTCGCGGTATAGCACCATAAACAATTGCTTCAACTAATTTTATCCTTCAATGAACTGCGGGTTAGAATGTCATCAACTTCCAATACAATATCCAAAGAATGCTGTCACATATGCACAATGTAAAACATATTTAGCCTATTTTCTTGTTTCTTTGACAAGAGTAGGGAAGCTAATGACATGCGGAATTTTGCTATTTTTGATCCGTCTTTCAGAACATTGCTAATCTGGTTCATTCGTATGGCAGCAATTAATCGTTGCTTTCAATAAAAATACGTCAATCTTAAAATGAAACTAGTGTCGGCAAGCAGGCACACACACACACACACACACACACTCACAGACAAGGGCGCCCGCAGGGAGGGGCCCGAGGGGCACTTCCCTACCTGAGATTTCTGGAAATAGTTAATGAAATTCGAATGGTGAAATTATAACGATATTTTACAACAAAATATATTGTTTTCTGTGACTTACAGGCCACAAGTTACAGCAATTATTATTATGATAATAATTATTATTATTATTTGAAGTAGGGTTACATTTAAGCTTACAGTTTATTTTACACTATATGTAGAATATATTATATGCAGATATACAGAATATGGAAATTTCAAATGTATGTAATTTAACAAAGAAACAAGTAGTAGTAGTACTAATAATAACAGTAATAATAACAAAAGCAAAACCAGTAATAATAATAATAGCAACAAAAATAATAGCAGTAGTAGCTAGTAGTAGTATTAATAGTAATAATAATAATAAAGTTTCTATGATTCTGCCCCTCTGAGAAAAAATCCTGCCAGCCCCCTTGCTCACAGATGGAGGGAGACATAAAATTCCTCCATACACTACGCAGTTAATATCTGACAAACTCAAACAGAAAACTGGCTGGAAAGAAGTTTACATGCATTGCTTACAACGTGTGATGACCTTGTATATAATGACTTTCCTTCCTACATTCTCTTATCAAAATAAAAGAGTAATGAAGTGTTTCCAACTCCCTTCCGTAACGGGAGGGACGTTTCTTTTGTTCGGGACAATACTTTATGCGCCTAACGTAGGGTTAAAGTCAAACAAGGAGTTATGGAGGTTATTGCAAATTGCTTGATCACATTCTGATATCAATCAGCACGACTCAATGGGTTCGCATCATGTACATTACCAAGTAAAGGAAAAAAACGAGAAGACAGTTAACAATAGCTAAAGTCAGACTGCACATTTGTAACGAAAGTGTCAATTTACTTGTTTTATCCCCTATTTTATGCCTACATCTACCTTGAAATGACCAACGGGTAAAATGTTAAGGTGATCAAAATTGTTACATTTTATTGTCAAGCATGTAATAGTATCACTGGGATCTATGAGTATTGCCGTGCAAATTGTCCATGACTATTTTCATTAATTTTTATCTTACATCCTATGTGTTTTTAAGCGATGAAAATTTATGTAGGCTATGCTGGTGCAGAAGTTGCCAACAGCTTGTTTTGAGTTTTCTTTTAATTCTTGAAGCTCTTATTGGGTCAAATAAAGTGCACGAACATGGTGATGGACAATTTGCACGGTAATACTCATGGATCCAAATGTACATCTACAATATAAAAATTACCGAGACTTAAGGCCCTTTAAGATCTATTTGAATTACGCATGGGTTTAATTACCTTATCACTGGAAGGCCCTGAGATATTAGCATGACACTTTTTCAGCCGACCCAGCAGTGGCGTAAATAGCACCCCCGCGGTGAGGGGGGGGGCGCAATAAGATATATAAATTAAGAAAGACTAACAGTTCACAAAAGTTTTCCTTTCCGCGTTAAAATATATTTTCAACCGAACATATTATACTTATATGCCCCTACAACTACAAACAGAAAAATTAATCACTAGAAAAGTAGAAAGTGGATTACCAGATTAGAACTACCAGTTGAATAGTTTAAGTCGCCGAAGGGTAGACGACAAGCAAGAAAAATGTGTTGGCAACGCTGACTTTCACCGCTCCCCACCCCTACTCACAATTTCTACCAACATCATATCAGTAACTTTCTCAACCCATTGGACTGTTTTAAAGTAAAGATTTTCCACCGTGCTTTAGATGTTCTTGTAAATGAAATAAACAATAGATTTCAGGGCATGAAACAAATCAAAGAAAGCCTCACCTTTTTAGTTTTTAAGCCCCATGAAATTGTTTGTTTTCGGAATGTAATCAAAAGAAGAAACATGTCGAACATCAGCGAAGTTGCAAAATTGCTCTTGATAGAAAACAAAATTCTGGCTAGTAGCATTCCTAACGTATTGTATGCTGTATTTGACCCTACATGTGAGGTCTTCATCAGCTGAGAAGTCATTTTCCAAGCTAAAATTGATCAAAATTACTTGAGAAGCACAATGACACGAGTAAGATTGAGTGGACTGGCGCTCTTAAGAATTGAAAACGAGCTAGCTCGAAAATTGGTCTCGACCAAACTACACAAGAACTTGCTTCCATAAAATAACACAGGGAACTAGTAATGGACATTTAACAGCATCGTAAATTTTTGTAGTAACAGTGTACTTTCATATGTAATTACAATATCTAATTTTTCAGTTTGTCTGTTGTCATAACCTTTCGTACCAGTTTTTATATTGATTCAAATTCATGTATGTATTTTCATATTTGTATACCTAATATAGCCTTAATGTAGGCGTGAATTAATATTTTAGAAGAGAAAGGTTTCTTTTAACGAGTAGGGGTGCACAACCGAAAGTTGCGGGGGTGGGGTGTGCAGACCGTGTTAGTTACGCTACTGCAACCCAGGTTCGAATCCCGACCTGGGCATGGGTGTTCTTTGTGAGTGTCCCTTTATCAATTTCATCATAGCATCACTCATCCTCATCGACACGATTAGCCAAATGAGTTGGAAAAGCGCTAACTAACAAAAAATCCAGATGAATCACATACAGGCTGGATAAATTGAAGAAAAACACAAAATTATTGAATATGTTCAGAGCGTCAGCGGTTGTGTTACATTCACACATATACACAAAGCTGAAGACGAAATCTTCCACATTGCAGTACCTTATGGATCACATTCCTGGGAATTTCCTAACACATCTACGTCATGCGCCGATAATGACCTGAAATTTGACCTCGTAGTACGCCACACTTTTAAGTTGGCCAAATAAATATATATCGAACGGAGTGAGATCAGTACTCATTGGAGGCCATTCTAATTGCAGTACCATCGATACCCGGTGGAGGAACATTGTGGTACGGATTCCACTTGAAACCGTAGGTCTAGTCACGATTAGCCTTGCTGTGCATAAAGTGGACTTAAAACAACAAATCAATCATTCCTACCAGTACAAATCAATGTTCTAGAAGCCATGGCAACGTAGGAAGTGATATTTTGACAAACTATGTAGGGTTCAGTCTTACGGACATCTTGAATTTAAAAAAAATTTAATGAATATACTGTTAACAAGTCAAATAATCTAGTTTAATTACAAAATAACATCCAAAAATGAAAAATATTAAATGATATTTTTTATTGGAAAAGTAAAGTACAAAGCATAATATTCACAGCTATCAACAATAAAGACAGTGCTTACTTATAAATAAGTATAATATGATATATGATATGAAATGATCGTACTTCACACCCTCCTAAAGGATTATATGAACTTCTCAATGTGCGATTCAACAACAAATAAGCCCTTGTGTTGACATCTACTAGTCGCCCGGCGTCAAATAATGTTCTAATGTACATCTGGGCGCATTGTCTCGTCGCCCGGCGTTAAACGATGTTCTAATGTACATCTGGGCGCATTGTCTGGTCGCCCGGCGTTAAACGATGTTCTAATGTACATCTGGGCGCATTGTCTGGTCGCCCGGCGTTAAACGATGTTCTAATGTACACCTGGACGCATTGCCTCGTCGCCTGGCGTTAAACGATGTTCTAATGTACATCTGGGCGCATTGTCTGGTCGCCCGGCGTTAAACGATGTTCTAATGTACATCAAGGCGCATTGTCTCGTCGCCCGGCGTTAAACGATGTTCTAATGTACATCTGGGCGCATTGTCTCATCGCCTGGCGTTAAACGATGTTCTAATGTACATCTGGCCGCATTGCCTCGTCGCCTGGCGTTAAACGATGTTCTAATGTACATCTGGGCGCATTGTCTCGTAGCACGCCGTCAAACGATGTTCTAATGTATATCTGGCCGCATTGTCTCGTCGTCTGGCGTAAAACGATGTTCTAATGTACATCTGGGCGCATTGCCTCGTCGCCTGGCGTTAAACGATGTTCTAATGTACATCTGGGCGCATTTGTCTGGTCGCCCGGCGTTAAACGATGTTCTAATGTACACCTGGACGCATTTCCTCGTCGCCTGGCGTTAAACGATGTTCTAATGTACATCTGGGCGCATTTGTCTGGTCGCCCGGCGTTAAACGATGTTCTAATGTACATCTGGACGCATTGTCTCGTCGCCCGGCGTTAAACGATGTTCTAATGTACATCTGGACGCACTGTCTCGTCGCCCGGCGTTAAACGATGTTCTAATGTACATCTGGACGCATTGTCTCGTCGCCTGGCGTTAAACGATGTTCTAATGTACATCTGGGCGCATTTGTCTGGTCGCCCGGAGTTAAACGATGTTCTAATGTACATCTGGGCGCATTGTCTCGTCGACCGGCGTCAAACGATGTTCTAATGTACATCTGGACGCATTGCCTCGTCGCCTGGCGTTAAACGATGTTCTAATGTACATCTGGGGGCATTGCCTCGTCGCCCGGCGTTAAACGATGTTTTAATGTACATCTGGGCGCATGGTCTCGTCGCCCGGCGTTAAACGATGTTCTAATGTACATCTGGGCGCATTGCCTCGTCGCCCGGCGTTAAACGATGTTCTAATGTACATCTGGACTCATTGCCTCGTCGCCCGGCTTTAAACGATGTTCTAATGTACATCTGGACGCATTGCCTCGTCGCCTGGCTTTAAACGATGTTCTAATGTACATCTGGACGCATTGCCCCGTCGCCCGGCGTTAAACGATGTTCTAATGTACATCTGGGCGCATTGCCTCGTCGCCTGGCGTTAAACGATGTTCTAATGTACATCTGGACGCATTGTCTCGTCGCTTGGCGTTAAACGATGTTCTAATGTACATCTGGGCGCATTATCTCATCGCCTGGCGTTAAACAATGTTCTAATGTAGATATGGGCGCATTGTTCGTCGCCCGGCGTTAAACGATGTTCTAATGTACATATGGACGCATTGTCTCGTCGCCCGGCGTTAAATGATGTTTTAATGTACATCTGGGCGCATTGTCTCGTCGACCGGCGTTAAACGATGTTCTAATGTACATCTGGGCGCATTGCCTCGTCGACCGGCGTTAAACGATGTTCTAATGTACATCTGGGCGCATTGCCTCGTCGCCCGGCTTTAAACGATGTTCTAATGTACATCTGGGCGCATTGCCTCGTCGCCCGGCGTTAAACGATGTTCTAATGTACATCTGGGCGCATTGTCTCGTCGCCCGGCGTTAAACGATGTTCTAATGTACATCTGGGCGCATTGCCTCGTCGCCCGGCGTTAAACGATGTTCTAATGTACATCTGGGCGCATTTGTCTGGTCGCCCGGCGTTAAACGATGTTCTAATGTACATCTGGGCGTATTGTCTCATCGCCTGGCGTTAGACGATGTTCTAATGTACATCTGGGCGCATTGTCTGGTCGCCCGGCGTTAAACGATGTTCTAATGTACATCTGGGCGCATTGCCTCGTCGCCCGGCGTAAAACGATGTTCTAATGTACATCTGGGCGCATTGCCTCGTCGCCCGGCGTTAAACGATGTTTTAATGTACATCTGGGCGCATTGTCTCGTCGCCCGGCGTTAAACGATGTTCTAATGTACATCTGGGCGCATTGCCTCGTCGACCGGCGTTAAACGATGTTCTAATGTACACTGGACTCATTGCCTCGTCGCCCGGCTTTAAACGATGTTCTAATGTACATCTGGACGCATTGCCTCGTCGCCTGGCTTTAAACGATGTTCTAATGTACATCTGGACGCATTGCCTCGTCGCCCGGCGTTAAACGGTGTTCTAATGTACATCTGGGCGCATTTCCTCGTCGCCTGGCGTTAAACGATGTTTTAATGTACATCTGAGCGCATTGTCTCGTCGCCCAGCGTTAAACGATGTTCTAATGTACATCTGGGCGCATTGCCTCGACGACCGGCGTTAAACAATGTTCTAATGTAGATATGGGCGCATTGTTCGTCGCCCGGCGTTAAACGATGTTCTAATGTACATATGGACTCATTGTCTCGTCGCCCGGCGTTAAACGATGTTTTAATGTACATCTGAGCGCATTGTCTCGTCGCCCGGCGTTAAACGATGTTCTAATGTACATCTGGGCGCATTGCCTCGACGACCGGCGTTAAACGATGTTCTAATGTACATCTGGGCGCATTTTCTCGTCGCCAGGCGTCAAACGATGGTCAAATGTACATCTGGACGCATTGCCTCGTCGCCCGGCGTTAAACGATGTTCTAATGTACATCTGGACGCATTGCCTCGTCGCCCGGCGTTAGACGATGTTCTAATGTACATCTGGACGCATTGCCTCGTCGACCGGCGTTAAACGATGTTCTAATGTACATCTGGGCGCATTGTCTCGTCGCCCGGCGTTAAACGATGTTCTAATGTACATCTGGACGCATTGCCTCGTCGACCGGCGTTAAACGATATTCTAATGTACATCTGGGCGCATTGCCTCGTCGCCCGGCGTTAAACGATGTTCTAATGTACATCTGGACGGATTGCCTCGTCGCCCGGCGTTAAACGATGTTCTAAAGTACATCTGGGCGCATTGCCTCGTCGACCGGCGTTAAACGATGTTCTAATGTACATCTGGACGCATTGCCTCGTCGACCGGCGTTAAACGATGTTCTAATGTACATCTGGGCGCATTGCCTCGTCGACCGGCGTTAAACGATGTTCTAATGTACATCTGGACGGATTGCCTCGTCGCCCGGCGTTAAACGATGTTCTATTGTACATCTGGGCGCATTTTCTCGTCGCCAGGCGTCAAACGATGTTCAAATGTACATCTGGACGCATTGCCTCGTCGCCCGTCGTTAAACGATGTTCTAATGTACATCTGGACGCATTGCCTCGTCGCCCGGCGTCAAACGATGTTCTAATGTACACCTGGGCTCATTACCTCGTCGCCCGGCGTCAAACCATATTCGGTTGTGAATCTGGGTACTATATTTGGTCGCCCCGCGTTCAAAGACTTTCGCTTGTGCATCTATCTAATCGCCTTATCTTCATGATCCGCATCAAGAAATTTTTCGAAGTGCATCTCGACACCATCTCTCCTAGACCTGCGTGGACAGACATTCTCATGTGAATCTTTGACTCTGGGAGGTGTTTGACTCTCTCTTGTCAAGTGTATACGGCGGTTTACGCCGTATTACCTGTGGTTAGCCTTACTCATCAGCCTATGTCTTCTACTTGCGTTTCGTTTTTTGTATTTTGTTACGTAATTTGGCCTTTACTCCGGTGAACTTATTACGGATTCGCTGTATCTGGGGGGGGGGATGTTGATAAGGGCAGAGGGTATGAATACATGATGCGCTTTAGCGATTTATCGTCATCATATCGTTGTCACTCTGTAGAATTGTGCACAATGTGTACAGTTATTTTCAGCAGAACTTTTACCAGCTTGGTTTTTCTACTTGTGTAAGTCTTCAGAAATGTGTGATCTGCCCTTTGTTATCAAAACGAATATAGATATTTGGGTAAACACGACTTGACAATGCTAAGTATGTAGTATGTCCCACGCAAAAGTCTCAACGTTATTCTTGTCTCTCTTTCCTGTAACAATTGGTGGTCGTTCGTGCAAAGAGTCGGTGTGCTTAGGAACGTATAATTTTCTGTAATAATTTAATATGTGATTGCGAACTAATAATTCTGTGTTTACGTGTTTTACAAGAAAATATGGATCATTATTGATTTTATTTATTTCACTTTGCTTTCCTGCCACTTTTGGCTAATCGCGAAGCTGATGATTAATTGTGATAAGATTAAATTGAAGAAAGATCAAACACAAATGGGCAGCATATAACAAAAGCCCCATTGAGGATTATACATCAAAGAATATACATACGCATAAAGATTCTGTGAACAATGTAGTAATTAGTACATTTAGTAAATTTCTAGTTGCGCCCCACGAGTCGAACGGAGGATATCCAGTGCATTCGACCAAAGTGACAACAATGGAGCAGCTTCGTGAAAGGGTTACAGTTGTCATTGGGACAGTCACACCATACATGCTTCAGAAACTTTATTACTATGCATATTCATTGATGCGTAATTCATTTAAATACATCAAATACAGACAGTTGCCATTAGGGCGTTTCAATCCGGACACCCTGCACGGCAAGAATCACAGGCATTATGAAACTTCAGCTGCTAAGGATGTCACCATCAAAATTTCTCGAACAACTTACCACCTGCCAAAGGGCCTCTTTCACATCACATGATCCATGTACAGCAGATAAATGGAATACATATGGGATAGGCGCCGATTTATTCCAATATTTTTTGGAGGGGGTAAAGCTAAGCAAAGAATAAATACCTATTTCTTTCTGTTTGCTGGGGTAAGGAAAGTTTTTTTCAGTAGCCGAGACCCAAGAGTAAACACACTTGAGAAAAACCGTTTAAAAATTGTAATAACAAATAAGTAACTCCGAAACCAGGGCACATCGACCTTTATTAGCTGGACAAAAAAGAACACAATTTTGAGTACCGGTACATAATTAAATTACACCACATAATACACCGTGTATCAAAAAGAATCATCCGATTTAAAAGTTCTATATTTAGGAAACCAATGGACATAGAACCTTGCAGTAAGTTGTAAAATACATGTTGGAATATAAAGTTTCACTTACAGTACGTTTTACGTTGTTGCAGGTAGGTACGTTCCGAAAATCTTAACGAAACGAATTTAACGAAGGTAACTGGGCTCATCAACCTAGTGAAACGAGTTATTTTCCAGACTTATGGGACGCTCTAGACGAAAGCGCAGGCGCAGCGTCCTCGTGTCTTCGAGCAGAAGGCATGTCCTTATGGCAGAAATAAACTCTACTTTGGGCATTGTTACTCATTTTAATCACGTTGTAAGAACAGTTGAGGCACACTCGTCTTACGCATCATGCACGCGCGTTGTCTGCACGCAGCAGACGATTCTCACCGAACAAACCAGTCTCCTGGCCCATGCGTTTGGTGAATCTCGTTCTTGCACGAGAAGCACGGAAAGCGACTGTTGGGACAGCATAACGAAATGCACGAGAGCACTTATGGGACGGCCATTTACCATAACTCGTTTAATGCATTCAACTCGTGCGACTTTCGGAACGGGCGCCTGGTGCTGCTCACTCTTTAGTCCGCTTCAAGATGGCATCCCAACAACCGAAAGCTTTCTGCGTTCTCCACTTCAACAAATGTGGTCCGTTACAGTTGGGCAGCGTGAGTTTCGTCGTAAATACGGTGCTGCACCACCTACTGCTCACAGTATTCGACGTTGCACGCAGAATGCTGCGGTTGCTGTGTTGCCATCCTGACTCGGACTAAAGAGTGAGCTGCACCAGTGGCACCTACCTGCAACAAAGTAAACCTTATTGCAAGCAAAACTTTATATTCCAGCATATATTCTACAACTTACTGAAAGGTTCTATGTCCATTGGTTTCCTAAATATAGCATTTTTAAATCGGATGATTCTTTTTGATACACCCTGTACTTTATATGTAACTTTTGATTCAGAATTTGATTATCACATTCTCTTTATAATACTTATTGTACTATCCATTATTGGAGTATAATATCTTCACACATACACACCACCAATTTGCATAACAAGCACTAGATAGCGGCCGCAGCCCAAACTACAGCTCTTCTGGTCTTATGGCGAACGGCCTACATGCTGGCAAGGGAAGCAGTCCAGCGCAATGAGAAACATAGCAGCCTGTAGAACGAGGTGCGCGCTTACCTCCTCCCACGACGTCGTAACTCTCGGCGCCACCGCTGTTGTCTGGTTGCTGCGTAATGCGTATTCCCCGCTTTCCGCTTTCCTTGTAGGCTGCCCGCCGTAAGATCAGAAAAGAGCTATTGTACGTGCTTGGCGGGGCACTTGGTCTTTTCCTTCGAGACAGAGAAGAGAACAAGCAGTACATGCTTTCTCAACTAAACGCACGGCCATGAAATTAGGCGGGTGGCAGAAGTTCGCGCTGTTGCCACGTCGGAGCACAACCCTGGGTGTTCGGAGCTTTAAGAGAATGAAAGATCTCGTTATAGAGTTGTTCTTTGTAATCCATGTGATACAAACTGACAGTATTTGCTCGAAAGGTCAGGGATGACCCAAAAGTGTCCCGGTCTGACGCTCGAACTAGGCAACACAGCCCGGTTGAAGTTGCCACACAGTGTGCGGGAACCTACAACTTTCGTCCCGCTCCTGCTTTGCTTTTCCCCGTATGTGGAAGTCTTCGCAGCCGCCCATTTTCATGACAGTGTCTTTAGTTACAGCTCTGCGTTATAATACTGGGTGTCCCACTTAAAAGTGGTACGCCTAACATTCATTCTGGCGTTCACAAATAAATGGGTGGAATCAGATTAATGTAGTTGCCTACACTGAAATATCGCATTACTTGAAGTCACAGGTAATTGTTGAATATTGTTGAGTTGCGTTCGACAGTTTAAAAGTGATTGTTTGCGGAGATTGTTGTGCAAAAGTTTGCGGAGAAATGGTGCAGTTTGCAATTGAACACCGGATAGATATTGTTGAATTTTACATAAAGACAGGGTCCATTAAAGAGACTAAAGAAATGTTTGTGGCGAAATACGTCGGTATGAAGCCTCCCACAACCAATGCAATTCAAAAGATGTATAACAAATGGAGGACTACAGGATCCGTTAGTATAGCCTGACAAGTTAAGTCCCGATATGCGCAGATCGCTGCGGAGCACGTCATCCTCCCCACCACTCTTCTACTCACTGGTCTGGCGTTGAGAGTACCAGTGGTGCCAACTCAGCAAAATTAAGCTAAAACGAATATGACGATTTTCATGGTACAGTGGCTCTCAGCGACAGACAGACCTGCAAACGAAACTGAAATCGATGCGGAGAATAGAGTGAAAGCATTGTGAACAGTAAACAAAAGGAAATTGTACTTAAAAATTCAAAGTGTACCTTATGTGAAACAGTATGCGATTGACACGAAATTTAGAAACGCGGGGCACACCATAATACGACTTCCGCCTTACCACGCAGACTTAAATCCCATTGAACTTGTGTGGGGGGAAATCAAGGGTAAGGCAAGGGAATTCATTTCGGATTCACTGGACGTAAAGAAAGAATTGCTGGGAAAATTATTTAGGGAATATTCTGTACAGAAATTGATTAAATGTTGTGAACACGTGAAAAAAATTGAAGATTCTTACTTTGAAAGAGATGGACTTATGGACGAGCGTGTAGATGAACTGATAATTAGACTTGGTGAAGCCGATTCAGACACGGACACAGATTCATCGGTAGACACAGACTCGGATGAGTGGGAGAGTGAAACTGAAGAAGGAGAACTGGAAAACATTTAGAAGGTGAGCTCAGTTCTATCGTTTATATATTTTTCATTTTTCTATCGTTTTATTTCATACATTTCTTATGCTGGTAAGAAATATCCCTAATATAATTTAATTCATTTAAGGTTTAAAGGGAAAATATCAAAATGTACTTAGAATTTAGCGTAATCAATAGGTAGCGTAGGTGAGGGGATACTAATTCATGCCTTTCACATACCAATTTAAGGCTTTTCACATTCAAGTTTCGTTGAAAATTCTCAGACGATTGCTCTCCCTCCAGGTTTGCAACACTGCGAATGAACGTCGCCGCAGACAATGGAGTGGGGAAATGTGATGCGAGGTGCGCAAACAATGGATTGCAGCGTCTTGTTTTTAAACTTGTCAAGTTATAATGTTTTGAAGAAGAAGTGTCCCACAGTGAAGACCCCGGTGGTAATGGACAGAATTCGCAGTAACATATTGAGAAGCCCCAAGAAATCGATACGAAGATTATCTCAACAAGTTGGTGTATCCCGCACAACATGCCATCGTGTACTAAAAGATCTCCATTTCCGACCATTTCGTGTGACCGTAGTGCATGAATTGAAAGAACCAGACAAAGCTAAACGAGTTACTTATTGCAACTGGATGTTATCTTCGATTGCTGATGGTTACTTGGATCCTATGCTCTTCTTCATGACAGAT
Organism: Lepisma saccharinum; assembly: GCF_977018435.1. Classification (NCBI taxonomy): domain Eukaryota; kingdom Metazoa; phylum Arthropoda; class Insecta; order Zygentoma; family Lepismatidae; genus Lepisma; species Lepisma saccharinum. Next base: position 33,151,731 of record NC_139235.1, read on the forward strand.
GAAGCTTGGTTTCATCTTTCTGGTTACATCAACTCACAGAATTGTAGATTTTGGTCACAGGATAACCCACACGTCGTGCATGAGGAACCTCTTCACCCAGAGAAGATAGGCGTTTGGCGTGCAGTGTCGGGAACACGCATTATCAGACCAATTTTCTTTGAAGAGACTATCAACAGCGAAAGATATCTGCAGATATTTGAGTAGTTCTATGTACAGTTAACAGAAAATGAAAAAAGGCACGGCGTCTTTCAACAAGATGGTGACACTGCCCACACCTCCAACCAGAGTATGACCCGTATAAGTGAAGTGTTTCCCGAAAACAGGCTTGTCAGCAAAAACCTTTGGCCTCCGCGATCGCCGGACTTAACATCTTGTGATTTTTATTTATGGGGAGCTCTGAAAGGAAAAGTGTACGCTAATAACCCTCATACGATAGACCAACTGAAAGAGAACATCACAAACGAGATAAATAACATCTCCCCTGAAGAATTACGACGTGTTTCTCAGAACATTGTACTGCGAGCGCAGCGATGCCTGGATGCTGGTGGATGGCACTTTCAGCATTTGTTATAAACCAGACAGTTTTACAGTTTTACACAGTAAGTGTACCTAACCTAACATAAGATGTGAAAATGTAATTGAAACTCTGCAGTATTTACATATGAAAAAACAATTCAACTAGTATGAAAAGCAGTCAGTGAGTCGTACCACTTTTAAGTGGGACACCCGATATAAGTAAAACTCGTCATGTGCAGATGAAACGTGCAATGGATATTTACAAATTTCAAAAGAGATGGAATATTTGGAATTCTTGAATAGACAAAGCACGAAATAAGTTAATATATAATATTTACCTGTAAATCGAAGGTCGCAATAACAAGAAAACCCACTACTTATATTGCAATACTGTTTAGTATTTTATTTAAGCAGCTACCAGGGTTATCAACAATTGAAATAGTAACACTGTCAAGGTTATGCGACATTGCATTATTAATGAACATTTTTATGTATAAATATGGGAAAATTGTTGTAACTTCCAAATCCAATATGCCCGTTTATTAATCCAACGAAAAGTAAAATCAAGCAGCGTTATGTCTGGAGAGCACTTGGATGGATAACAATCTATTCTACCGAATCAAAACATTTAAATTAGTTAATTAAAAATTTGCTGCTGAAACTGGTCATGTTCGGAGTAGTCTAAAGTAGGCCTATTGTTCCTATGGGAAATTTTTCCTACAATAATAAACAACAACATAAAACGATTGTGGAGCCCACCTGGCTTCTAATCAGTGTGGACCTGGGGAATAAAGACGGCCGAAGCGTGTTTCTGATAACATCACCTAAGTATGGCTTAGATCGAGAAAGTGTGGGAACCTACCTCCACATCCCTATTACTTTGTGGCAATATGCAAATGCACAGGGGATCTTTATACCATATTAAATGGTACAAAACAGCCAGTAGGTTTTCTACCTCTTCAGTTTAATCCAGACCATAAGTATGCATGTCTATTAGATGAAATAACTACGCTATATCAAATATCCAAGGTTCTAATCCAGAACACTTGGACTCGTAGAGCGTTATACTAATCACTTCTCCAGAGAGGCTCTTAATCAACAATGGCAGCAGGAACAATGCCATGATTAATGGTTTCTTTTTGCAGATATCAGTTTGGATTTTGAAATTCAATATCGAGAAGTATCCTGAATATATCAATATTAGGCAAATTAACCAGTGACCCAATTATCATGAGCTAGTCAATGGGGAATTACTTTCGAGAGTGTCAACCAATTGTATAATGTGTTACTAATTTCCGAATAAATTTTTGTGTCACAAGAGGAGTGTTATGCTAGGACACCTACTGTCCCTTAGCCCCATTATAATTAATTCTTGGCATGAAACTTCTTGAAATATTCAGGATACAGAACAGGCATGTGAGTATTGGTTAATGCAGAAAAATTAAGTTTTTATTTTATACAACTTCATTTTGAAGCATGAAAGTTGAAATTGCCTGCATTAGTTTATATTTGTGGTGGTCAATTCCACTAATTTGAAAAGCGTCTGAGGAATATTGATTGTTTTGATATTTTTACTTTTAATTGCTGAGTGGATATTCAATTATTAAATTACATTAATAAAAATTGCAAAACATAACTCAAGTGTGCTTAATTTTTTTTCCTTTCTTAAACATAAATTTAAAACAAAGTTTATTTTCCATGAGGACATACATCTTCATTGGTTGTATGAGTTTGTGACATGTAATGTTATAAGAAGTTGTAAAAAAAATTTGGACACATTTAATACGAGGGCTGGGGCATGGCAACTATATTTTGTCTCAAAGTTAAATAGTGGTACCAGAATATGATCTTATATCCTGGAGAACATGGCACCTATCGTATGTGAACAAATCAGTAGATTGCAGTGTGATAAACAGTTATTGTACAGAGGGCAGTAGTAATTCATTGTTGAGACAACCACCGTCGCACGGTGTGAACAGCGTTCGTGTATCAAAATAGCTGTTCTTTGGGGAGAAATCCCAGAGAATGCCTCAGGAAGTTGGTAGAAACTGTGGGAAATAGTGTCCTACCATAGTATGGGCCTCCTTTGTTCCTGTAAAGCTTGTATGTTTTCTGACTTGGAAACACATGTGGCACGATTCTATCTTTAACGATGTTTTGCTTGGTTCTCTATCCTACACCTGGTACACATGATCTGCATTGTCCATACATTCCACATACCATAGACTGCCCCATACATTTCATATTTCGAATTTTCATGCCGGTCAGACATTCTCACAAAAAAAAAAGTTTCCATGACTTATGCCACAACCCTCGTATTATGTCTCATTCCACTTTTAATTGGGAATTTAACAGGAAATCCTACTTTGCTTACAGTCTATTGCTTACATGAATCACATATGTTCCTCCTCATTTCTTCCCTACTCTATTTGTTGTCCTGCATTAAGGTTGCTTCAGAATTATTTATTACTTCAATATTATGTATCTTTAATAAATGAAATACATTAGCTTACTTAAAAAGCGCATCTCTGTAGGAGCATTTACTCAGAATTTACTTTTCTTGCACAATAGTTGATTTATTTCCAGTTTTGGTAAGATTTATCACTTTGTAATGTGACAGGCATACATGTCGGTTGACCTACACTAAGGCACCAAACACTCCTATACACAATACACAAACACACATTTATTATTATTATTATTATTATTTTATTACCATTTTTTGCTTTCAATTTTGTGCTGTAATTCTTTCACAGCAAAAATCATAATTTTTAACCATACCAGATTCAAACAGCAATTGATTTCAAGAAACCATTTGCAGCAAGGTGCATTATTGATGGAGATAGTATTGACTAACGAAGTACTAATTACTAGAAAATAGTTTCAACTGTTCTGGATTAATATATTCTCCTATAGAAAGCCTGAACTCCAGATACAGGGAATGAATAGCACTCCCACCTTAGGTACTAGTGGTCTCATGTTCAATTTATAGTAGGAACACTGAACATGTGGTGGTGGTTGAATGAACAATTGCTTGGTAAAGCACAGTTTGTCAAAGGACCATTGGATCGGAAAGTTTATATTTATAGAAATTCCAAGCAATATATGCAAAGGTGTTGAGTGGGATGCAAAGGCATTACCAAGCAAATTGTCCATCATCATATTTGTTATCTGTTTTACAGAATGAGAACTTCCAGAACAGAAACAAAGCATCAAACTAACTTCTGACAATATCTGAATCGGCATATGTAAAAATCCATTCAAACACATGGAACATTCAAACTTAATGAAAATAGTCATAGACACTTTGTCAAGCAATACTTGTGCATCCCAGTGTACATGCAACTGTTTCCTGTTGGGATTTTTAAAATTCCATTGCTCAATGAATTTTTTATGATTACAAAGTTGCATACGAGCACTAACTTTCAACCTGAAAGTTTTCAAAATATGTTTTAAAAAACATATTCTCCATCAATAAGACACCATCTGCATTACTGTTAGGAATAAAGTAATGTATGCAGTTTGATCTGACAGTCCTAAGTCTGTAGAAAGTGGGAAGGAAGATTATGATTTCTGTTAAAACATACTTTTACTTAAATAATTTTTGAAGCTTTCCTGGCGGCGAATATTGGATTTGGATATAGGATTTGGTGATGATGGTGTTCAATCCCTGCAGATGAGAGTGACGTTAGCTCTCGAAAGCTCGGAAGCCTATCCGGAAATCACGTGGTTAATTGCCCGAGAAAACTGCTTCAATACTTTTACTTGTCGCAGTTAACCTAAAGAGGCACTAAAGCAACATAAAATAAACAAAATACATCTCCATTTGCAACAGTAATTTCATTGATGTTGAAAGTTTTCTGACATCATCATGCAATCAATATTCATGTGGACACTGAATCTTGGTTGGCAACAGTGTAACTGCAGAGATTTGTCTGGTAATGCAGGCTTAAGGGCAAGAGGGACAGTTTCCATGTCCAGCGAGACACAAGGACCTGAAACTGTCCCTCCTCCACTTACCTTTTCCTGTAGAATGGTAAAGTTATGACGATTTTTAGGGTAATGTAGAAGTAATTGTAATAAAATATGTTGCAACTGTTTCTGAAAGGGGAAAATGTGAGGAAAACGATGGTAAAAAGTCTACTGCGCTACGAAGCAGACTAGTCTCAAAATGGAGACCATACCCAAAATGGCTGCCATGCGAGTGAATGGAAAACCTTTGTTTTTGGCCATTTATTTTTAGTGAAACAATAAATTAATAATTAATAAATAATAATTAAATTTTTATCACAACATTATCATGCTAGACGGTCATGGCACCTTTCATGGGATGGGCATAGTAGCGGCTGTAACGCCCGATGGGTGATTTGTAACAATTATCAAGAAGCGACAGGTGTCGTTTAAGGAACTGAAAGTTGCTGGCAACATTTCCATCACATATTATCGCTCACAGGCCAGTGGATTGCGGTTTATAAAATACAACCCAATCAGAGATGTGGCATACCGTGATCCAACTAAAAACGTCGACATACTTTGGAGCATTTCACGTCTTCTAAACCAAGTGTGCCTGACTGGCAGGGAGTGAGTCAGCTGATACACAAGGTGAACATACTCCTGTATCATCGGTGGTTTTCCTCCCTATGATTGACATGGACCCAACGAATGAATCTTGCATTCTGTCAACACTGTCATTTATAGCAGAGCATGCAGGACGTTGTAACCAATTTCCCATTGTAACCTTTGATCAGTCGTTGTACTTAAAAGCAGTTGGAATCGTAAGCAACGAACCAGAAAGCTAGTCTGTTCAAGAAATGTATCCTCAGACTAGGCGGTCTGCACACAATTATGAGTTTCCTTGGGTGCATTGATTTTGTCATGACAGGATCCGGTTTGACTGAAATTTTGGAGATTGTGTATGCAGGAAACACAGTGAAGCATATGCTGTCGGGCAAAGCAATCGCCAGAGCTATTCGTGGCCACATACTTGTATCATAAGTTCTTAAGACCATTCTAGCTAAGGAAGCAATAAGTACAAAACCTGAAAGCGATAACATAACCATAGCATGATTAACATTTGAGCGACTTCTGAAAGAAGAAATGGTGGCCTCCGAAATTCCTGACGACGTAATCGGCAGACTTTACAACAAAGTAGAGGAAATAAAAGAGGAACTGAAAACCAGCTGCACTTTGGTTGGTGTACATTCAAATGGCGGATATCCTGAAAGCATTTATCAAAGTTGAAAGAACAGGCAATTGGGAAATGCATTTGCATACGGTAAAAGAAATGCTTCCCTTTTTGGCAGCATGTTGCCATAATTTGTACGCCTGTTCAGCTCGTCTCTACTTGTAAAGCATGTTAGAGCTTGAAGATATGGCTCCAAACGTACACGCAGCTTTCATGACTGGACTACATGTTGTAAGGCGGAGTGATAGGTTTTGGACCAGACTCTCCACAAAATTGATAATTGAGCAAGTACTAATGAGGAACATAAAAGGCATTAGTAATGAGTTAACACATGGAAAAGGGGTGACACAATAGCAGCAGCTCCTATGGGTCATGTGGCGCCGCATTTGTGCACTCCTCAACCACGGGATGCAGGAGTTTGCTGGGATTCAAAAGGCGATGAATGAGCAACATGTAACTCTGATGAAATCCCGAAGGAAGACAGACAACGCTGACGCACAAAAAATTATGGAATTTGTGGACCAGCTCAGCGTTTTCCATACTGACCCAAATCTGAGAAATGTTATTACAGGCATCACTTAATCTGCAGAAACGAATCCTGAAATGGCTAGTGAAGTAGGAAGCATAATTCTTGATGACATGAACGATAAAGCGGTTACACAGTTTTCATTCAAGAGAAAGAAAATGGTGAAACCAATGAGGGCAGTACATGTAGTTAAAGCGAAGGATGAGACATTTTACATAGACCCGCAACTGCTTTTTCAGCATCTTCTCATTTGCACACAGAGCGGTGAATTCAATCTGAAAAATGTTTTTCGTTACAGTTATGTACATACCCAGCTTCAATATTTGACAGACATGGACTTACAACATACTTGCGCGGCCAATACCAGGCAAGCCCTACTACGCCAGGAAATCTGTACTATGCCATTAAGCAAACCTTCGAAGCACTGTTCCTGTCATATGCAGGCCTACAGTACGTTCAGTCAAAGTTTGGGCTAGCAACTATTATCTTTGATGCCTACCGGGGAGACCACCTATCAACCACTGCAAACGCACCAGAGGTTTGGAGGGACCAAAGGTGCATGTAACGCAGTCGACAGTTCTCGCCATCACCAAGGACATGTTCTTGAGCAACAAAGAGAACAAGCAAACTTTTGTAACACTATTGGCTGAGAAGTTTGCGGAAGCTGGCTATCGCATCAAACATGCTCCTGGTGACGCAGATGTCCTGGTTGTAAAGGAAGCTATTGAAAGATCGCATGTGTGGCCGAAAGCAATTATTGGTGAAGACACTGATCTCCTAGTCCTTTTAATCCACTATCTCAACAATGAACTCAATGATGTCTTTCTTTGTCCTGAGCCAAAGAAAAGTTCCAAGAGTGTGATGGTCTACGACATCAAGACAATGAAACAAACACTGGGTGATGCCGTGTGCTCTAACATTCTCTTCGCTCATGGGGATGTGACACTACATCTGCTGGGATGTGACACTACATCTAAACCATTTTCGCTTAGGGAAACGGGATTCCATTCTACTGCTGGGGAAGAACGAGTGTTTCCGAGAACAGGCTGCAATCTTCAGAACTGCAGGGAGAACACAAAAACAAATTAAATATCTGGTAATAAAGCTATGGTGTGTCTATATGGGGGTTGCATCGTTCAAACTCTGAATTACATTCGCTATCACAAGTTTACCTCGAAAACAATTAAGTCGACAGCTAAAGTGACGCCTGAAGTACTGCCGCCTACTGAGGATGCCTCCTACTATCTCTCTCTATGCATATATCTTCAAGTTCAGGTCTGGCTTTCCAACGAGCTCGATCTGCTCCAATGGGGTTGGGAACTTCGTGATGGCCATCTGTCACCAGTGAAGACGGGCCAACTCCCTGCACCTGAGCAGTTGCTGAAGTTCATAAAATGTGGCTGCTCTATAACTCAGTGTGCTACCATGTAGTGCAACTGCAAGAAACATGGTCTTGACTGCACAAGTGCCTGCACTGAATGCCATGTAATCACATGTCATATGTAACAGATGCGACAGACGTGGAATCGGAAAGTGATGATGACTAATTCTGGTGTCAATGCTTTACCTGCTGCTTCGTGCCATTGTGATTGAAGAACGATACTTTTCGCTTGATCGAGGCTTTTCCTTTTCGATCATTATAGATCTGTGATATTATTAAATGGAAAAATAAAATACCATCGTTTTCCTCACATTTTACCCATTCAGAAACAGTTGCAAGATATTTTATTACAATTACTTCTACGTTACCCAATAATTTCACTAGACTACTGCAGCAAGCTGGAGAGAGAAAGGTCTGTGCACTGGATGGTTGTAGGTGGGGAAGAAAACTTAGCATTACGCTTATGGGAGTATTGTTTTACTAGTTCTCTTGGGGACATCAAACTTCCGATGGTGCAGAAAAACACATTAACAAGAACAGGATGGATTGAGGATTTTATTTGTGTTAGGGAAGTCGAAACTTCCATTTAATTAGTCGTAACATGAAGTTGAAGTTGTTTGTCCAAAAGGAATACATGGGAGTTTATAATTACTCATCATGTATTTTACAGATCATATCTAGCTTAAAAATCAACTTAAAAAATCACTTCTACTTGCAAGATGGGGAGAAATTCACACTCTCTCGTACTATGTTTTGTTTTTATCAGTAGCAGTGCTCAATCCGATGATATTGAAATAAATGCACATCTTGTGTGAAAGTGCCACTCTTTACCTTAAGTATTGATCACATACTTGAATGATATAAATTTACATTTTTATGCAAATTTAGGTGTCCAAGGCAAGTCTGCCAATTAATCAATGATGTCTTTGTTTCTGCATTAATTACTTTTAGGTAATGATGCTAGGTGAAATGAACATTTCTTTCGAAAGTCAAATTTACATTAAAAAAATATATATTATAATGTGCCATCTGGTATGCAGAAAGTTTGTCAGGGTCTATACAAACGTAGTAGATTGCCGTCAGAGAAGTGCAGCTTTGAACCCTTGGAGGTGATGATGATGAACTTATGAAATGGATGGTGGGACAGTGGCAGTGTATTTTGATGCACATATGCGCTTTAATGTGTTACTGGAGTTCAAATAAGAAGAAAGAAATCAAACAATATAGCGTTGCATGCAGGGATGATACTGCATTTTGCAGACTCACAAGGCTCTGCCGTAAGACCTCACAGCCAGGATATTCCTCTGTTGGGCTCATGTTATGTCCTGTCCATGTGTGTTTGTGACTGTCCTTTCACCAATTTCAACTTCTCACCTCTCACAAATAAAATAATACTTCCATAAGCATACAGCACTTCTCCTTGCCTCCTACGGCCATCCTGGCAGTGTCACCAAATCTGATGTGCATAAAAGAACTAAATTTCACCTTCAACGGTTTAAAATTGACTTTCAAGGAGCTAGATTTTTCGAAGGCTCGATCTAGGGTAATGTTACTTGTCAAAGGGGAGTGGGGGAAGGTGCTGCTATTACAGTTAACTTTAAAGTGATGGCAATTTATTCTTAGTTTTCACAGTCTAGATAGGGGCATCACCCATCTCAATAATCCACCAGTGGTCGTATGAAATTGAAAAGAAAGTGCTCCCAGATAACAATATTATGTCATCTTCATGTCACCCACGGCACTATAAAGTAGTAGCTGGGGAGGTAAGAGGGGGTGGAGCTACACAACCAATACAACAACATCCCGTGCAAAATGTATATTTATGGCAAAAGTTAGTCTATGTGGGCCGGAGCCAATGATGGCACCATATTGGGGCAGGGTGGGGGGGGTTCCCCAGTGCACGAAAGAGTTAGCTGGACCTGGCTCCAAAAGAGCTAAGTTGGCAACAGTGTCCGAGGCTGCTACAGAAGGGAGAACCTCGCGGAAACCCTCCCTCATGCCCGAAAATTCAAACTGAGTTGTTTCATGAGGTATATACTGAGCCGTACATAGCCATAAATTTCTAACATCGGGGCAATAAGGTCCTCCATTAAAGAACTCTCCCCTTTTTACTTGGGATAAATATTATTATTTTTGTTATCAATAGGAACAATTACATAGAATTTATCTTGAGTGCAATTTTCACTTGCTAAGGTAAAATTGTCCTGTGACGAAAAGTTAGAAATGCATGTTTGACATTAAATATTTTTTCTGCTTTATCGTGTAATTTGCAAGTTGTCACCATGCAGGACACTTGGTAGAATTATTACAGAATGCAGGGAATCAACAATAGTATTTCTAATAGAACACCACCATTGAAATAATGCACCTGCTATTAAGATAGTAGTATGTAATCATTCACAATCTAACTAACTAACTCCCTAGCCTTCTTAAACCCGAAGGTTCATGGCTGCAGCAACACAGGCCTTCCATCTTTCCCTATCTTGAGCAAGTTCTATATAATCTTTTCCATCCCTACCAATTTCCCTTAGGTCCATCTCAACGTTGTCCCTCCATTTTCGTCTTGGCCTTCCTACAGGTCTCTTACCATCAGGTTTCCCAACAAGAATCCTGTAAACTCCTCTTCCCTCTCCCATTCGTGCCACATGGCCTGCCCACCTAAGTCTTCTTGATTTAATCATTCTAATAATATCTGGACATGAATACAAATTATGTAGTTCTAAATTATGTAACCTTCTCCACTCGCCTGTCTCCTCATCCCTTTTAGGTCCAAAGATTTTCCTAAGGATCTTATTTTCAAATACTCTCAATTTATGTTCCTCTTTCAATGTAAGGGAACAAGTTTCACATCCATATAATACTACAGGAAAAAATACTGTTTTGTAGATTTTAATTTTTAGTTTCTTAGATATTAAACAAGAAGACAAAAGTTTATGAAGAGAGAAGTAACATGCATTTCCTGAATTTAGCCTACTTTTTATTTCCTCTTTAATATAATTTTCATTTGTTAATATTACTCCTAAGTATTTGAATTTGGAAACTGGTTCAAACAAGTTGTTATCAATAATTAGATATTGATTATTACCTAACACTTGGTTTCGGCCTGTAAGCATATATTTAGTTTTCTCTTTGTTAACTTCCAAACCTATCTCTTTAGCAGTTTTGAAAAATATTTTAGCATTATTCTTAATTGTATTTATATCATCCCCTAATAAGTCTACATCATCTGCATATGCTAACAACTGAGTCACACCATTTAATTTTAGTCCTTCTTTAGTTTCTTTTACCTTCCTAACAGCATATTCTAAGGCAAAATTAAAGAGCAATGGAGATAATGCATCTCCTTGTTTTAACCCATCATGAATTGTAAATTTGTCAGACATATTAATACCCATACGAATTTTACTTTCTGTTTCACTGGTGGATATTTTTATCATACTAACAAGCTTCTTAGGTATTCCAAACTCTACTAATATATTATATAATTTATCTCTTTTGACCGAATCATATGCTTTTTTGAAATCAATGAATAGCTGATGGACATTTTGATTATATTCCCACTTTTTTTCAAGTGTCTGTCTGATGTGAAAAATTTGATCTGTAGTTGATCTGTTACGTTTAAATCCACATTGATAATCACCTATCATTTCATTAGCATATGGGGTTAGTCTTGTTAAAAGAATGTTAGACAATATTTTGTATGTTGTTGAGAGTAGAGAAATTCCACGGTAATTATTGCAGTTCATTTTATCACCTTTTTTAAACACAGGAACAATTATGGATTCTTTCCACTGTTGAGGGATTTCTTCCTTATTCCATATTAAACAAAATAATTTATGAATTTGACATATTAATGAATTTCCACCATATTTAATTAACTCAGCTGGTATTAAATCAATGCCAGGTGCTTTGTTATTCTTTAGCCTTTTAATAGAATCTTTAACTTCAGTCAAGTTAGGTTCTGGAACTAAAGGTTCTGCTGTGTGTACTTCATTTACATCTGATTTATCTCCTACATGGACATTTAAAAGGTCATTAAAGTAGTTCTTCCATCTATTTAGAATATCGCTTGGGTCAGCTACAAAATCACCGTCTTTATCTTTTATCAAGTTTACTTTAGGTTGCCACCCCTTTCTAAACTCATTTACACCTTTATATAAATCTCTGATATTTTTATTTTTGCTGTTTGTTTCAATTTCGTTAATTTTGCTTTTCAAGTAATCTCTTTTTTTACTTCTAAACGTGCGGTTAACTTCTCGCTTTATTCTATTATAATTGTTTAGATTTGTATCATCAGAGTTATTTAACCACCTAAGTCTAGCCTGATCTCTTATTTCTATTAGATTATGACATTCAATATCAAACCATGGCTTACTTTTTCTTGGTTTATGGTATAATATACTTTCTTTAGCTGCTGATTCTATTGCATTACGTATGTGCTCCCAATTCTTATTTACGTCTGTTTCATTTATATTTTCATCATCATTTAAATCCTGCAAAACATCAAATCTATTTGACAGTTTAATTTGGTAATCTTTCTTAATTCTTTCATCAGTAAACTTTCCTGTATCAAATTTTAGAACTTTTAGATTTTGTTGTTTATGATTTATCACTGAGAGTCTTTCTCTTAATTTAGCAATTACTAAATAATGGTCACTGGCACAGTCAGCACCTCTATGTGTACGAACGTCAAATTATACTAGTATGCCTTCTCTTATCAATGAGAATATGATCTATCTGATTATGAGTTTTACCATCTGAAGAAGACCAGGTATATTTATGGATATCTTTATGTTTAAAAGTGGTACTTTTTACAATTAAATTCTTTGAGGTTGCAAAAGTAATCAATCTTATACCATTATCATTACTTAATTCATGAAGACTTTCTTTATCAATTGTGGGTTTAAATGTCTCTTCTTTGCCAATCTGTGCATCACAGTCACCTAACAGAATTTTCATATCATACTGAGAAAATTTATCAAAGACCTGTTCTAGCTCTGTATAAAAATCATCTTTAGTATTATCATCTTTATCTTCCGTTGGTGCATGTATGTTTATTAAAATAATTTTACACCACCTACCCTGTAAAACTGCATATGATATCCTGTCATTAACAAATTCTACTGTTTTAAGAGCCGAGATAATTCTATTATTTATGAAAAAGCCTGTTCCAAAATTGTGATTTTCAGTACCACCATAGAAAAAAGTATAATTTTTAGTTTTACAATTCCCTTCTCCTGGACACCTAACTTCCTGGACAGCTACTACATCTAATTTATACTTAACTATCTCATTAACTGTACACTGAAATGCCCCAGGCCGGTAAAGGCTCAGAACATTCCAGGTGCCTAAATTTATCAAAGACCTGTTCTAACTCTGTATAAAAATCATCTTTATCTTCTGTTGGAGCATGTATGTTTATTAAAATAATTTTACACCACCTACCCTGTAAAACTGCATATGATTCACAATCACCTTATCCAAATGCTATACATGTATTGATGCATTATTGCGAGCGAAGCGAGCAAGAAAAGTTTTTAGATCTATTTATTTTCAAACTAGCCTGAATATTAATTTAATAGTTAATTCATTAATTTAATAGTGAGTCAAAACTTTCACAGGTTGCGGTGATGTTTACTCTTGTCCAACTTTCCCTCTTTTGCATGTTTGGTGCCAAAAACAAAAACATGTACATCACAGTGAATGTTCTGAGCACCTTCACTCTCATGTCTTCATGTAAACAAATTCTCCTTGCCAGTGGTGTGGATCAAACCTACAAATCTGGTGGGCTAACCAACTACTACATGGCACTTCCTGGAATTCTGTACTAATGTAAATTTGGCTGCTTTTGACAAACTCCCCCCCTGAATGTATACCTTCCTTCTAAAAAAAATTACAGCTCTGATATCACGGTCCTTTCCTGCTAAAAATATTCTTAACTTTGATTTATGTTGAAAAGATAATATAATTTTTCACCCTAAATTTTATCCATTTCCATTAGAGATGGTAAAAAAAAAAATATATGCTGAACATAAAATGTAGCTTGAAATGTACTGAAGACAATGTTTCTTATCCCAGGTTTCTGTCATTTATTCTACTTACCAAATTTATTGCAAATGTCTGCAAAGGCCAAAAATGGAGAAAGCCATGAAATAAAAATAGTCACAATTTTTAAATCACGTCACATAAAAAAGAAATAATGACTGTTTTGAACTGCCCTTCCATAGACATTACAACAATAAAATGAAAATTTTTAAAAATTGTCAGGCAACCATTAATATTTTGCTATTTGAAATGAGAGACAGAAAGAGATGTGGAGAGAAAAACATTAAAATGTGCACTAATAGTGGATAGTGTTTTTATTATTACATTCTTCACACACACACACACACGTATTTACATATACATACATAATGGCAGATATTTGTCATATGAGTAAGCTAAGCATTTATATACAAATTAACAAGATCTATTTTTCTATACAAAGGCAAAAGAAAATAATCATACTGATAGCACTGTTACGTGGAGGATGTATCCATTGGCTTTTCTTCTTTCAAATTGTTCATGTACCTATCCAGTTCATCATCGTCACCACAGGATGCACCATCCTCACCAACGATCTCCGGGGTTTCAGAGTCGAAATATTTCTCTTCTTCGTCCTGCTGTCTTACGTCCAAGCAGTCATACTCTGTGTTGAAATCTACGTCACTGCAAATAGATAGAGGCAAATTAATTCACTCACGTCAGTGTTCAAAATGGATGTCCACATTTACAGGGTACGAAAAAAAACTTAACAAAAACAAACTAATACAGGGTGTCCACAATTTTGTAAAACAATATTTCCTGACTTTTCCAGGTTTTCCAGACCAAGAACCAGAATTATCCAGACCAGGTCATTAGAATGATTCATGTATTTAATGGGGCTGAGCCGATACCACTATGAACCGATACCGATGCCGATACTCTAACCGATACTGATACTTGTATAATTCCAATTTAAAATAACAAAGGTTATATTATATACAGGGTGTCTCATCTAACATTGCGACCTGAAATATTTCGTGAACAACAACAAATATTGAAAAACTGCTTTCGCAGATATATAGGTATGAGAGGGGCTCATGAAATTAGTGGACACAATACATTCAACTACGTAAGGAAGTACGATTTTCAACACAAACTTTGTTCTTTTTTTTTAATGGAAACCCCATTTTATTTTCAGCTCATTTGAAAGTAGGGAAAAAATCATTAAGAATGGTGTTTGTTACATTGTAATACGTCAAGTAGTTCTCAAGTAAATGTAACCTGAAGTTGAGCGTGAAGGCGCATCCCTCACATTTGCGGTCGGCAGAGCCGAGTGCAAATGTCGTCACGCATACAGCCTGCACGCATGTGCTGCATTTTTCCTACGCTCGCCATAGATAAGTATCATCCCGGCCTTTTCAGAGTCTGAAAATACTATTTTCTCAGCAACAGTTCTGATGTACGTACACTATCACAAACGTCTGGTTAATCAGTGTACTTTGTTATACCCTTGCTTAATTTGATAAATCAATTTGAAGGAAAAATGTATAAGCTGCAAAGTTTCAAAGTTGAAAAATTAAAGATTTGTCATGACCAAACGAGAAGAGTTGATTGTTCTAATGTACTAAAAATTATGACGTGAATAACTGAACGCCAATTAAAAATTAGAAAGATGTTAATGTACTAACATTTATGTATGTAACTGATGGCGGAATGTTTAAAATTTATACTTTTTAAAAAACCCTTATTTGATAACTCAGAAAGATGTATCAGAACCTTTTCGATAATTTGTCAGAGTTTACTTATGTACAACCTGCAGTTGTTGGGAACGTAACAACTTTCCTAAGTACAATGCATAGTATGCAGAAGAGTAACATGTTTGTTATGATACACGAATGGCATCAAAAGGGGGATATGTATGTTACGACACAGGAATCAACTTGGGAGAATGTTTGTTTCAAGCGTCAACTTCAGGTTACATTTACTTGAGAACTACTAGACGTATTACAATGTAACGAACGCCATTCTTAATGATTTTTTCCCTACTTTCAAATGAGCTGGAAATAAAATGGGATTTCCATTAAAAAAACCAAAGTTTGTGTTGAAAATCATACTTCCTTATGTAGTTGAACGTATTGTGTCCACTAATTTCATGAGCCTCTCTCATACTTATATATCTGCGAAAGCAGTTTTTCAATATTTGTTGTTGATCACGAAATATTTCAGGTTGCAATGTTAGATGAGACACCCTATATATACATACATACATACATATAATATATATATATATATATATATATATATATATATATATATATATATATATATATACACAGGTATTGGACAAAATAATGGAAACACGAGTCAGAAGTGGGGCATATTTTCAATGTGCCTGGTAATGCTGTGCACGGCTGAAATCAACCTTCTCTTGTTTGCTGCAGGTAGTATGGACTGTGCACTGACAGTAGAGTGAGGCAATGTGGTAGTGCACGTTGTTCAGGTGTAGTGAGTGACCAGTATAGCCGACCTTACGGTGTTTGAAAGAGGTCGAATTGTTGGTGCCCGTTTCACTGGAGCATCTGTGAGCAAAACAGCGAAGTTATGCGGTGTAACACGAGGCACGGTCTCGAAAGTCATGATCGCATACACAGTGCACGGTGAAACGGGGTCTGCTAAGCACAATAGTGGTTGAAAGACGAAGCTACAGGAAAGGGACCGCCGGTCCTTGAAGCGTATTGTGACGTTGCAGAAGAAACCAATGGCCTCCAAAGTGACTACAGAACTTAATCAGCAAATAAACACCCCATGTCATGCAAAACAGTGTGGCGGGAACTGCATCAAATGGGTATCCATGGGCGTGTTGCTATTGCCAAGTCCCTAATAACTGAGACGAGTGCTCGAAGGTGACGTGCATGATGCAATGACCACAAAATTTGGACGTTGGAGGACTGGAAACATGTAATTTGGTCAGACTAGTCAACCTTTACCCTCTTCCCCACTACTGGACGCGTGTCTGTATGGCGAACACCCTCGGCAGCATACGATGTGGACTGTCACCGCCCGACTGTCAAACATGGTGGCGGCTTTATTATGGTCTGGGGCATTATATCATGGTATTCGGCAGCCCCCTTGTCACATTACACAGTCGGGTCTCATAAGCAGTGTATAGAGAACTCTTGGATAACCAGATCCACCTAATGGTGCAAACCTTATTTCCAAACCGGAATGCCATCTTCCAGGATGATAATGCCCCCATTCATACTGCTGGCACTGTTCAACAGTGGTTTCCAGAGCATGCTGATGAGATTCAACATCTTCCCTGGCCCACCCAGTCCCCAGACCTGAATATCATCGAGCTTCTGTGGGCTGTTTTGGAATCCAGGGTTCGGCGTTGATTTCGACCTCCTTCGTCTCTACCTGAGCTGGAGGCTGTGCTGCATGAAGAATGGCTTCAAATTCCACTCACCACCAGTCAGGACTTGTATCGGTCTATTCCGTCCCGAATCCAAGTTGTATTGCATGCTAAAGGTGGCCCAACACCGTATTAATACATGATGTTCCAACTTCCACAGGTGTTTCCATTATTTTGTCCAATACCTGTATATATATATACATACATATACATATAAATATAAAGTGAAAGAGGAGACCAGATGCAGAAAAACTTCAAATTTTCGTGATGGTATGTCACATATTCAGGAGTAGAGAAACATTGTAGAACTTTGTGACAAGAACGAAGCGTTAGCGTGACCTGCAGTGTTGCCAGGTCCAGAAAAAAAGTGTTGACAGTGGCACAAAAAAAATAGGTAGTTCTTTCGCCAGGCTTGTCGAAAACTGTGAGTGGTTGGGGGGGAGGGTTGAGGAAAGGTGGTGGTAAGGGTGAGGATTGGGGATGAGGGGCATTACTGGGTGGCCTTGTTTAGTGTATGTACAGAAATAAGAAATAACAATGTCATGCGTACATTGCTTACTTGCCAATCAGACACCTCCATAAGGTTAAGGATATATATCTGTTTCAACAACTTGTGAAGTCAATTTCTCTTATTTTTAGAACTTTTAGCTATCACAAAGATGAAGATGAGCAACAATTATATGAAATCAAAGAAGAGATGATCATGAACACACACAC
Source organism: Lepisma saccharinum (assembly GCF_977018435.1). NCBI lineage: Eukaryota > Metazoa > Arthropoda > Insecta > Zygentoma > Lepismatidae > Lepisma > Lepisma saccharinum. The sequence continues at coordinate 33,169,492 of NC_139235.1, forward strand.
ACAGATGACACACAGAACACATATGTATATTTTTGTGCGTTTATTTTTTTGTATTACTTTATGGCCACACTCCAATCATAATGATGAGGATGAATGATGATTAGATAAAATTAATGAATGGAAATTAAATGTCTGCAATATCCATATAGGTACATAGCACAACTAATATAAGCTGTACTCTTTCTTGTCACAACTAAATCTTTGAAAACTCAGTTTTCTTTATAAGGGATGTTTCCGTGACCTTGAATCAAACTGACAGGGGATGTGGGGTAAAAAAAAACAGCTCCCCTGTGCATAGCACCACGCCATGAAGGCGTATAGGGGGTGTGGGGGTAACGCCCCACACTTTCTTGATCCGGTCGTGAGTGGGGGTGATGTGATCAGCATCTCGCCCCTGACTGCCTTTACCCCCCAGGGTTTCCCCCCAGGTACCCATGTTATTCGATGCTGAGTGGGCGCCGGGGCTGCTTCCATCGTTAGAAAAGTTCCCGGATTTGAACCGGCCGGGGATCGAACCCAGGACCTTTAGCATGGTAGTCAGACACGTTACCGACTGAGCCACCGCGGCCGACTGATAGATTTAGTACAGACATTAATTACTACAGTGTATCATAGCATTCTACAGCAGTTGTTCAAAATGGCGACCCCCCTATCAATGCAAGCATGACAGCATCGCAAGAAACTCTGTCAAATCCACTCTAACATCACTGGAGTTCTTCTGGTATCACAGGCAGCAAGGATTCTTGCCAGGATGTCCCTCGGCTCGGCACCCAATTGTCAGCTGTTACTGCCAGGCAGTGCACCCTGAATGTATGTATTTCATCTACAAGCTGTATCTTTCATTGTCTTATTTCACTGTCATATGCAGCCGCAACTAGTTTTGGCTTAAAACTTTTTAATGGTGCAGACTGGGGTTCCTTGTCTCACTTTGGTACTTGGGTCAGTCTCCATGCACACTGCTAGTTTGATTCAAGGTCATGGAAACACCCTGTATACACATAACTCCTAAAAAGAAGCATCCAAAGTGGCTGATATCAATGTATTGTTATAAACTGATAACAAAGGTATCAGTATTAGAAAGTACTTTACCTGGTGGCTTGTGGAGCCTGCAAATATGTTGCACAGCACTTTCACGGAGAATAAATATCCTGGAAATTTTACATAACCCAATTTTGTGATTAAATGATTATGTTCTCCATTATTATTTATTTATTTTGTACCTTGGTAAAATAATTCATGAATGGAAATCTATAATGCTCTCAGGAATATACACTGATGGAAATTCAAAGAGTAATATTTGCAGACGAGCACATATTGATGTCAGAAAGTGAAGATGATTCTACAAAGGTATGTTTTCAAACTGTAATCAATTCTCACATATTATAAGATGAAAATTTCAGAGGGTAAAACAAAGTCAATGATAACAAATGGTAAAAAGAACTACCTAGAGTGAAAATGGTGATAAACAATAAAATAATTGAACAGGTAACAGATTTTGTATATTTGGAAAGCCATATTTCGCAGCTCGAACATCAAAAAGATTTTGAGAAAAACTTAATAAAATATAATAGTTTAAATGGAATTCTGAAAAGAAATTTTGGAAAACAAATGAGAAAAGAAATTCAAAATAGATAAAATAACAATTACAAAACTGGCTCTTCTGTATGGTAGCGAATGTTGGACTCTTTGTCAAAACTAGATACTAACAAACAAAACTAGAATAAATTGTTCACAAATGAGATTCTTGCAGTATTTAAGTGGAGTAACCTTACAATACAAAATTAGAAGTGAAGAAATACAATATAAATGGAAGGTGAAAGAAACTGAAAAATATCAGTTAAAGTGGAATCAATATGTTCTGAGGATGGCTGATAGCAGTAAGCCTCGAAAATTACTACATTACAGACCAAAAGGAAAAGGAATTTAGAAAGAGCATATTGCCGATGGAATTATCAATTTTTGTAGTCAGAGGACAGGCTTTGGTTACCCACACCTGCAAGAGGAGGAAGAAGATGAGATTACAAATATTAAAGCAAAACACTTATAGATTGCTATGATATGTAATTGATAAATATTCTGAACTTCACTAAATTGTTACAATTTACAAGTGTTGGAATCAGTATTTGTGTAAAGTTTGGGAGTGGTTTCTGTATTGGTTTGGTCTGGGAACAGGCACAAGAGCCTCATTATACCGTAAGAATATAATTTCCAGGGTGGAAGATAGGTTTAAATTATAGTGTCTTCTAAAAGGGCCGCCTTCTATAGAGAGACCACACACACAAAAGAACCTACGTCAAAAAGTCTTCGCACATCTTCCTCTACATCAGTTCAACTTTGGTCATAAGGAAGCATGATCCACTCTACCCCTCTCCACATCTCATGAGTATGATGCACAGGATGCGCAGTTCTGTTCAGGTTCTTTACCACTTGGCAGGCAGAATCAATGTGCAATCACAATTGGACCCCTCGATTACAAGGTAATACAATAGTGTTAGCCACTGTGCTGTTGAGAAGGCTCAAAATGTAAGCACACGAGCCTTGCTTCAATACAATGAACAGGTTAAGCGGTGATGTCCCCGGATGCATGTACCCAAACAAAACTCTCATCCCGCTTGCTCCTATCCTTTTGCATTGAAAATGTATAGAAAAAGGATAACTTTTGTTAGTGACAGCAGTTAGCAAGCAATATAAAGAGGTGTATTATATTAGATTCTGGTAAATATATAGATACTTTTACTAATGGACATTTCCACTCAATTTTTTTACAACAATTTTAAAAACTACACCCTGGAAAATTGACCCCTGCAAGTTCTCGCGTTTCTCTGTGTCCAGTTTAAGGCAGAAACGAAACTTCCAAAGTTGCAAGGCTAGAGTTGCGCTGAAAACACGCCGCCGCCATGTTAATACGTCACGCCTTAGAGAGAGCTCGTTTGTCGTCTGCTTTGAACATCCTGTTTACTGCGGGTAGCTACTGTCTATGGGGTAGCCTGCTGTGAGCGAACATGTGCAGCAGTTTTACAAATATGTACAGATTTAAATAATGGAAGAAGGAGCGTACGTGGAAAGGAAAGCTATGCTTTGTAATGATCATTCTTCCATGAAATATCCCTGCTGCTCACGTGCAAGATAAATAAAAGGGTTCTGCTGCGTGCGTGTTCTCAGGTAATGCGAAAAGTGTTGCTTGTAAAATTCGTTGCTAACCAAACTTTCAAAAATATATATATTTTAAACTTATATTTATCGAAATTTACCGTAATCTATGTAGTGCAAAATAAGAATTTTCACATTCTTCAGCCTATTTTACTTTATTTTCCATAAAGCAATTTCAGTTTGTGTTTCATTTCTGTTGCGCAAGTTACGATCAAATATTCTTGGGCAATTAAGAGAAAATACACTGAGATGATTACATCAGTTGCACAGTACATATTAATACTTAGTTTATGTATAATTATTACAAGGAAATAATGTGTATAACGAAGGGTGTATTTAAGGGTCCACCCCCCTTTGGTTCAGTAAAATTGCCAGGGTTACCTCTTCATCAGCTTGTTCATAAAAATTTCTTCGGACTTATTTTATTCTCTTAAATTAGAGACGTAAGACGGGATACGGATGGTAAGGAAATTACGTAATTCCACACACCAGATGGGGAACTGCAGACCAAATGTCTGCAATTTCCTGATAGTTTCGGAATTTCTACGACAAGAAACTGCATTGAGACTGTCAAATCACTTATTTTTTCCCCCTTGAGTCATCTTAAAGATATTTGGTTTTCAAAAATGCAGTGACACAAGATGAACAGAAAAGCATCAATACTAGCGTGACTTCGTGACTACATACACACAACTTTGTCGGGTCCACCATCCCATGCTCCCCAACAAGCTTCCAGCCAGCAGTATCCTGGATTTTCACTTACGAAATTAAGCAACCCTAATCATACCAAAAGTTGATCCATCAACCCCCCCCCCCCCCCAACCACCACCACGTGAACTATATATACGTCCATGTGCATAACAATATCCCATACTGAAATGGTACGATATATATTGAATTTTGTACTGCGAAAAAAGCCGCCTCATCTCGTTACCCCGAATGCATTAATTGGTTGGTTCACAACTTCACCACTAAGGATCCTATCGAGACGAGACATGGCAGCCGTGGTCTCTTTCTCGTTGAGAGTTGTAAATGTCTGTCTCGTGTTTATTTGTAAATGTCTCATTGAGAGTCTCGTCTCAATTTATAAACATCCGTCTCGGTTTGGGAGGGCAATTCTCGTTCTCGTCTCAAGTTTCGAAAAATATAGAATTACAGTGGAACCACGAGCAAATCAACCTGAGCAGACCCGCGAGTCCTGTGCACTGTACCCCCCCAAGTAGGGAAGGGGGAGAGTTGACCATGCTTCCTTATGGCCTGAGGTGGAGGGAGGAAGGGAAAGCTGCGCGGGGACTTCTCGTCCCAAGGTTTTTTTTTTTTGTGGTCGATCTATAACAACGTATGCAAAGGCTTATCATTATAAATACAAAAAAAACCTTTCTTAATATATATATATATATTTATTGACTCCTCGTTTTAACGGTACGAGCCCTCGAAAACTGAATATTATCCTGCTTATATATGTAAACCGACCTGCAGATTCAGAATTTCCAGGAATGAACTGGCGTTGTAATTATTATACACAAAATTCATGATGTATCTGAGGAAGTCGCATGTTCCAGGTTTGACTCTCAACCTGGGCATGACTGTTCCCTTGTGAGTGACATTTCATTGAACTGGAAATTGTTACATGGGAGGATGTTTGCTCGAGACTTAGGGGACACCTAGGGGGATGCTTCTATTGTTAATGTTAGTGTTGCTCACGAGACGAGACATTTTCAGTCTCGTCGCATAAAAGGAGATGGGACAAGAACTAGTGAATGTTTTCGAAATGAGATGGGACAGAAGAAAAAGTTCATCTCGTATCGTGGCAGGTTGGGTGATACTTAGATTGTGCTTCTTGTTGGTGGTGGTAGTAGTGTGTGTGTGGACGGGGTGTGCCCTCCTGCACCCCGACTTCGAATACTGCTTGTAGTCATTCATCTTCATTGTAGCGATTAGCCAAAAGTGGGAAGAAATGTGATGTTAGAGAAGATACATACTAAATTACGTTCTCATCGTTGTGGTTAAAAAAGTGACGGAAAAGTAGACTAAATACAAAAATTTGCAATATATATATATATTAACTGAAGAAGACTCATTTACTGAAGGAAATTTAAAAACTCCCCGTACCTTTTTATACTGTATCACCTCTTATATTGCAGAAATTGGCGTGTAAACCAGTGTGTTCTAAACGTATTATCTTAAAATTTGCGAAGAAAATATTATGACGAAAATAATTGTATTTCCAGAAAAGGCATTCCTATAACATTAAGTTCTTGCCAGTCAGGAGCAATCCATGTATTCGCAATGAACAAGGCTGTTCACATGTTCAGCCATTGACTGCTACAAGTTTTGCTTTGTCACCTAATGGGAAAATCCTGTACCGAGTGGCTGAATTATAGTAAATACTACTATACTGCTAGGGCATAATTCATCTCCAAGAAATGCAGCACACATTTTTGCACTGGAAGTTACAAGATACTTGTTTTACACAGTAACAAGTGACCTTGCTGTCGCTTCCGCAGCTCATGCTAAGTTGACGGGACGAGCAGAAGACATGCGCATGCATTTCTAAGTGATGACGTCAGAGGACCTTGTGTCTGTGGAGAGGACGTTTTCAAATCAGTGACGTAGGAGGTGAATTTCAGCGGTGTTTGAAGGTGTTTTTCTCGAGAACCAAAACAAATATCGCCGAGATATTTTGCAGATCTCATATTTGTGTCGTCATCTGTAAAATGAATGGATTTAAAACGTTTTTCATGTCAAAGTGGAAATGTCCATTACTTACAGATGAGGGGTTACCTTCGGAACATTGGCGGATTTAGCACACATGTTAAAAAAATATATGAAGCTTTCTTACATGATGAAAACTGATTGCAGAAAGTTATCGCTTGTTACTGTGACAGCAGTGAGGAAACAAAATACTGTCTATCGCATATCAGTGTAAACACTATATCGATCTTTTGATAGTAAGTTGTTGATGTGTTTCTTGGAAAACTACCAATTTTACCTACTTTATTCTCCCGGATGTACGATACACATCATCTTTCTGTTTCCTAACTACTGTCACTAAAAGTCACACCTTGGCAATCTGTTTGCAATGCGAAAGCATAGGGGCTTCACTGTGTGAAAGTTTGTTTGGATACATACATCCGGAACACTAGCTCTGTTGACGTCACGATTACCCATTCCATAACCGTATTTTGATTGTTATTTAAAAAGTATGAAGCAATGCACTCAGTTACATCCAAATTTTTAAACCACTTACGTGTAGTCAAAGTCTTCATCCTGCCCCTCTAGGAAACTCCTATACATGCTCGTCACAAATTCTTGTTTCAATAAATCTTTCTCTTCTGAGGACAAGGGTTCAGGTTCCGTGTCTTGATCCATATTGGTCTCCTCAAGAGCATCATCATCATCATCTTCATCATCACTCTCTTCTTCCTCCTCGAATGCATTATCTTCCTCCTCTTGCTGCTTCCTTCTTAAACTGCAGATCTGATCCCTCTCGATGTGGTCCAATAGCATGTTGGAAAAACTGTAAACAAAAAAAAAAAATCACACAATCATGATAGCCATTTTTACATTCACAACAACTGTACACGAAGCACCTTTAAAGAGATGAGTACTTGTAAAAGTAAAAAGGGATTTGGTTTGATTGTTTACATTTAGCATCGCTTTCTGCCACTTTTGGCTAATTGCAATGATGATGATGAGTGATGACATGATGAAGGGACACTCACAAAGAACACCCATGAAGGTTACCAGATCGCAGCAAGGGAAACGTAGGCTATGCTGTCCCAAAATTTAGAACACAAATCAATTGCAGTAAATCCAGTAATGTAAAATTAATACATTTTCAGTTTTTTTTTAAAAAAAGCAATGATTTTTAATGATTTCTTAACTCATTTTTGTCAACATTGCAGATATGCAGTACACCAAAAATATTTTTAAGTCATATAAGGATGATAACTTTTCCTAAAATCTGTTTTATTAACATCAAAGAAGTCTCACTCTTGATTACTTTGCTTCAAACAGTACAATAAGTGTTCCTGTGCTTTTTATTAATACTCTACCAAAAGTAGTAGTTTGATGTTTCGTTTTGACATAGGTTCAATTTTTATATAGGAATCTGTCCTCCAATATTTGTGTTCATTCATAAAAAAATTATAAGCAGGGAACGGATTTATACATATTTATGTATGAAGCTGAAATCAGTTATATTTTGTATTAACTTTGTGCATCATGGTATGTAGACTCTAAAAATTCAGTTTTAATTTTCCATATTTATACATGTAGGTTTTGGCTCTTATTTTACATATTTTAGTTATGTTTACACATTATTTCCATATTTCAGAACATTTCTCAACATATACTCCATATTCAACAAATAACTACATGTGTCCGTGCGACTGAAAGAATTGGGTGAATTTTTTGGTAATAACTGACAAAAGTCAGAAGCAACATTAAACAAACAAAGATTTAACTGATGAGTTTTTTTCAACCGCACTGCACATTAGTGTCACCATTTTGAATGGTTCCCATATTCAGAAAATGCAGAATTTAAGCTTTACAACAATATATAACATTATACGGTTCCATAAACACGAAAAATCAACGCAAGTGTAAAAAAATCATGGAATGACCCTGAATGGTTTCATGTTGGCTGTCCAAATTATTCCGCGCATAATATGCACCACAGTTTTTGGTGGCAAAAATTTTGGGAAAAAGTGCACATTATATATGAGTAAATACGGTTTATAATCATGTGTAAGTTGCAAAAACATAATTTAATAAATGTTAACCGACAGAAGTCTGCTGTCAATCTAATTGATACACAGGTCACCTTGAGGATATAGTGATTACCCTGTCATCTTGTTATCAAGAGGTCACATAGTTCAGTCCTCGTTGGTTTGGGTACACTGTTGGTTCAGTCCTGATTAGCCTATTTGAGCATAAGTGGACATAAACAAAGCAACAGGCGAATAAATTGCTTTTATGCATGTTACATGGAATTATATATTGGTGTAAGAAGTATAAACTTCCAATAATTGGAATGTATTGGGAACATTCAAGAGATACTTGTGTGACATTTCCCACACAAAATGGAAGGCTCTAGACATGATATTGGATTAAATTGTACTTGTGGTATCTGCTAACAAAATATGTTAAAAAACTTGAGTATGATAACAGCCAAAATACATAAAAAACATTAACAAAATTGTGTTATGTGTGGGACACATTAAAAATGTAGAAAAAATTGTCTTCATTTGTGTGTGGAGCACATAGGCTACAGATGCTAATAATTTTTGTTGGTGAAATATACAAATTGTATGCAGTCACAAACATTTAAACAATAATGCAATAATAACAATGCAGTGGAACTTTGATTTTACATTTTTCAGGGACCAAGCTGAAAAACTTAAATTGTGGGAAAACATAAAATTGAGGAAAACTTCATAGTATTTTGCTATTTTGGGATCATCAAGATTGAATGCATAATGCTGGAAAATGTAAAATCGAAGAATGTCAAATTGGTGTTCCATGGAAATAATTTTATGATTACCTCATTTTGTTATTTACATGGAGTGGAATGTCCTACTGTAGGTCAAACAAATTTTTTCTATGCAACTGTAATTTAAACCCGATTCACACTGAGGCATCATCATTCAAAATAACTTTTAACACTGAATAACTTAATTAAAATACCTGCTCATGTCAATCTTGTCGGCTTGCTCTCTCTCTTCGTCCGTCAAGTATTGGCCAACGAGATGTTCGTAGAGAAGGGGGTTTCTCTTCCTCATCTCCTCCTCGCTGAAATATGAACCCTTGCCAATAAGTTCCTTGAGGGCTTCGAACCTTCGGTTTTTCACATCCACCCTGTTTGTAGCCTTGCAGTGGTATCTCTGCAACTGCTTCAAGTAATAGTCAACTTCGTAGTCAACTCTCATACTCTGGAAATACTCCAAGTGGTTCTCTTTCAAGTATCTCCCGAACCGAGCAAGAAACTGTCCTGCACTGTGATCCAAAACGTCGCTTGCAATCTGACGCTTCTGCGCGAATTTCAGTTCTGGTTCACCTTGCTGTTGGCTCTTGAAATGTGCCTTTGTGCCTGCTAGATGATCGAGGAGACTTCTACGAAATTTGTCTCTCAGCCTGTCTTCTCTCGCCAAACCATCTGCGTCACTCTGTTCGTCATCAGCCAATCCGCAACTGTCTTCGCTGAATACACCAGACGTGCTACTGCCTTGCCTGCTTTCTGTCGATGAGCTGCTGCCTTCCGAAATCTCACTCTCGCTGCTTGCTGTACTTTCTCTCTCCAGTGTGGGCAACCTATTGGTATCTTGAGAGATTTCCCCAAAAAGTGTTCTGGGTATGTCCTCATCTATTTTAACAGGCATGGTTGCACTGAAAAATAAAAACTAGAATTAGATTATTTAGTTTAGCCTTATTGTCTATGCAGCAAGTCATAACAGACCTACTGCAAATTTAGTAGAATTCTTCACCAGTGTGTGTGTTACTGCACCCTTCATCACAACTCAAAATTATTTAATACATTCTGAGCTATATCAGTAGCACAACCACGGGAGGGGGCAGGGGGTACATTGCACCCTCTAACTTTGAATGGAAACCAATTCTAGGGATGGCAAACATTGAAGAAAATCAAGACCAGCAGGACAAAATGATACTCAAGATGGTATTAGTTTTCATATATTTATTGCATTTTTTTTTTCCAGACAGCCAAGAACACCTGCAGGGTGGGCAGAGGGGGGAAATTGCTCCCCCACCCCCTTTGAATTCAAATTTTATGCAAATAAAAATATGTTTCGTAAAATTATCTTGCTCACTTTGCTCGCAATGCCTGCTTTTCTAACAGTCTCAAGTTTGGAGTCGTAGCTAGGGGGCACAGGAGTCGAACTAAATAAATGGAAAATACTGTAAACTACAATGCCATGGAGCCTCGTGAAATGAATTGTGCCCTATTAAATCAATATTGTTTTCAGTTTTCAAAAATTAGATCTAAAAATTTTCTTGCTTACTTCGCTCGCAATTTCTTTTCTGTAATGCATTGTAAATTACTAGAGAGAGAGAGAGAAGCCAAATATGTACTTCAGACTGTTGCTGCTAAACACATTTGTCTTAAATGTATGAACAATTCTTCTGAGGAAAATGAGCTGGATAAATTGATTACGTTGTGTGTTTAATACGTGCACAATTTAGTGTTAACATGTTGCGTATGTATATTCTTATTTTACGTTGGTCCATGTTGAATGTAAGTAACACTTATGTTCTACATGAAAATTGCACCTCTGAGCTAAATTTCCAAGATGTCACTTGGAAAATTATTACATTTATTTGGTCACAAAACTTTTATGTTCTTTATCATTGTTTCAAAACACACTAAAAACTGAACACCTTTCATGTCTTAAACAAGAAAGTCAGAAAACCAAGTAAGGCATCATAATTTTACCCACTAAAAAGTACAGTGCATTATTATTATTAGTAAATAATCATTCTAAACATGAGCCTATAAATGCATATGGCATCTTACAGGCATATTACAAATATTATACACATACTAAAGTTTTTAAGTCCACTTTTGTGCCTGCACCAAGTATCGAACCCAGGACCCCTGGATTGCAATATCATGACATTACCAGTACGCCATTGGGAAGGCCCATAGTTATTTAAGAATCATTATTTTTTGAATTAAAGAATTTAGTTACATTTCAAACTGCCTTTGGTGCCTAATCAGTCATGCAGTGAATATTATGCTGAGTACATAACACTTATTTGAATAATTTTAAATCCTGAGAAATGTATTGGGTAATGGTCCTGAATGTGTATCTTAAACCTGACCCACCTGAATTAACAAAAAAAGCATTAAGAATGTTTTTTTTTTTTATGCTAACAGCTCTAAACATGATCCACCTAACATAACAACAGCAGCATTTACGGACATAATACACCTTCGCACCCCACACATATGAAGTAGATGGCACCAGTAGTCAGTACCCAAGATGACAGTAAACAAATGGCTGCTCACAAACAATATAGGAGTACAAGATATGAAAAAATCGTTCTCCAGGAAATGCAGGGGAGTAATTAATAAGACTCTGAAGTGGGTCCGTGTCGAAATCTTACACCCTAGATTTCGCAGGTGATTTTTTTTTCTATATGAAGGTTATGTGCTGCTAATTGAGAACAATTAAATTCTGGAGCGCGGAAATAAGTATTTACGACTGTACAGCCATTTGAAGTTGCGAGGTGGTTGCTATATTCAAATTTCCCACCAATTCCGGGCTCCGCCCCTGGGGTAATTAACCTACCGCTACCATGGTCCCGCCTCTGCTCCGGCTACCCGCCTTTCTATATAGAGTCCCTTTTGAAGGTATGTTAGAAACTGGCTGGAGCCACCTGCCCCCAATACTATTTTTTGCATTGACACATTTAGGTACCAAAGAAATAAGGCTCAAATTAAACCTCAAAATGTCACTTACCTCTTTATTACGAATACTTCTTTCTTTTAGTTTTTTCGCTTGCCTAAGACACAATATGTAGTCAGTAAACCTTCGTAGATCATCGCACATCGTGCTTGTCTTTTGTCCCTTTTCATTCGATGCTCAGGGTTTCCAACCTTCAAAACCCAAAAAATACTAACAAATCGATTTTTTTTATTCTTTTTTTTACACTTTGCACATTGTTTTACGAACAAAATGTTGGTAAATGTCTGTTATATCGGAGACACATTTTTTTCATTTTTACAGAAGAAACTACTTACGGGAATCAGTTTCTGTAGCATTTTGAAAGTTCGTGGAGGTATTTTCTCACCATAGAATGCTGCACAACAAGAAATAAGCACTTTTCATATAATATACTTGCATTTTGTGCAAAGCGACAACATTATTCCGTTTCCATTATGTACCTGCAGATGGCGCAAGCGTCGAAAGTCACGCAGTCTCGCCAGTGTTTCCAAATGTGCCTTTTTTTTACGAGAATTTTTTTTTAACTATGCTTACCTAACCTAACCTTGCCGGAAATGGTCCATGGGGCTATCCGTCAATGGTTTATGATGACATCATGAACACGAAAGTAGGTATTTTTCAGTTAAGAAGGTTGGAAACACTGCATACCCACTCCAAATCGACAAAACACACGCATGACGCCCTATGATCCACAGCTGTGCGTGACATATTGTATGTTCCGCAACAGAAGGAAGGAACCAAAATAATTACTCGTAATGTGAAAAAACGAAGTTATTTTCGTGTAAAAAGCATAATGGCACCTTCAACTATGTTCCACAATACACAATTGGTAAGTATGAACCATCCAAAAGACAAAATATCCGATTTTAATGTGTCTCCGATATAACAGACATTTACCAAAATTTTAACTATGCTTGCCTAACCTGACCTAACCTTGCCGGAAAAGGTTCGTGGGGCTATCCGTGAATGGTTTTCCCCACCCGGTATGAATTTCACCACGCATCCACGACACGTCATGTTTTCGGAAAACAATGGCGTGGTTGGAAACACTGCATCCCCAATGAAAATCAACAAAACACAAGCACGACACGCGATAATCTAATAAGGTGTATGCACCAAAGGCTATTGTGCATTGGAGAATGAATTTTCAACAAAAATAATGAATTTCCGCTATGACACATTCCCACATAGAAAACACCTTCCAGATGTTTAACAATGCTACAGGAACATATTACCGTAAGTAGTTCCGTCTGTAAAAATGAAGAAATCTGTTTGTGGATAGTAAACTAGTACCAAAAAATTATACAAACACTATCATTGGTACTAATCTGGGTAATTATGCGATATAGCCCGAACACTTCTCACTCGTTTATTTTGTTCATTTTAGCATTGATACTTACCTATTCTGCATTGCGGAAGATTCTTTGAGGTGAAGTTATGACTTTTTCCATAAAACAGTGTCAACTTTTTATATTACGAGTCATTATTTGTCTTCCTTGTTCCGCTTGGGTAACAGACAATATGGCGTGCACTTGTCATGGATCATCGCGTGCCGTGCTTGTGTTTTGTCGATTTGGAGTGTGTATGAAGTGTTTCAACCTTCTTAACCTAAAAATACCTACTTTCGTGTTCATTATGTCATCACAAACCATTGACGGATAGCCCCAAAAAAACATTCACGATAGCCCCAAAAACCATCCACGATAGCCCCGCAGACCATTTCCGGCAAGGTTGGGTTAGGTAAGCATAGTTAAAAAAAAAAAGAAAAAACAATCTCATAAAAAAAAAGGCACATTTGGAATCACTGGCGAGACCGTGTGACTTTCGACGCTCGCGCCATCTGCAGGTACATAATGGAAACAATGGCAAAATGTTGTCGCTTTACAGAAAATGCAAGTTCCTTACATAAAAAGTGATTATTTCTTGTTCTGCAGCATTCTATGGTGAAGTTTTCAGTTTCCACGAAAGAAAATACCTCGCAGAACTTCGACAATGCTACAGAAACTGATTTCAGTAAGTAGTTTCTCCTGTAAATTTGAAGAAATCTTTTTGGGTTATATCGCATTTTTACCCTAATCTGATATTCCCCGGACAGATTTCTTCATTTTTACAGAAGAAACTACTTACGGAAATAAGTTCCTGTAGCATTGTCTAACATCTGGAAGGTGTTTTGTGTGATGTGGGAATGTTTCAGAGCGGAAATTCAACCATTGACGCATAGCCCCATGAACCATTTCCAGTAAGGTTAGGTTAGGTAGGGTCACGTATAGGTTACAATAGTTAAAAATTGGTTTCGAAAAAACTATGCGTAGCCCCACACACCATTCTCGCATAGCCCCACGAACCATTGACACATAGCCCCACGAACCATTTGCGGAAACGTACGTTCTTCGTTACAAAAACATTTGATCAAAAAAAACGTCAATACACGTTAAAGAATGTTCCGCGAAGCAGATAGGTAAGTACAAATGTCAAAAATTGACAAAACGAAGAAGTTATAGGTGTTCAGGGAATATCAGATTTTTACCCTATCATTAATTCGGTAAGTAAAGTTGTTGCTACTGAGTCCTATGATAAATCACTGAAATATCTATAATGAAATACATTCGATGGCAAAATGGTAACACTGTCACATTGTAATCAAAGGGTCCAGGGTTCGGTCCAAGTGGAGGCACAGGGGTTTGCATTCCACTTCACACAGTTAAGTTCTAATTAGGCTATATGTGGGTCGTCGTCATTCGATGTGCAAACAACGACCACTAAGTAAACAAAAGAGAAACATGTCAAACCACAGTATAATTTTTTGTCACAATATTTATTTTTGGTAACATAAGAACTTAACGTTTCGTCAGTTCTAATGATACGTTCACCATTGTCTTAGTGTAGAATATGGTTGTGTTTACATACATACCTTTGTCCTTTGAAAAATATATATTTTCAACGATGTGTACAGCTCACTGATCCGTTAAATGCAAAATACAACTTGATTTTTTATGTTGACATCTGCATACGTTTCCATTACGTCGCCGCCATGTTTGTTGATAATTCGATTTTCTCTTATTCGATATCAGTCGCGCCAGGTCATGAAAATAAAAGTAACCTTCGGTAGTTCATGTTCTTGCTGTTTTCACATTACAACAAATTACAAAGATCGGGATTCGATTTCATTTGAGTGTAGGCAGAAACTCTAGTATTTCTAGCATCAGCAAAAGATAACAGCCCACATTGGCATCAAGATTTGTGCTATGAAAACCTGACAACATTTATACATTTGTGGACTGCGGAATTCGTAAGAGGGTAGGAGTGCTTTTTCTATAGAAGTAGAAGAGGCAGATCAAGAGAGGGCTTTGGGCTTGACCTACCTAGAGCCATGCCTACCCTTGTTCACGTATCTATATCATATCATGATACCAGTGCCGGATCTATAAACCGCAAAACCCCCACAGTGCAGGAGGGGGGGGGGGTGAGGGCGAGGTTGACGAGCAAGCCTTCAGGAAGCCCTTGTTGTTCAATTTACGTTGACTAATATGCAATACTTTTCGGATAATAACTTCTGTAACCGCGAGTTTCTGTGTACAGATTTTGTAAAACTCCTGTATGAGAAGCACAATACAATTCTACCTAGGTCCCCAGACATATATCGATCTCCGTGGCGGAGTGGTTAGCATAGCACGCTACGATGCTAGGAGTAACAAATACCTGCCTCGGTATGGGTGTTCTTTTTGAGTGTTCATCCTGAAGATGAAATTGATTAAGTCCATCCTCATCGTCGCGATTAGTCAAAACAGGCAGAAATGCGAAGCTAAATAAAAAATCTCCTGTTCCGAAAATTTTCCTGTTGGGAATATAGTGCGGAACAGAATTTTTGGGGTCGGAACGGGATCGGGCCGAAAATTTTTTAAATCCCGACATTCCGGTCGAGAAAAAATCGTAATTTCCCAACGGGAAATTTTCAAAATTTCCCGTAGCTCTGTAAATCTCGATTCTACACGTCATTTTCACTTTAACTGATTGTTTTTGCATTTCTGGTACAAAAACTAACAATTTTCCATAAGTTTCAGACATTTACAATGCAGAAAAGTCGAGAATTAACGACTTTTTAAAATGACCATTTGGTATTCTTCGACTGCTCGGGGCCCCGAAAAGTCGGAAATTTGATATGATCCACATTTTTATGTGACGTCAACAGTAGAAGATATGTCACTAATGTATTTATTTTTGTAAAAGAAAGCGTAATTTCTTTGTTATTATATGTAATAATGCACCTTGTTTGTAATGTATATCTTTTGTTTATTGTTTATTGTACTTTATGCTACATTATGGGTAATTTAATGTATCTTTGTTTGCAAGAGTGCACTATACGAATTTGTATTTCTAAAGATGTATAGATGTCAGTTTTGTTGATAGTATCCTTTTGTAGATAGTGAATGATTCATCTGTACTTTAATCTGTGTTCTCAAAAATAGTATAAAAGCGAGGATATCGCGTAAGAATCATCACACTTTTTCGCCACGGATCGACGAAGCTTTTAAACTTGAAAAGAACTCCTCGGTGTTGTGCATACATCTTGGTATGGTAGTTCGGGGCGCAAGCTAGGCCTATGTGAACATAGGTACGCCGATAGCCATGCATTGATGATATGCACAATACTGCAACCATTCTACGTCAAATAATAAAGTCAGCCTAAAGATTAATTTGGAAATAAAAGGCTAAAGAGCAAATATTGGCTCAGTTATCATTGCATATCTCTTGGTGTGGTAGTTCGGGGCGCAAGCTAGGTCTATGTGATCATAGGCTTGCCGATAGCCACGCATTGAGTTTTATGCGTTTTAATTTAGTCAATTCATCGACAAAGCGAAATCCTCGCCTTCGTCTCAAGTATATTTGCATTATAATTGCAATAAATAAAGATTAAAAACCTTTCCGTTTATACATACTGCAGTAATGTGGTTTTATTTCTCTGTGCTGTGAATATTGTCTTTGCCTAACACTATCCCTGTACCTGAGAGGAGTCTGTGTACTTCACCGAGTCTCATCGTTCACCGCTGAGTATTATTAAGTTAATATTAATAGTAAAATAATACGACGCGTGAAGTAATTGTGCTTAGAACGTGTCATGGCGCAGCTCAACGTGTTGGCTCGATTTTGTAGTGTACAAGGGCAAGACAATTGTTTAAAGTTGAGATTCATTGTGCAAGAGCACTAAACTTTTATATTTGTAGAAAAGCACAGAACTACTTCGTTCGAAATGGAAAGAAGACATTTGCGTAGCGCAAATAAAAATCTTGCTTCAAATTCAGAGCTTAATGTTCCCGATTGTTGTCGGAACATTGATAAAGATAAAACCACATTTGTGTGCAAGAAATGTACAAAGCTTCTACATTATGATTGTTGTGGCTTAGATGTTCGATCTGAAAGCCACGAAGCTACCGATTTCGTTTGTAAAGAATGTGAATCATTGTCTACAACTATTACATCTGATCCATTAAATATGTTTGAAGCTTTAAAAACCATGATTGAAGGAATTAGCAAGCAGCAAGTTGAAAGTATGGAAACATTACAGGCTGATATTAGACAGCAAGCTGATTCCATTACCAGCTTGAAAGCTGATATCTGCAAACAGTCTGAAACATTGCAGGCTGATATGTGTAAACAGTCTGAAGCACTGAAGGCTGATATCTGTAGAGGATCTGACATATTGAAGGAAGATATCCTCAGAGAATGTGCGTTGCTAAAGGATGATATCGGTAAGCAGCACGATGAATCTATGAAAGCTTTAAGAGCTGAAGTAGGCGAGATGGCCTGTGAAATACAACAACTAAAGTCTGAGAACGAGAATACTAGGGCCCGATTCTCTGAAGAAATTCGGCAGGCTAGAGAGATGGACTTTGATGAGTTCCGGCGTAGCTTGGCAGCCGATGTTAATAAAGCCACGGAAAGTGTTCGCATCGATGTAGAGGATATTAATTCGAGACTCACTGAGGAGTGCAATAAGATTATTGAAAAACAGCTGACGATGGAACAGATATTGGCCGAGGCCGAGACTGACAAAATACAGTTCCGGGCTGAGGTCCAAGAAAATATTAGTCAGATTTCAGTAATTGTGTCTCAAAGAAGCAAGGACGTTGAGGAAATAAAAACTCAAGTAGAACAACTTACGAATCAGTTAGAGACCATGCACGTTACCCGCCAAACGGAAACAGAAACTGGATCTCGAACAGCTGGTCATCCGTCTGCAGTTGCTGAGAGTGCAGCGTTGCCAACCATGAACATTGAACTAAATGAAGCGATGGACAGAGCCGGTGGAGAGAGAACTAGAGAAGACAAACAAGTCTGTCGCCCACGAGTTACTGCTGATTCAAGAGCTAATGAAGTGGCGTCTGCTGTTCCACCTACCTTTAGTCTTTCGGGCGGTGACAGAGGTTACAGAGAGCGTGAATCTCGCAGGGCCCGGCACAGTCTTTATGAAGAAAGGACAAAGAGGAAACGTCTAGAAAGGAAGAAAGATCGCAGTTCCTCCTCTTCCAGCACCAGCTCTGACTCTCAGTATCAAGCAAAAATCAGGAAGCGAACACGAAGGCATGGAAATTCAAGGAGCGGGCCAGATGAGTCGCCGCCAACAACTCAGCGATCAGCAATGACTGGAACTCCAAGGATGGCAGACCTTAATTCCTTGTCGAAGTTCAAGGGAGACCTGGAAGCCCAGAATGCTGAGCAATACTTAAAAGAACTTAATATCAATTTTGATTTAATGCAGATTCCATACGAATACCGATTGGAAATTATTCCTCGGCTTTTCAAGGGCCAGGCTGAGCATTGGTTTCGAGCAAACCAGTTAGAGTTCAAGTCCTATTCTGATTTCTGCCGTCGTTTTCGCAAACAATATGCTTCAGAAGAGGCCAAAGAGAGGCAGCTGACAGCAGTGAGATCTCGCCGATACTTAAAGCAGTCCGGTATGAGCATGGAGGAATATGCCTGGTCTATTTACTCAGCCTACCGCAATCTGTCTGTCCATTACATAGAACCTGAGATTGTGAATTTAATCATCTCCCAGCTTCCATATAGAGCTCGCAGTCTGAGTCTAGCTAATTCTCCTCAAACTGTACGGCAGCTAGCCGACTTTCTGAAAAGGTTCGAGGTGCTTGAAGAGCAGGACAGTTGGAAGCCTGTGTGGAATAGGGAAGGTGCAGGCCAGGGAAATGCTCCCAGACAAAATAGAATTGGAAACCAACAACCCAGAGTCAGACAAGTTATGCAGAACCAGAGGAATGGATATTCCAATTACCACAGACGACGTAATCCTCCTAGAAGGGATGGCAGGAACAACTACGCACGTGGGCCGCGTCGTTCCAGATCTGATCCAGAAGACCATTCCCGTGACTCTTCACGTAACGCCTCTGAACCCAGTAATTTCAGAGCGACGGCGCCTCCGTTTGAACCTTCTGCTTCACGTTTGACGAACGAGCAACGTCAAAGCGTCGACATAACCAGAGACATTTGTTGGGCACCATCGACTAGTGCTAATCCGAGTGGTATGCAGTCGGATTTAGCCAGTCGCCCAACGTGAATTCTTCGTTCCCGATCACGGTTGAGCTAAGATCTTGGACTTCTCTGGGAACCGATGACAGCGATATAAATAGTGAAGATAATCATGTTTTTGTTGTGCTGACTCTCAATGAGAGAGAACAAATTGTAGATAGAACACTACAACAGGCAGGCAGAAAGGAAAATTTACCCAGGGCTCCGTTAATTAAAGCAACTGTAACCGGCGTCGATTTTATTTGTGTTCTGGACACTGGCAGCGAATGTAATCTCATGAGCTACGCCATTTGGAAGAAGATTAAAGAGAAGCTGCCATCATTGCAGTTACAAACATGTCCAGATATTAGGCTGACTGATTTCACTGGGAGAAACAAAACTAGAGTTGTAGGATGTAGACAAGTATATCTGGAGATTGCTGGAAGAAATTTATTGGAGGACATGTTTGTCTTGAAGGGTCTCGAAGCTGACTTTATTTTGGGCTACCCATTCCTCAGGAAATATGAAGCGGGAATTGACCTACAGCGCGAGAAGTTATCCCTCACCGTAGACGGAATTCCGGTAGAGCAGGACCTCGTGAATAATGGATCTTCGAAAGGGACGTATGTAAGAAATGTCCGTGAAGATTCCCATGTCGATCAGTGGACGGCTAGTCCTGACGACATTCTGCAGAAGGTCAATGCGAATGAGATTTTATGCGAAAGGGGTAGAAGCCAATTGAAAGAAGTCTTATTGAAGCATAGAGATGTATTTTCCGAGAGACCAGGTACTATTAAAAACTTCCAGTGTGAGATTGAACTCACCACCACAGAACCTGTGTATCGATCTCCATATCCCATACCTATAGCAAAAAGGAAACTCCTGGAGGAAGATTTGGAAAAGTGGCAACAATGAGATGTTATTATGCCTTGATATTCTTCTAGTATGAGCCCCTTAATTGTTAGTAAACCTGATGGTAACATACGCCTGCAGTCATTTGGTTAATTAATTATTCTATTTCTGAAACAACTGGATATTCGCCTGCTGAACTATTCTTCAATCATCCTATACCCAGAGAGATCCTAACCCATTTCAATTGGCCCGAACTGGAAGAAGCCCAACCGGATTGGAAGTCCAAATTATTCTTAGCCCAAGTCAGGGAGAAGAAGAAGCTGTCGAAGGATTTAAAACAGAAGGGAAACGCCAAGACAGTGACAGTTGGAGACTTCGTGATGGTTAAAAACCATTCCTTAAGCTCGTCACTAGATAGGACCATTCAAAAGTTATTTATGTTGTGGATAGGACCTTATCTAGTGGACAAAGTGGAAAATAATGTTGTGACATTGCTAATTCCAAGGACTAAAGAATTATATGATAAGGTTAACTTGGATAACCTAAAACTGGTGCGTTTTTCGGAGGATAAAAAGAAAGAGTTTGTACTTTAAAACTAAGTTTCCTCCAGGTAGATAACTTCCTTCCTGAAACTTAGTTTCCGAAAGGAAGGGGCAGATGATATGATCCACATTTTTATGTGACGTCACCAGTAGAAGATATGTCACTAATGTATTTATTTTTGTAAAAGAAAGCGTAATTTCTTTGTTATTATATGTAATAATGCACCTTGTTTGTAATGTATATCTTTTGTTTATTGTTTATTGTACTTTATGCTACATTATGGGTAATTTAATGTATCTTTGTTTGCAAGAGTGCACTATACGAATTTGTATTTCTAAAGATGTATAGATGTCAGTTTTGTTGATAGTATCCTTTTGTAGATAGTGAATGATTCATCTGTACTTTAATCTGTGTTCTCAAAAATAGTATAAAAGCGAGGATATCGCGTAAGAATCATCAGGGATTGTTCGCTTCCAGTATCCCAGGCAGGCATGCAGCAGGGGAGAAGGACGAAACGCGCCCGCGATGAACGACCTAATACAGACACAGAGGGGGATGCAGAGTCCACTAGCGAGTCCGACAGCGATTGCCAGAACGCGTCGCAACACAGCAGTCAGCCGCAGGGACATCAGGCTGTTCCCGCTACATCAGAGCAGACACGCAGGCCCCCCTGCATAACCATATTCAACACGACAAGTCAAGCGATATCGCTTGACATACAAGATCAGGTTGGCGACAGAGCTCGATTTATCTATAGCAGAGGTTGCTGTAGAGTGCAAGCCCGTAATGTCAAGGATGTAACGAGTGCACTCCCGGTCCCCGAAATGACGTGTCAATCATACCCCAGCACGGGGCCAAACGTCGTTATGTGTACGGGAAACCGGTCGTGACTCACGGTCCAGTTATCAAGTTCGGTACTGAGACGGTCGTTTATTGTCATACTATTGCGAGGCGGAGATTAATACCTTGAAATGTTACACTGTTTTGTTTACCTTTGATATGTAGATTCGAACAATCATGAAACACTAATAGCATAATATCTGGTACCTGTAAAACGTCAAATAACAACACTGACGAACGGTAAAAAGTGAATATATATTGTAACAACAAAAAAATATTGCAATCAACAACTGTTTACAAACCCTCCTCAAGCTCTCACAATATTCACGCTATCTCTCTTTCACACACATGAGGTATTTTTACATGTGAAGTATGGATACAAATCATGGATCTCATTAACATATCATTCCTTTTAATTTTTAAACCTTTATGAGAATTTAGGGCATTTGTCTGCCAGCTCCTGTGCTCTTTTAAATTAACTTAAGTGCCAGCCCTCGGAAAGCGGTTAACTAAGACAATGGGTCGGCGTGGTTAAATCTTTCGTTCGAATGAACGTGTGCATCGAGTCGTAAGGACGACATTATACAAGTTTCTCGGACGGGGGTCTTACACACAAGCCTCTCTCGTCCAATGAGAACAACTACTCAATTACATAGTGATGCAAAAACTT
The DNA here is from genome assembly GCF_977018435.1 of Lepisma saccharinum. NCBI lineage: Eukaryota > Metazoa > Arthropoda > Insecta > Zygentoma > Lepismatidae > Lepisma > Lepisma saccharinum. Next base: position 33,191,533 of record NC_139235.1, read on the forward strand.
ATTTGGCTCCAGCTGCCGGAATACACTAATCAATCGTCGGCGCGAGCAAAAATTACCTTAAAAACCACCATGCAACAAATAATACTATTTCACGCACACGACCTTGCAATAAAAACAACTACGCTTTCCACAATTAAAAAGGACTCATCAGTCAACTATTGACAAGTTAAGTGGCGCGACGGGGCGGTCGGTTACACAAGAAATGGAGCACACTTTGACAATTTACACTAAATATTAAAGAAATGAAATGGAGCTTCTAACGCTGAATGCAGACAATTAATTTAGCACATCTGAACATGAAATAACTCTTTTTTATGACAATACCAAAACAATTTTTAGACGCGGAAGTTAGGTTTGGGTTTTCTTGAGTAACTTTGCGAATAAGTGAGACTTCGGCGTTAACTGTACGGTGTTGATACTAACGACGCACGTTTACATGACATGAGACCCTCTGAAGTATACTGTACCAGACTCTGCTACATGGCGTGGTCATTCATCTCTCCTGGACGCGGGACTTGCACACGGTTCCTTTGTGGCGAAATTGTCCTCCAAGGTCGATCGCGACGAAGAATAATTGCGACGATCTGGTGATCTTGCACCTCCTTAGTACTTCGGGCTTTCCTCTTGTCACTAGCGTCGGGTATAGGTGGTCACACGCCGGTCGGGATATCTCTATTGTCGGGCATCGATTCGGCGTCGTCCTGGAAGCGTCGTTCTGGAGTCGTCCTTCAAGCTCTCCCTCTGGCTTCGATCGGCGTCGTTCTGGAGTCGTCCTTCAATCTCTCTCTCTCTCTGGTGACGGGGTTCGATTGGCGTCGTTCTGAAGACGTCCTTCGGGCTTTGGGCAGTGTTCGGCTTTGATGTCGTCTTTGGCGTTGGCTGACTGGCTTCATCGGAAGATGGCGATGCATCGTTGCGGGCGTCAGGGGAAGCGACGTCCCCCCTTCTCTATCTTCTCTAGCCCTCCATCCTTATGTAGTCCACGCTTGGCAAAAACAAATCACCGCGTAATCTTCACCAGAATAAGGCGCACACTGGTAACTCCCTATCTGCAACTCGCTCGCGGTACGTAAGGAAACAAAGTCCACGGACACAAAACAATAATCACGCGAGAGTGTAGCGCGGAGATGCTCTCTCTATGAAATCCGGGTAAAAACTGTGTCTGGGGTGGTAGCACCGCATATATATAAGAGATTCAAATTCGTCCGTTGAAACCCACGCTCAGGTAGCTTGGCTTCGCTTTCTCAGGGGATGGAAATGACCTCTCTCCATTGTCTTGAAACGCGGTCAAGTGCGCGTCGTCGATCCTTGCAAGCGTGGGGTCCAGCTGATATCTCTGGTCATCCGTGAACATGGGTTAGCCCGCCTGCTGCGACTCAAGCCTGGTAGCGACGAAAATAATCCTTCCATTTCTCTGTGTTGGTGCAAATGCGTCATGTCCTAAGCCGAAAAGACAGTTCCGCTGTCACTCAAGAAAAACCCGTCCTCAACTCCCGACGTCTGGCTCGGATACAAGTTTATCCACAAAATAAGATCCCTCACACTTTCATGTTTGTGCATAAAATGAATCAATAAACAAAAAATAATTTTTATCGAACTGCGTTTTACATGTCACTAGATACCGTGACATCTCGCCCTCCTTCCGATCAAAAAATTCTGTAGGCGAATAAAACTTTCACTACTCAGGGGCATGAAATTTTGACTACAAATTTTTTAACACCCTGTACAAGAAAAGTTAACCAGTTCGATAACACAAAACACATGTTATAAATGATACCTCCAATTTTACATAATAAATATACATTTTATACACTCTGGGTATGGCGCAATGTTACTTTATACTTCTAAAATGGCGCGATGTCGCTTAACCATGTTTCGCCATCCCATTCCTCCCTTCGGCGCTGACGACCTGACGGCCCCGGCTGTGGAGATGTGTTGCTGGGATTCGGCCCGTTCGCGTTTCGCGTCGGGCTCCTTTGAACCCTTGGCGGGCTGCGCCTTGCGTTCTCGTTGTCCGAACGCGGGCTCTCCGGTCTACTGTTGGGATGACGTTGGTAATAACCATTGTTCACTCGCCCGTTGTAAAAGTTGCTGTCGCCGCTGTTGCCATGGTGACCCGGTGACCTAGGAGTTTGACCTCCTCGACGTCTCTGTCCCCGATACTGGCGTCTCTGTCGTGGCGAAGGCGGATCATCTCGAAACTGGCGAACTTCGGCTCCTGGAGCGCGTTGCTGCCCATCGTACCTCCTCTGGACGAAATGGACGCGTGGGTGCTTGTTTCCCCGGTTTCCTTCATCCTCCGGTCGCCTTCTTTTGTTCCATCTTTCGTTTCGCGTCCTCTCGCGTTCCTCTTCGCACTGGTTTAGGTTCTCTAGAGTGAGCGACATGGCTTCCGCATCGTAAACGCACGCCCCGTTGAGATGCCGTCTTATCTCTTGCGGGTAATGATAAATTAGGGCCGCAATTATCTCCGACGTGGTCATCTGTGGCTGGAGAGCTTGGAACTCATTGAACTTACGCCAGAAATATTGTGCAAAAGTAAGTCCCCCGTTCCTGTCGTACCTCTCGTTCCTCAGTTGGATAAGCATCCTTTCCACTTGCATGGGGCGCTGAAAGTGTGTCAGGAACGCTTCCCTAAACGCCGAGTAAGAATGAAAGTGTCTTTCATTCCGATCCAGCCAGTTCTTTGCCCGATCTTGCATTAGGCCTTTCAGCACGAGTAATCGCTCCCCATCCGCAAGTCCTAACTCCCGGACTGTTGCTTCAAATTCCTCGATGAAGGCAGACGGCAATATCCTGTCGGCCCCGGAGAACTTCTTGAAATGTTTTTTATATTCAGGCGGGAACAGAGCTCTTCTCGTTGGTGCTGGTTCAGACCGTATATCTTCCCGGCTTGAAGTTTGGGCTTCGAACGGTCGCGGCGATGGAAGATGTAGTCCAGGTTCCACTTCGCTTCCTCCGTTGACAAGCGTAGTCGGTCTTGCGTCACTCGCGCGCCTTGAGGACGAGGGGGCCGCAGCTGGCTGCGATGACGTCATGGCTGCCGGCTCTCGCGATGATCCGGGGACTTCGGCTACGTTTAGTCGTTGCAGTTTATCCTCGATTTCCTTTATCTTGTCGGAATTCCCTTCCGCTATGCTCGCTGCTCGCCGCACTTGTCGCTCGAGGGCATCGTTGCTCCGATTGCAGGCCGTCTCCAGCTGTGCACACTGCTGGCCGATGTGTTGCAAAGCTCCTTCCTGTTCACGCACACTCTGCGCCAGTGTTGCCACCTTGGCTTCCTGTTCATTGAGGCGAACGTCAGTCCTGGCGATCCTGGATTCGATTCGAGCCTCGGATTCTTGGATCGTCTGAAGGAGCTGTTGTTTCACTTCTTCTCCGGAGGCGCGAACCGTCCCTTGGAGGCGTTCTTCCATCCCTCGTACGTCGGTCTGCATCCTAGTCTCCAACCCCTGGATGTTGGCTTGCATCTCGGTTTGCATTTTTTGCATGTTGGCTTGCATCTCGGTTTGCATTTCTTGCATGTTGGCTTGCAACCTCTCGGAGTCGGTACGCATCCCTTGGAGCATCTGGAGGATAAGCTGGAATTGGTTGGAACCACTGCCACTTCCTACGTCATCTTGTTCCTTGCTGTGGTCGCTGTCCGCACGTGACGATGTACCCCCTTGGGCACTTGGTACCTCCCTTTCCATTTCCAACGGGCCCTTGCACTGGGGACAAACCGGTCTGGCTCCCTCGCTGTTGATTTCGAAATCAGCAAATTCCTTTCCACAAGCCTCGCAAACCATCATGACGTCACTCTTGTTCAAACAGTCTATACGACGATTTCTTAATCTCATCAAGGCCTTTCGTTATTTATCTGCTCAATCTTCTGTCGCACTTTGGAACAGTTACGCAAACTTACGCGAGCTCACACAAAATATGAATTACAAATCGATACATAAAAAGAAAAAGGAGGTCCGTCGGGAATCCCTTATCCCGCAACTCAGCCTGAAGCCATAAATTACGCCAATAACCAAAAAATAGTACACAAAAAGTACATAAAAAATGCCCTATGCAGCTGCCCTTGCTGCTTTCGCCGAAAAAAAATCTCTGCCCTATTGTTACCAATTACGCCCAAAAACGTGTCCTTACACGTGAACCTACGACAAATACATGAAAATAACCCTCGAAATACAAAACGAAAAAAACACAAATAATAACCAGGAACCTAACACAAGAATTTTTTATATATGACGTATACAACAATGAAATTTCTATCGCTCTCGCAACCTGGCTTTCCTGGAAAGGCATGACAGAAGTTGCCGTCCCATGTTCGCGGCGCCAAATGTAACGAGTGCACTCCCGGTCCCCGAAATGACGTGTCAATCATACCCCAGCACGGGGCCAAACGTCGTTATGTGTACGGGAAACCGGTCGTGACTCACGGTCCAGTTATCAAGTTCGGTACTGAGACGGTCGTTTATTGTCATACTATTGCGAGGCGGAGATTAATACCTTGAAATGTTACACTGTTTTGTTTACCTTTGATATGTAGATTCGAACAATCATGAAACACTAATAGCATAATATCTGGTACCTGTAAAACGTCAAATAACAACACTGACGAACGGTAAAAAGTGAATATATATTGTAACAACAAAAAAATATTGCAATCAACAACTGTTTACAAACCCTCCTCAAGCTCTCACAACATTCACGCTATCTCTCTTTCACACACATGAGGTATTTTTACATGTGAAGTATGGATACAAATCATGGATCTCATTAACATATCATTCCTTTTAATTTTTAAACCTTTATGAGAATTTAGGGCATTTGTCTGCCAGCTCCTGTGCTCTTTTAAATTAACTTAAGTGCCAGCCCTCGGAAAGCGGTTAACTAAGACAATGGGTCGGCGTGGTTAAATCTTTCGTTCGAATGAACGTGTGCATCGAGTCGTAAGGACGACATTATACAAGTTTCTCGGACGGGGGTCTTACACACAAGCCTCTCTCGTCCAATGAGAACAACTACTCAATTACATAGTGATGCAAAAACTTATTTGGCTCCAGCTGCCGGAATACACTAATCAATCGTCGGCGCGAGCAAAAATTACCTTAAAAACCACCATGCAACAAATAATACTATTTCACGCACACGACCTTGCAATAAAAACAACTACGCTTTCCACAATTAAAAAGGACTCATCAGTCAACTATTGACAAGTTAAGTGGCGCGACGGGGCGGTCGGTTACACAAGAAATGGAGCACACTTTGACAATTTACACTAAATATTAAAGAAATGAAATGGAGCTTCTAACGCTGAATGCAGACAATTAATTTAGCACATCTGAACATGAAATAACTCTTTTTTATGACAATACCAAAACAATTTTTAGACGCGGAAGTTAGGTTTGGGTTTTCCTGAGTAACTTTGCGAATAAGTGAGACTTCGGCGTTAACTGTACGGTGTTGATACTAACGACGCACGTTTACATGACATGAGACCCTCTGAAGTATACTGTACCAGACTCTGCTACATGGCGTGGTCATTCATCTCTCCTGGACGCGGGACTTGCACACGGTTCCTTTGTGGCGAAATTGTCCTCCAAGGTCGATCGCGACGAAGAATAATTGCGACGATCTGGTGATCTTGCACCTCCTTAGTACTTCGGGCTTTCCTCTTGTCACTAGCGTCGGGTATAGGTGGTCACACGCCGGTCGGGATATCTCTATTGTCGGGCATCGATTCGGCGTCGTCCTGGAAGCGTCGTTCTGGAGTCGTCCTTCAAGCTCTCCCTCTGGCTTCGATCGGCGTCGTTCTGGAGTCGTCCTTCAATCTCTCTCTCTCTCTGGTGACGGGGTTCGATTGGCGTCGTTCTGAAGACGTCCTTCGGGCTTTGGGCAGTGTTCGGCTTTGATGTCGTCTTTGGCGTTGGCTGACTGGCTTCATCGGAAGATGGCGATGCATCGTTGCGGGCGTCAGGGGAAGCGACGTCCCCCCTTCTCTATCTTCTCTAGCCCTCCATCCTTATGTAGTCCACGCTTGGCAAAAACAAATCACCGCGTAATCTTCACCAGAATAAGGCGCACACTGGTAACTCCCTATCTGCAACTCGCTCGCGGTACGTAAGGAAACAAAGTCCACGGACACAAAACAATAATCACGCGAGAGTGTAGCGCGGAGATGCTCTCTCTATGAAATCCGGGTAAAAACTGTGTCTGGGGTGGTAGCACCGCATATATATAAGAGATTCAAATTCGTCCGTTGAAACCCACGCTCAGGTAGCTTGGCTTCGCTTTCTCAGGGGATGGAAATGACCTCTCTCCATTGTCTTGAAACGCGGTCAAGTGCGCGTCGTCGATCCTTGCAAGCGTGGGGTCCAGCTGATATCTCTGGTCATCCGTGAACATGGGTTAGCCCGCCTGCTGCGACTCAAGCCTGGTAGCGACGAAAATAATCCTTCCATTTCTCTGTGTTGGTGCAAATGCGTCATGTCCTAAGCCGAAAAGACAGTTCCGCTGTCACTCAAGAAAAACCCGTCCTCAACTCCCGACGTCTGGCTCGGATACAAGTTTATCCACAAAATAAGATCCCTCACACTTTCATGTTTGTGCATAAAATGAATCAATAAACAAAAAATAATTTTTATCGAACTGCGTTTTACATGTCACTAGATACCGTGACAAGGATTTCACGGTTATCGGTGAATTCCTCACCAAAAAAAACGTTGGACACGCGTACGGTTCGTCCGCAGCCGACAAACTTAAAGTCATTATTCGACACCTCCCGGTGGATGCCACCCTCGAGCCACTTCACCACCATCTGACTGCGCGCTGCGGACTTACCGTTCACAGTGTCAGCCGTCTAACTGCCCCTGTACGACGCCAGAAGACAACTCTACCCGCAGAACAGGGCTCCCTGGGACCCGCTTCGACCCGGCGACCGATACCCTTGATAATGGTCGTTCTGCCAAGAACGCAGAAGTCACAACAAATTTACAAGTTGGACTATATAGGACCTTATAAGATCAGCGTTGAAAAATACCGATCCAAACAAATTCTTCAATGCCATGTTTGCCAAAGGGTCGGGCATGGCCAGCGTCATTGTTTTGCGACACCTCGCTGCGTGAAGTGTGCGGGGTCACATAAATTCTCAGACTGCCCGAATAAGGACCCACAGATATTACCAAGATGCGCGAACTGCGGATTAGCACATTACGCTAGTTATAGGGGTTGTTCCCTATTTCAAAAAGTTAAGAACGAACGACGAGCCCAATCGGACTCCAAACGCCAGGTCGTCCCCAGACCAATTCGACAGGATGTGCCAGTGACGACTCCAGCTCGTGACTACCGTTCCCGATCCACTACAAGCTCGACCAACCAGCGGCCAGAGCGACGCAGGAGAGACACCCGCCAGCAAGCACCTCGACCGACGTCACGCCAAGCAGCACCTTCGCCCATGGACCAAGCACCTTTGCTGGAATTGCTCCACCAACTAGCGCAGCCGGACGTAATCCCTGGTTTACTTCAACTTCTCAAGGGACTGCAATCCATCCGGGCAGCACCTGATCGTACGACACGGCGAAGGGTAATTACCCAATTGGCCGATGCTCTGGCACCCTAGGGTGCTTTGTGTTGTCTTGTGTCGTCCACTCTTATGTTTAAGTGTTTTGGGTAATATTAGGGAACAACAGCACTTTCTTCCCTTGCGACAGTTGCAGGGAATTTTTGAATTGTTGATGTAAATCTAAAATTTATTTTGTAAAACTAATAAAGTATCGACGCCTGTTAATGATACTACAAGTCAAGATGCAGGTTCCCACAATGCCGACGTCCAGACCTATTAAACGGTCAAAAAAAAAAAAACAAAAAAAACATAAGAATCGTCACACTTTTTCGCCACGGATCGACGAAGCTTTTAAACTTGAAAAGAACTCCTCGGTGTTGTGCATACATCTTGGTATGGTAGTTCGGGGCGCAAGCTAGGCCTATGTGAACATAGGTACGCCGATAGCCATGCATTGATGATATGCACAATACTGCAACCATTCTACGTCAAATAATAAAGTTAGCCTAAAGATTAATTTGGAAATAAAAGGCTAAAGAGCAAATATTGGCTCAGTTATCATTGCATATCTCTTGGTGTGGTAGTTCGGGGCGCAAGCTAGGTCTATGTGATCATAGGCTTGCCGATAGCCACGCATTGAGTTTTATGCGTTTTAATTTAGTCAATTCATCGACAAAGCGAAATCCTCGCCTTCGTCTCAAGTATATTTGCATTATAATTGCAATAAATAAAGATTAAAAACCTTTCCGTTTATACATACTGCAGTAATGTGGTTTTATTTCTCTGTGCTGTGAATATTGTCTTTGCCTAACACTATCCCTGTACCTGAGAGGAGTCTGTGTACTTCACCGAGTCTCATCGTTCACCGCTGAGTATTATTAAGTTAATATTAATAGTAAAATAATACGACGCGTGAAGTAATTGTGCTTAGAACGTGTCAAATTCATTGCCCGAAATCGGGATCGGGACAGGAATTTTTTTCCCGATCCCGGTCCCGACTTTTAGGGATCCCGCACACCCCTAGAAAATAGTGCAGAAAATACCAAGAATTGATTGATTGATTGATTTGCTCTATTTTACTTCGCTTTTTGTGCAACTTTTGGCAAATTTGCGAAGATGGGGATGATTGATGACATGATAACATTGATGAGTCGACACTCACAAACATCCACGCCCAGAACGGGATTCGAACCCGGACCCCCGGCGTCGCAGCGCTGTGCTAACAACTCCGCCACGGGGACCGGTTGCTAAGAATTAACTACTCTAAAATACGTATGATTCTTAGGAATTTCTTGACTGGCCATAGCCAGATCAGGATTCCATTTCATGCGCCATCATTTTGGATTGCTTCTTTTTTTTTCAGTACTTCTCGGCGCATAAAAACATGGATCAGGAGTAGCATGAAGTAGACCAGATAAAGTGTTTCTGTTTGCTATCTGAGCATTGTGAAAAAGTACAAAAGAAAGAACTATTAATGAACAAAGTGATAGATGTTTATGGAAAGGAAGAAACTCGATTTCAGACTCAAATCTGAACTTGTTAAAACCTCAAAGTATTTTCAATTGAATTGTAATTTTTATGATTTGTAAAATTAAAATAGTAATAATAATTAAATGATTTAAGAAGACATTTCAAAATGTGTAGCTTTATCTTAGTTTGACTCATGGCTTCCTTAGCTCGTATTTGCCCCCCAAAAAATGGCTCGTGCGAAAAAGGAGCTGGCGACTGAATTAGTTTTATTCTTTTCTATCTCTGATCATTAACCCCTCCCTCGTTTTGTTTCAATATTCCTAAAAAAAAAAGAGAGGACGTCATTGGCAGGGGAAAATGGCCAAAATGACAGGAGACTACTAAAAAAAACTATACGTAACTCCCCTTTCGAAAATCCTGAGCACGCCACTGGTCTTACAATACTGTTGTAAATACAGAGAAATTAAATCGTTTATGGGGGGATGAGACATAAATATTATATGTACGCCCTACATGGGATGATGGTAGGGGAAAGGTGATGGAATTTGATGGAAATGGCTGTTAAATGCTTAAGCATTATTCGCAATAACATTCCTTCGGTTGTCGAACGAACTTAGAACAATGCCATTAGGACCTTATGCTCATTACTATTCAGGGGTCATAAATAACCATGGAACGTGAAGGCGCGAGAAGTTATGGGTCACAAGGCAGGCATACCTTTGCGAAAACTACATCCGTCATAATTCAAAGACCTCATCCAGCGAACAGAAAACGATGAAGAATGATCCGATGGCCTTCATCCATCACATGTCTTCTCTACACCGCATTGAAATGATTTAAACGGAGATGAGCGGCCTACGTGGCGGAGTGGTTAACACAGCGCGCTATGGCGCCTGAGGTCCCGGGTTCAAATCCTGGCCTGGGCATGGGTGTTGTTTGTTAGCTCCTCTTCATCAGTTTCATCATATCATCACCTCCGCGATTAGCCAAAAGTGGCAGAAAAGCGAAGTAAAATTAAACAAATCAATTAAACGGGGACTGTACTTTTTTTAAACTTCGGTTTTTTGGAACTTTTGGCTAATCGCGAAGAGGAGAATGAGTGATGATATGATGGAATTGATGAAGGGACAATCACAAATAACAGCCATGCCCAGGTCAGGATTCGAACCCGGGAATTCTCGTGTTGAAGCGCGCTGTACTAACCAGGTAGGCCGGCGCTATGAATGAGATGCAAGAGGACATGGCACTAGGAGTGGTATAGCTGTTTGTTTAAATATTACAAGGCAATTTATCAATCATTGATTTCATTCATTTTCCTCGTTTAACGTACAGTGGGATGCGTAAGTATTGTCAACGAAATTGTAATTGTCCATAACCCTGTTTATTCCGACTTCTTTACCCAACAAGAGATTCAAGAATTGGAAGTCTTGTTATGAAGAATTCTCCCTCTTCCTTTCTTCTTTTTTCTCTTGTTCTCTTTTTTTCTATTCCTTACCCTATCTTTTTCTTACATCGATTCATTCTTTCTCACTTTATATTTCTTTCTCTTGGATCTATTTCTATATATTTCTTTCGTTCTTCTTCTTTCTTTTTATCTCAATTTCTCTTTTCTTCATTCTAGATCTACATTTATGTGTCACCCTCTCTCTATTCATTTTCGCTTCTGTACCTCTTCCTTTCTTTTTTGAGCTACTTTCTTTTATTGCACGGTTTCTCTCTTTCTTGCTTTATATTTCCTTATTTATTTTTAGTATTTCTTTCTTTCACTTCCATCTTCTTTATTTGTATACATTTCGTTGGTTCTTCCTTTTAAGCGCCTCTCTCTCTCTCTCTCTCTATCTATCTTTCTTCATTTTGTGCATGTGTCTCTCTAGTTCTTTCTCTTTTGTCTTGCAGTCTTCTTTCTCTCTCAATATTCATTCTCCCTTTATTTTGTCTCTGTATCTATCTTTCTTCACACAACATTTATTTCACTCTTTCTATCTCTTTTCTTTTTATATTTCTTATTTTGACTTTTTCTTCCAATTTCTCTCTTTCTTTCATTGTTTCCTTCTTTCTTTTCTTTTTCTTGCTTTCTTCCCTTATCTCTTTATTTCTTCTTTGTAAAGGTAAAGGTAAAGTGCTCCCCTGTGCTTAGCACTACGCCATGAAGGCGTATAGGGGGTGTGGGGGTAACGCCCCACACTTTCTTGATCCGGTCGTGAGTGGGGGTGATGTGATCAGCATCACGCCCCTGACCGCCTTTACCCCCCAGGGTTTCCCCCAGGTACCCATGTTATTCGACGCTGGGTGGGCGCCGGGGCCGCTTCCATCGTTAGAAAAGTTCCCGGATTTGAACCGGCCGGGGATCGAACCCGGGACCTTGAGCATGGTAGTCAGCGCGTTACCGACTGAGCCACCGCGGCCAACTAAAGGTAAAGTGTTCCCCTGTGCTTAGCACCACGCCATGAAGGCGTATAGGGGGTGTGGGGGTAACGCCCCACACTTTCTTGATCCGGTCGTGAGTGGGTATGATGTGATCAGCACCACGCCCCTGACCGCCTTTACCCCCCAGGGTTTCCCCCAGGTACCCATGTTATTCGACGCTGGGTGGGCGCCGGGGCCGCTTCCAACGTTAGAAAAGTTCCCGGATTTGTCCATCTTGTAATGCCCTGGACATTACATGTGATTATTCTTTGTTATTTAGTTGAAATGTTGTGTTTGTTCACTTTTTAATTTGGCAAATATTAATGACGTCATAGACAACTAGTGTCAGATGGCCAGATAAACTACTCTTGATGTACCAGGAACTGGCAACATTTGACAAACAGAGAGATTTATCAACAAGATAAAATGACGATAGCAACGGGTAAATACTGGCCGAAAAATGACGAAATAATTGTAATATGTGGTTTTAAAGTTCATTTGATTGCCTTGTGATCGCTGGAGTCTTTTGACACGACATGAGGAGCGAAGGCAAAATTCCACGTTAGACTGAAAGGTACGTAACAAACTTTTTCCTTTCTCATTATTTCTTTTCTTACCCGTTTCTCTCTCACTCTCTATTTCTTAACTCTCTTTGCGTGCAGTTTTTCTACAATAAAAGATTCTGTATACTTCTCATGAACGCCATTTTTATTGGGAGACTCTTTCACGAGAGGGCTTGAGCCCATCCTTGTTCCTCCAGTGACGACGCCCCTGACCTAGCGTTTCGCGAAACAAACTAGATGAATTTGGCGATGAACAATTTATCTGGTAATATCAACCCAGTCTTCACATGGACACATGAACCTACAGTACCCCTAAATAATACAAGGTGAGTGAGGGTACCACGTTGGGACATTGTAGTCAGGGGCCTCAGGTTTGTTCCCTGGTGGAGACACATAGGCCTCTTCTAGTTCGCTTCACTCTTTGACTCTCTTTTGCACTCACGTGTCTACTTGGCTACAATGTGCAACATTTCGTTGATTTGGTGTTACGCGGTGTATTTGGTGGCTCCGCCGTTTGCACTACGTTCTGGACCGGTGTACATTGTGGTATGTGGTCACATGGTACATGCTAAAAACCAACCAATGAACGTTGAAACCAGCAGACAGGCATTTCTTGAATCTTCTGAACTTGAACACCGACATTCTTGAGGACAGTGCCTACTTTATTGAATGCAGTTTCCTTGCACAAGACTGACTCTGGAATGCACATGTAGTAGATCCATAGTGTCAAAAAGTGCAACGAAAAGTGATATAGTGGTTCGGATCCAACTTTAGACTGCAGATCAAGTGCAACTGAGCTTATTTGTGCATAAAATGAACTTAAAATAAGCTTTCACTTTTTGACAACTTTATGCAAAGTGCATATTTGAGCTAAGCATCTACTTTTCCTTGCTTGTACGGAGGGGGAAGGGGGGCTATGGCTCGACTGGACTTTTGGCCGACGCCAGCGAAGCAGTTTTCGAATTCCTCTCCCTTCAAAAAACAGCTATGATATTCCAAATTCCGTAAAATGACATCTCTTTATAATTCACGTGAATCTTCGTGTGGTTTGCTTACTCGCAATAGTTTCCTGGATACGTAAGCGCGTAAGCCTATTAAACTATACGATTAAACGGAAAACCCTGCACATTGCAAATATCCTCATTTCGTCATCTTTACATTTGATCCTTGCAAGGGATGGCTTAAAGGTCCCAGTGATCCGTGCCACTATTAGGGGCGCCACCCTCGGGCGGAGGGGGGCAACCCAGGGCGTCCCAGTTGATTGGCTTCAACACCTTATTGATTACATACGCGTGACTATTTTTGTTTCAGTTTAATGCAAAATCATGTAACAATTTAAGCTAACATATTTCTGTTATTTTGATGTCATTGTATCAAATAAACAGTAGCACTACAAGTATTTTAAAAATAAAGTTACTATTTTCCGTCCATTAAAACCGTAAATATATAACATGGTTATGTTTTTTTATTAGAGGACAGTGAAAAGTAGGAGGACCAGGGTGGTAAGTAGGGGACACCAAAAATCCACATCGCCAGGGTAAAAGTTTTATCTTGAGCCACCCCTGATTCTTAAACAAGATGAATTTCATGGATTGTCTTCCCGGAACTTCGCGCGCGCTGTGTGTAATATCCAACAAATGTTAAGTTAATTCAAACATTGGTTCTATAATAACAGATAAACTTCTTGCAGAACCAGAAATGGCTAATGCAAAATGCAATTCGTTGAAGCTTTTATCGCTTTACTGTTTTGCCATACTTATTGTTAATAACAACAACAACAATAATAATACTGTGGAACCTTGATAACTCGAACCTCAACATCTCAAATTCCTTGATAAGTCGATTTTTTTGTAATCCCCTTGAATTGTCCATAACACTCAATACTAATTTTACCTCAACAACCCGAATAAAACCTTGATAAGACGAATTTTTGTACAGTTTATGGGATTCCGTTCGAGCTCAATAACTCGAAGGTAGAGTATGAGAAACCTCTATGAGTCGAAGTTAAATTCTAATCACCTCTATAACTCGAAGTTTTAGTTGCACGTACCTCAATAGGTCGAACTGTAGGGTGCATACGTACAATGTCAGGTGATCAACAATCGTAACTCTAACTCTCTAGCCTTCTTATCCCGAAGGTTCATGGCTGTAGCAACACAGGCCTTCCATCTCTCCCTATCCTCAGCAAGATCTATATACTCTTTTCCATCCCTACCGATTTCCTTTAGGTCCATCTCAACGTTGTCCCTCCATCTTCGTCTTGGCCTTCCTACAGGTCTCTTACCATCAGGTTGCGTATTAACTTAAAATGATGCTACATACGTTATAGGCACACGTAGTGCCGACGTTCAGAAGGGTCAGTAAACTTTAGACCTCTATAACTCGAAGTCGGCGATTTTGGCCCTCAATAACTCGAACCTTGGTAAGTCGAAATCCTTGATACATCGATTTTTTTTCTTTTCCCCCTCAAGTTCGAGTTATCAAGGTACCACTGTAATAATAATGAGTATTTATCCTAAAAACAGAGAGGGTTTCCTTAAAATACTCCTGAATAAAAATGTCCTGTCCCAAAAGCAAGAAGTGCAACACTATCGGATTTCGACTCCAAGAACTGAAATCTAGGAACTCGTAGGACATGCTCGCACACCTCAATTTCTCTCGACCAATGAAGATTTAAGCAATCCACGTGACGTAGTTTCCTATGCACATGTACGTAAAGAGACTTGTGCGAATCGTGATCCCATAAATAGGAAGCTCTCGTATTGAATATTCAATAATCCGATTCACGCAGCTGACCTAATTAAGGAAGCGACGTCATGAAACAATGAGCCCTAGAATCAGGGGCAATGCCATTTCGAGGCACGAAGAAAAAGCACCTGGCCGACTTGTCGCCCACGGAAGGAGCTTTATGAAAATTCCAATAGGTGTCACTAGCAATGCTAAATAGCTAGTTTGATGCTCTTGTGGTAGTTCATGCTATCACTGAAAAATAAAACTTTCCTTAAGAGTTACATTTATATTTACTTGATTCCAGCAATACAATTTATAATGTTATAATGTAACGACAATTCTACGCAGTTCTTTTGTTTACAGTTACTCGTTAAAAGAAAGTAAGTTCATAATTATTACAATTTGCATGTGTCTCGTGCTTGGAAGTGTCATGTTTGGAAATCTAGTTACATGTCGTCGAATCAGCATTTACTTGCAATTTCAATTATCCTGTTTACGTATTTTACCCTGTATCAGAACCGTAATTATAATTTTGTACGATTAGGGGCGAGAAAAATTTACACTACTTGCTTTATATAGGCTACGGTAATATTATTCTCTTTCAAGGGACTGAAACTTTCCCAACATTTAAATAGTCGTATAGGATACCGATTTTTTTTTTTCGAAATATATTCTAAGCATAATAAATTATTATTATAATTTCCGTTATTCCACTCGATATACAGATTGCTCACTTGGCAAGGTATTGTACATGAATTCAAGTCAGTATTGCGTCATGTAAATATAAAACAAAAAATAGAGCCATTGATACATTATATTATTATCATTATCATGATCATCTTCCTCCTAGTAAACTATAATAATGATGGTTGACTGACATAAACTCTGAAAGATAATATAAATTAAGTTAGTTTTTAAATTCATATAATGCACAGAAAGGCTAATCGGGACCGGACCTGAATCCGAGCCACTGTTCGCCTCTACCAGATATCAAACCAGGAACGCCTTGATTATAAGGCAGCGTATTGTATTTGGAAAATGATGTTCTCAAAACTAATGAACAATAAACTACTACTACTACTATCTTAGCAAGTAAGTAGCAGTACTCGTGTGTGCAGGGTTGCCAGACGTCCTGTTTTCTATAATTCGTTTTTATATCTAGTCGATTTTACTGATACAATACATGACTTTTGGAAAGTTCACATAATGTAACGTATATAGAATATAGCTATAAAATATAGCATCGCTGTGTGTTGGCGTATAAAAGCTGATGGTAACATTTCCATTCAGCGTGTATTCTGTACCAGCAAAGAGAAATATGGCTACCACAAATATGTGTGGACGCTTGTGTCAATTAGCATACCTGATTAGCTAGACTGTTTTATATTTTTAAAGAAAACTATTGAAAACAAAAAAGAATAGAATAATATATATTTTGAAAATAACCCGTTCCTAAAATGCCTTTATTATTACATTAAGAAGATATTGGAAAATATTATTTTTAGGATTGTATGATACAACAGAGCATTATTAAACTACAGAGTAGTAATCCATATAAACCATAAGATGTATTCACAAGTTATAAGAGCACTTTACAACTTCCTTTTCATAAGTTTAAATCTAATAATCTTGAATTTACACATTTGGTGATAACATTCATTAACTCGCTAAGAGATTTATTATAGTTTCACATTCAGTAACCATGCAATGTTGTGGTTATCAAATCCGACCAGATTATTGCAAATAATCTTAACGATATCCATATTCTAAGTAAAGGTGCTAATACTTAAATGACATACTTTACCTAACATGTCTAGTTGACTTTAAATTGACTGAATAGACACGGCGACTATGTAGATCTTCAGTGAACAAAGGTCTAGAGAATTTGTCTTTCCGTTCAGATAAAATAAAGAATATAACTAGCCAGAAATGAATCTTGAAACTGTATTCAACATTAAAAGCACAATGATTGAAATAAAATGCCTGGTATCTTGTGTATTATTACATGATCATCATAAAATCACGTATAGTAACTGTTTTGAAGTAATAATAATAAACTTTATGTGTAAAGTAACAAGGATAAACTTAAATTCTTGCTTAAACGTTTATTGATAGCGGAGAATAAGGAAACAATATTTCTAAGTCTACCACAATATTATTTTAATAAGGTGGTGATACTTTTAAGTAAAATACAATAATGTGGTTCAGCCTCACCGGAACCGTTAAGATTTTCCCGTTATAAGTTTACCTACATTCTACACTGTCAAATTGAATTTAAATTGTTTGAATACGGATACAAAGATTGTTTCTTAGCATAAACAATCACCAAAAATGGAAATGTTTGTACTGTGGTGCCATCTGTACTCAAGTGCGAAAGTTGCTTGAAAAGAATTCTCATTCGTTCCGAAAGTTGTTTGCACACCATGCGTGCTCTTTACGTTGTGTACAAGTACAACGTTTGCTTTTAGGTCGAGATAACGTTGTGTCTCTCCTTTTTCCCAGGCTTTCAAGATGACTATGGTGCCCGGGTGTAATAAAGGACAAGAACAAGAAACTAAGATTGCATAAAGACACCTCCGAAGGTTTATAATCGTCAAGCAACATTGAAAGGTGCACCGTTACTGCACTGATAAACAGAAAGAGCTGTAGCTGATGGCAAAACAAGGATTTGAAACCAAGTAAGGAAAATCACTTTTGCATAATATGAATGCACCTCACAGGCGTGGGGCAAAAGCCTTGATGAAAGTTCAGTCGGGAAAGAAAAATCTCATCTTATCTCACTCTTTTAGTTTTATGGCATTGATGGGTGTATATATGTGTGTGTGTGTGTGTATAACATATTATTTAAATATATTACATAATCAATTCATCCGCCCCATAACAAACCAAATGCAAAAATGATATAAATTGTCTTTGAAATGTGCGCGCTCATTTTCCTCCAATCCAAACTGTTACAGCAGCAACTGTCTGAAGTACTTAGTTGTTCTTACTTTGTCCCTCTGGTAATTCACAATGCATCACAGAAAAGAAACAAATTGCGAGCGAAACGAGCAAGAAAATTTTTCGATCCAATTTATATAAATTGAAAACAGTATTGATTTAATAGCACGCAAAAGATTTCATGGGATGCCATAGCATTCTCTTTTACAATTTTTCTCATTCAGATCGTTCGGCGTAGAGAGAAAACTCTTAAGCCCCCTAGCTACTAATGGTCTGAACTTCACAAGACTGTAAGGAAAGCAGACTTTGCGAGCGAAGCGAGCAAGAATATTTTACGAAATGAATTTTTTATTTGTATACAATTTGAAGTCGAGTGAGTAATTGCCCCTCTGTGTCTCACTGCAGGTGCTCCTGGTCGTCTGGAAGAAATAATGCAAAAAAGACGTGAAAACTAATTCCATCTTCAGTATCCTTTTGCCCTGCTACTCCTTGATTCTGCTAGTCTTGCATTCTTTTATTTCAATGTTTGTCTCCCTAGAATCAATTTCCGTCCAAAGATGGGAAAAGGCAATGCCCCCTGCCCCCTTGTGGTTGCGCCACTTAACCTCCTTCCCCCGTAGTTGCTTCGAACTTTCATCGGCTTGAAAATACTTCATTTTCTTTAAGAATATAATATCGTTTAATAACAGCAATAATATTCCTCTACACTAAGTGAAAGTCATAGTAATTTACATTAATTATTATGGGATAATTTCAAATTACCTTGCTTGTCCCTTCGTTGGAAAAAATCTGCGAACGTCCGTGATTAGTACCCCCCCCCCCCACGTGCGCACGCCCATGATGCACCTCACACAAGTGTCAGAGCGTTCTTTGTACCAACTGTGCTACGGGAGTTCATTAAAGGCGAAGAGTGGCAGTTTCTCACCAGCCCAGGTATGCATTTATTTCAACATCGTCGAAACGAACACTGCTACTGAAGGAAGCAAAACATAGGACAAGAGAGTATGAATTTCTCCCCATCTTGCAAGTGAAAGAGGTTTTCTAAGTTGATTATTAAGCTAGAAATGATCTGTAAAAAATATGATGAAAAAATAATTATTTACAGACTCCCATGTATTCATTATGGACAAACGACCAACTTCAAGTCAAGACTAATCAAATGGAAGTTTCGACTTTTCCTAACACCAGCATGATCTTCAACCTGTAAGGAGTCACGAATTTGGCTACACTCTGCTCCTTGCTCCGGCTGGTCAGTTGGAAGCACGAGATCTCACCCAGGGATCAGGATTATGACGCTCCACCTTTCCCCTGGAAGATAACCACCGACATGTGACAGTAAATACAACTAAATCATTAAATTTAAAAACGTCCAAAACTTTAATACCGAATCGCGCGCGTTACATACTTTTTCGCACAGTTCAAACAAATTATATGTTGGGTCCTGCTCGCTCGAAGACAGTGATTAGTAAAATTTGTCACGACAGAAACAGCGCACCGCCTCTACCGTTAAAAGCAAGACCTCAACTGCTACCTCAAGCGCGAGGCGCAGTATAACAGATTGTTCTTTCGTACAATGCTACAAACTCATTCCATAAAAACAACACAAGAAAAACTGATAATTTATATGTCAGATTAATGCTAAATAGCAATAGTAAGCTTAATTGTGGTTGGGAACAATTGAGAATTCCAACGTTTATCTTTTGACGTCGCCAAATACACGAAGCGTCATTCCCCACTCCTAACATAAACAGCCAATGGGAAAACGTTATTTTATTGAAAACGAAGGAGAAATATTTTGCTATAATATCACAATATTAAACTAGGCCTATATAGAAATAACGAAACTGATTTTATCAAATAATTCATATTTGCCCTTGCACATAAAAATGATTAAATAAAGATTTAGTTTACGTATTTGTAACGAAGACAAATTACTTCAATCTTGTACATTGTTGAACGAAAATCGATATTAAGAAGAAATTTATTTAACTTGTGCTTAAACAACAACATTTGCGTGAAAGATTTGAAAAACAATGAAAACGTTGTATATATTATTTTGGATAATTATCAGCCTATAAATTAAAAAAAAAATACGCGAATAATATAATAACATAAGATAAAACATAAATATATACATGAATTATGAAAACAATTAAGTGTAAATAATTTAATCCAAGTTCTTAACTTGAAAGTATACGAAAAAGATAAATTCAAATATATGACTGAAATGTGACTAACATGGCGGTCGTTACAAGCTAAGTTTTCTCCCCCTCCTACAACCATGCAGCGCACAGACCTCTTGCCGCGAGGAAAGGTCGTTGGGGAGAAGTTTCTGGCTCTCGCGACTCGCTGGACGTGAAAACTGTCTCTCGTGTCCAACGAGCTGTATTTACAAACATATATAGTTTGCTGCTCGTGCCCTTAAGGGAAAATATACTTTAATTTTGTTGTTGTATTAGCTGCTATCAACATTAATATTATGCAGTAAACTGACATTCAGTCTTTCTGTGCTGGTAGAAAGAGTAAAAGGTTACTTGAACCCAATTTGTTGATCTGGATGTAGCAAGCCCGAAAATAGAGGGGAGACCGTCCGTCCGACCTGACGTCTTTAGCCAGTAATGTTCCCGGGGGAGAGAAGGGGGAGGAATCACGACCCTTTCTAATATTTCCTTAAAACAAGAGCGTCAAATACAGGGGGAAATGATAAATTATATAACAAGAGAGAGAATGAGACTAGTTTTCCTCCCATCATATGCGTTGGAGCATTCTCTGGAGGTACACGGAAGGTACAATGAAATACTGTAATCAAGATCCTGGGTTCGATCTCCGGTGGCGGCACATTGCACAAAGATTCAGATCCAGTAGCAAACTGTAGGTCCAGTCCCTATTTGCCTATCTGAGCAAAATTAGAAGCAAAGGAAGTGGAGGTGCATTCAAGAGTTGAAAGGCTTTCATAATATCTCGAATAATTAATACCTGGAACAGATTTTTTAGTCACTTTAATAATAGTTAAAATTTACCATTTTGTACCACTTACGATGGTGAAATCTAACAACAAAATCTGACACCTAGGTCGCTGAGCGTGTTTGGTCCACGAATCATGTTCTCGTTTTAGGTTCGATTAGCGTCCAGATCGTGGTTGTTCGGTTGTGACTTTTCGTCGATTGATTGATTGATTTAGTTTATTTTATTTCGTGTTTTGTGCCTCTTGGCTAATTTGCGAAGATGGGGATGAGTGATGAAATGATGAATGGATATTCACAGAAATGATAAATGGACATTCACAAACAACCACTCGGCGACGGGGTCCGGCGACTTTCCGTCGAGAAGATGCATACCTCATCATTTGATTTGATTTATTTTACTTAGCTTTTTTGTGCCACTTTTGGCTAATTTGCGAAGATGGGGATCAGTGATGATATGATGAAATTGATGGACACTCACAAACATCCATGCCCAAGCCAGGATTCAAACCCGAGACCCCTGGCGTCGTAGCGCGATGAACCACTTCGCCACGGGGCCGGCTCATACCTCATCAGGCTTCTATTTCACAGTTCCTTCAGTTAGCAGAACTACACTTGTATCGTGATATGTATTCAAAGATATAACAACATAATAAAATAATGGATAGTTGATATTCGATTAACTGCCACGGACAGACGCGATGGTTAATCGAAACAATTTTTTTCACTTAAAATTACCATTTGATAGGTTTCGCCATCTGCTATATCTACATAACTGTAATGTGTTCATAACTTACCACGTGTATTTCGAACTAATCTACAATTTCTGGATGTCAAAATAAACTGCTTTACGTCCGAAATAGAATTTTTCTGTTTTTTGTCCACTTTAGCAATCAAATTTTAACCTATTTAATCGGAAATAAATACAACAACACATTTATAGATAATATAATTTTTATTTCTCAGAAATGAAAGATTTTCAAAACTTCATGAGACTTAATAATATACAGACGACAATTGAACAGCAGAAACCTGCAGAAAATACAATATTATGTACATTTTTTTTTTAACACGCACTCCATTTTTTTCTCAATCACATATGTAAAGTCTTCGACAAATACAATAATATTAAAAAGAAACTGACAGAAACCAAATGAATCTGTACATTAATAATATATAGAGCTACATTTGATTGAAAAACGATGATTGGACCATATTATTACTATGCTACACAGTTCATAGTTTTCATAAGAGAATTGTAGTTGCTCGTAGAATTGAGCTCAGGTATGTAACACAGCCTTGAGAACAAGGTAAGAACAACAGGTAAACTCTTCACTTATTCAAAATCATAAAATCGATGGTCGTAAGTTAAAATACTTGATGAACCAATCAACAAGTGACAGTACTGGAAACACTAATTGAAGATATTCATAATGACAGGGATTAGTACATATTTACTAATTATAATTTAAGCTAAAGAGTTCACAGTTGATTACAAAGTTACTTTGTTGAGCAATTTTTTATAGCAGAGCGTAGAAAACAGTTTCTTTCAGCTTTTCAAACATAATAATCGCCAAAACAGTAACGTATCCTTTAAGTGGCGCCACAGCGGCCAGCAATTCAAACAGCCGCTCCAAGAGCAAAATTTGATGGGTAACAACTCCTACAGACTTCCGTGTAAAAATATTTTTGACACTGGTGACAGTAGTTTGTCAAAACTAAGAGATTTAAATAAATATTAATATTAATTTACTGGTAACATGTTTCACTTAAATTTTGTTGTTGATAACTGTTTGGAAAAATTATTTTGCTTATGCAAAAGTGGAGTTATTGCAGAGACCGTCACAAATATATGTGCACAGGAATTGTCCATCATTGTTTTTATTCACACTTCTTCATAGAATAGATTGTGCTTTCACATCTTATAATTGTACCTAGTTAGTTTAAAAAATATCATGGTCTCGGCTAAAGCTTCAAATTCTACTTTACATGGAGCAAAAATAACGTGAATTATGGTGATGTACAAATTGTACACATATCAAGGTAAGAGGCATATCATAGCTTCAACCAGTCCCTTGTAGGATAGAAATGCATGAATAAATGAAGAAAATATGAGATTTTCCAGGGATATCCCCTAAGTGTCGCTTCTCGCTTCTCACTTCGGTCTCAAAGCCCCCTTCACTTTTCTTCTTTACCAAGCACAATGAAAACCTGGTTCACATAGATAAAATACTGGTATAAAAATATGTATATTTATCAGAATGAACTAAATCAAACTTCTCAATTTTTAACCACTTTATAAGTTTAATAGGCATGAAGATCACCGTTTATCTATCTTTCATTGGTGTATGTACGTGACGAACAGAAATATTCTGGTGAAGTGGAAATTTATCCTTTACATACATTCAAGGAGTGATTGTACTTTATGTTAATGATGAATACGGTGTATCAGTTATCATTAGCACGATCTCTTGATAAAACAAGAAACAATAGTGTTCCTCATACGTGAACAGTATGTAGAGTTGCCTGAAAGCATCATCAAATGAAAGAAAAAACATTGTTTAACAACTCGTCTAACGAGTCAAGTTTTGGTATAATAAATAAGTCAAATTCGGAACATCAGATATAATGATATCTCTGTCTTAAAGAGTATAGTAATACTTTAAGAACCAAGAATATATTGTGGAAACAAGTTTTAAGATCGATGCGAAGTGGATATCTCTGTACATAACTGGTAACAAAGGATACACTTTAAATCTGAGAAATTGTAAGATGATTAACTATACTAATTCATTCAGATTATTTCCACAGAGTATTTAATATAAAAATACATTACATACAGAGAAAATGATTCGTTGTAAGTAAAGGATTTCGAAATTAATTCTTGAACCTTGTTCATTTACAATATAACTTTCCTGACAGAAGACAGAAAATATGATAGTTTACGCCAGGCTTATATATACACGCAATTTAATAACATAACATGAGAACATTACAAATGATAAGATATAATTCAGTCAATGTCATCTAACATGTAAATAAGCGACGACTTATTAGAATAAAAAAAACTGTACAGCTTTACTATATGCAGTAATAAAAAACACAACAGTTCATTTGTTTAAGACATTCCCATGTTCTGTAATCTTTCTTACTCAAATAATCTTTCACAAACTTCACTCTAATGCCTCTGATAACACAATGAAGATACATTGTAAACGAAGATAACGCGTACGACTTTTATAGCCAGAGTGTTTCTGGTCGGTTATATAAGTACTTTCTGTTTTCAAACAGAAAATTCTCAGAATCGTTCTAACTGCAATATAACAAGGTGTGGCTATCTTAATAGCACACATAACTCTTTTCCAAACATTCAAGAATCATGTCTTCAGAATTAAAAATATCTCTTTACTTTATCACACATCTTGCACATATTTAATTTCACATTAACGCGAATCGTAACACGTGAATTTTATCCTTTCGAAGTAGGCACGAATTTACTCATTCTTGCTTTCGTTGAATTTAGCACAATGGCACATTGACTTGACAAATTCGAGAACTTTTCGTTCAATAATGGACTAGTTTGTTGCATCTAAATGTTGTAATAATGGAGTGCATTTAGCACTCGATTAAAAAAATATCTTCTTTTCAACTGAAACAGTTGGCTCGATTCATATTTTAGCACCAATAACTCTGCCAACTGGTGGTACGATAGGAGAGTAAAACAGACAAAAACAACGTTCAACTGTCATTCAACATCGTTGTAAACGAAGTTGATTCACAAAAAATCACCGATTCCGTTTCCTGGTTCGTAAACAGGAACAGCAGCCATTTTGTTGCGTTTCTCAAGAAACATCTCCAGCCACTATAAGCTTTGGCTGTTCCGGACTGTGGACTGGCACCAAAGCCTGCAACGAGAAGTACCGGTTTCTGTCACCGGCGTCGACACTGCTGACATGCTGGAAGCAGCACGGCTGGGATATTTGAGACTTGGGAGGGAGCGGGACTTTTTCCGGCTTTTTGCGGTTCTTGTTCTTTTTCCTGGATCCAGGAACGGACAGGCTGATGTTCTCGGGATCCGACGTGAGCTGTTCGATGTGGGAGTACAGTTCCTGAGCTGCTGACGGACTATCGAAACTGAATCCGGCAAGTTGTCGGTGATCTGAGGATAGGTACATCGTGTGGAAGGCTCTACCGGCGACTTTGTAAGAGGTTAGGTTGTCGATGGTGTCTTTCCAGAGGGTGAAACACGAGCCACGTTCAGCAAGAAGGATCTGTATTCTTCTCTTGTTCCTCGAACGTGTCTCGCCACTGTCCAAAATGATCACGGGGATGCCAGTGTATCGAAGTTCCCAGCAACTGGAACCCTCAATACCTGAAGCCAGCTTGTCCGTGGTGCTAAAGTACAAGTTGGCCAGCGTGCTGCAGACATAGACTTGAGTCTTGAGTCCTCTGAAGAACGTCTCGATCTGGAGTAGCTCATGTTCGGTTACTTGCAATCGGGAAGGATTGTTGTTGCCGCTATTGACGCTGCTGTCGTCAGAGGTTGTGGATTCGCCGCATTCGGACATGCGTCGCTGTGTGGCGGCCAGGAACAGGCCCTGGTAGGAGTCGTACTTGTTGGTGATTTGTCGCACGGCCAAATCGACCTCGCTGATTGGCTTCTCGAGCTCGGAACTCGATCCTGAAGATATGGATGTGGATCTCTCCGCTCTTTGGTGTTTCTGCAACTGCGGACAAGACGCGTACTGGTTTAAAGTTCTCGACTTCATCTTATCATCGACGTCTCTTCACGGCGAACCTGGAAAGATAAAAACATAGGCGATAAGAACTTAAGTCTGCGTCAAATACAGCGATATCACAAATATTAGATAAAAGAGACATAAGATAGTAATATACTTCAGAGAAGTGTGAGATTTGTCTCCTTTAAATAGGGGAATTACCCGTAGCTGCGGGTGTATTTGATCATAAATGGATTTGCCCAGAGGTTAACACCAATGAATGGTATCAATATTTGTTGGGAAGGTCAGGGTGAGACAACGATCATTGCCCTTCGAAAGAGGGGTTTGGTGTTAGGACTATAGGCAAACACTGGACAATGCACGTTGTCATACCGTGTGCGGGAACCAGTGCATTTCTGCGCAGCCGCATTATTCCATGGCAGCTGCTTGTAGCTGCTAAATTCTTACGGAGACAGAGGTGTCCATCTGTTGCTTATTTGTATCACTTAGTTAACTGTGATGTGGAAGATATATGGACGAAGCCTACGTTAAGGATAAAGTCGCCACAAAATATTGTATGTGAACCCAAATTGTCCATCAGCAGGTTCCATCACTTTATCTTATAGCTACAATGCAAAATGTAAGAACACAAACAGAAACGCCACCAAAGGCGTGAATGAAGTCTGCCCCGGCACCAGTACAATTTCATTGGTTCAAAATATACATAGAACATAAGAATATGGTGGAAAACAAACTGAAATAGACTATTATTTTACAAAAGGAGACGATTTATTGATAACGTGTTGATTTCGTTATACGTAATGTATATCTTCCGAAAGCTGTGTCCTGCTGTTGCTAAACTGGCTTTTTGAATTAATGCAATAAGCATCCTTACATCAGTACGTAATCACAATCCCACTTCTCCGACTTCATATGACTTCCCTGCCCGTCTACTCTTTAAAAATAATAATTTCATTACATCTTAAAGTAATTGAAGACTAAAATTGGTAAACGCTGTAAGTGCCACAATAATTCAAACACCGTTTTCCACGTTAAACTGTGAAATGTGCCATGTTTTATAATGTGGTAAACCTGCAAATGTGGCTGGTAGCCCTCTAAGTAGTTGAAAGGAGTTCAAAGAGAGTGTAAAGAGGTCACTAGTGTGCACGTTCTTACGGGCTGATGTGCGGAACGATGCGATTTCCCAACACTTTCGCTTTTGGCACTTACAACGTTTACCACTTTTAGTCCTCAATTGTAGGCGAATAAATTCTCATGAAAAATTCAGTCGCCATGCATTTTCAAATGTGTGAAACATCTCCATGGCTCGAGGAGTCTGGTGATCTCTGTACTAAAACAGTAAGGAGAGAAAACTCATTGGTAGGGTAATACTGTATTTGCCCTCCATCCATGTTATTTTTAATTTCGTTTTTATTGGGAATGGGGGCAAAATAGGTATTTCTGCCCCCTTGCGGTACCTGAGAAATTTTCTTGCTGAAATAAGTCAAAATTGTACCCCAGATTTTTAAGGGACGATACACATCGTCATCTCTACTTACGATTCTGTACTTACACAAAACACTTCAAAATGTCTCGGTGTATCTGTGCAACTTACAGAAAGACAACAGCCCCAATCTACAATGAAAGTACGTTCGGAAGCCATGTTTGACAACCGGAAGTGATAACAAGTCGTGACGAAATGCTCTTGCGAGGACTTTCACCTGCAGCCACAATAGGAACCGCGCCTTGCAATTCTCCAATATCCATAACGTCGTTCTCGGTACGGTGACAACCAGCTATCTGAAGAAAAAGAGTCCCACCCTGCATTTCTTTATCTTCTTCTTTTTTTTCAACCACTTTCCATTTGGCTTCAAAATGGCTGCCACTCTTTGTCAATTCGTTCACGGCTTCGTGCAACTCCGGTGGTGCAATTGAAGCATCCATCTCTCTTTGAACCTGTGGAATGTTGCAATTGCCACTTGCCCTGCCTTTTCGTGCATGGTTTACGTCTGCTTGTGAGCTGGTAACAACCTTACAAGCGAGGATTTAACAGAACCACACACAGGGGCAGACCAAGATAAAATTTTCACCCGGGTGAAGTGGATTTTTGGCGAATCCCTTAATTTCTACCCTGCTACCCCTAACTTTCTATCCTGGTCTCCCTACTTTCCATCAGCCCTCAATAAGAAAACATGACCATATTATATATTTTAACGAGGAAAATAATAGCCTTACTTTTAAATACCTTAACTGTTACTGTTAAAGAACACGTTTATTTTAGGTGTATTTACTTAATACCTACATTATCAAAATAACAGTAATCCCTTAGCTTAAATTGCTACATTATTTTGCAATAGACTTATTCTGTTTTGCAGAAGTAGCTTCAAATCCAACCAGTGATGTGCCGTAGACTCTAAGTTTACGTCTACATGCGTTGTCTACGCGTAATCTACGCGTAGATTACATTGGTTGTAGTTTACATAGACTACGTAAACAATCTAAAGTGCATTAGAATTAATTTTCAAGGGTTTCATGAAAGGAAAGTGACATTTTCAACTGTATTGGTTCCTAACGAAATGAAAAGAATCCTATTTACAACAAAATTTATCTTCTCTTCTATTATCAACTATAGAGGAAGATAAATAGTATGCAGAAAACAACAACAGATGGCAGTCGTGAGGCAAGAGTGGTCTTTTTCCCATAAAACACTAGAATATTTCCTATATTAGGTTTCTTCCTAGGTAAGAAATTGTTCGAATTTGGAAGAAAGAGTATGAAAATTTCTCTTTACACATCAGCAACTGATACGCAGTATAATTTTATTTTCATTCCACAGCGCCCTTTGCTAAGTTATCACCTTTCGCCATGTTGTTTACATAGATTACGTAATCTACGTGTATAAAATAGTCTACATGTAGAATGTAGACTATCGTTGTTTACGCGTAGACGCACATCACTGAATCCAACTGTTTTTAAAACAAATCGCCACAATCATATAATCAGAAATAAGGCGCCCCTTTTAATGGGAAAGCTTATCTGTTGTAACTTACCAGTACATAGAGAATTGGTTGGTTCTATTGAATTATCTAGCCAAGATTTTGCCTAGGTGAGGGTTCGGAGAAAAAGTTTCAGTTCTACAGTGGGATGCACAAATATTTGCCGACAAATGTCCATTATTTTATTTTTTTCTATTCTAAGTGTTTTTAAGGTATAAATATTTATGTACTCAGTGCAGAGATTGCTAGCAGCTAATTGGCGTTTCTTTTCAATTCTCGAAGCTCTCATTGCGTAAAATAAACATGCTGAAGGGCAATTTGCTTGGAATGACTTACGCTTTCCAC
Source organism: Lepisma saccharinum (assembly GCF_977018435.1). Taxonomy (NCBI): domain Eukaryota; kingdom Metazoa; phylum Arthropoda; class Insecta; order Zygentoma; family Lepismatidae; genus Lepisma; species Lepisma saccharinum. The sequence continues at coordinate 33,220,216 of NC_139235.1, forward strand.
TCTACTCCATTTAAAGGTTGATCTGTGAAACGGCAAGCATCGAACAGTCGAGAAGTAGGAAAATTCGCGTTCTCTCACAACTAGGAGCTGTAAGGAGCTTTCGTGATCGTCTTCATGCACGAAATGCACACAATTGTTATTTTTAGGTCGTCGCGAAGAGACAAGAATGCACGCCACAAATAACTGTGTCAAATGATGCAATGCAGGTATTGATTCTAAACAGACTCCCACGATCCCTTCACTGACCAGCTCCTGAACGACTTCCCACGGTTATAATTCTCCTAGAGATATTATTAATAATAAGATAGACTGTGGTGTCACGCATTTCCACATAACCGACGAAAATTTATTTCTGCTTGTACAGCTCCCGAAGATGGATACATACAGGCGAGGCAATAAAACACTTAGTGTGTATTCGGACCCTTCGGTGGCGTTCGTTTTTCATGTTGGAAGCGATAATTGTGGAGACAGTCTGTTTTCAAAGTATATTTTGAAGTAACTTGGCTAATATGTATAAAATTTATAACAAAAGAATTGGATACATAGTTTGCTTATAAGACCTAAATTCATCTAAACGCCTTCAATTCTATGGCCATTTTTTAACTTACTTGATTCATAATTTCCTATGTATAAGGTACTTTTTAGTATTTACGAAGTGTATCATGATAACTCGTATAAAAGACCGTATGTTAATTTGTGTACTGTTACATTTCACTGTTGATGTATTGTTGCTTCTGTAGGTTTTCACCAACTCTCATTAACCCCACTTGATATAATTTTAAATCAAGAAATGTCCGTCCATTATTCCTGACTGACCCACCTGAATGTAACTGTCTTGTTAATTGGGTGTTTGAAGGGTTTACGGCAAGAAACTGAAAGCGGATTACATAGTACACTTCTTTGCGTGTTCTGTAATTTCCGTGGGACCTAGATTGGACGTACTTACAAGTTTGCACAAAACGAATGTTTAGCTTTACTTCTTGGAATAAGCTTTACCTTGCCCCCCATAAAGCTGCTCCGGGGCTCACTCAGCCTCAATTCAGTGGGTACCTGGGGGCAAAGGTGGCCAGAGCATGGTGCTGATCACATCTCCTCCAAAATGGGCCAAATCGGGAATGTGTGGGGCCCTATCCCCACATCTCCTAAATGTGCCTTACTTTTTTACTTAGAATATTTCAATGCCAGTTAAAGCTCATGCGAGAGTTCCTTGCCAAAAAAACAAACAAAAAAAACTATTAACATTAGATTGCTACTATTCCTCATAAAAAAAGGTCCACCACGTGACGTTATTTAATAGTACCTAAAGGGCTCTAGTATAGATAACACTAGGTAACAAAATTTCACCAAGTTTTTGTTTATCTTATTTTCTTAGTGTTTATTGATTAATTACATGATCCTGATTACGATTACAAAAGAGTTTTTATTCTCCAATGTCAATATTTTGGATGTAATAATGAATTATCAATTTTATTTTAAGAATAAGCAAAATAACGTGTTTAATTGAACGTAACTAGAGACATACACAGAAATCTAAAATAGAATACACTCTTTAATGGTTTAAATAATTACAAACATACTGATTAACATTGAATGTTCAATTACAAACATACTGAATATTATTGAATGTTCGATTATAAACATACATGTTCAAAATAACAATGTCATTTTTCAAAAATGTACATGAGAACGGCTTTTCCTTTTATCTTCACACCTCCCTTCACGCACTATACCCCATAGATAGTCCCCCATCATAGCACAATCCCAACGTCCCTGATACCTTCTTTCCATAAGCTGAATATCCTGATGGAAGCTATCACCATGTTCCTCGCTTACATCTCCTACATTTTGTCTAAAGAAATCAATATGAGAGAATAGGTAGTGCATTTTGACTGACATTCCACACCCAAGCACATGGTGTATCAAATTCTCAACCAGTTCTATATAGTTATCACTTCTTTTGCTGCCCAAAAACCATTACATCACCATTCTAAAGGCTTCCCACGCATTACGTTCATCAAGTGTCATTACATCTACAAGTTCTTTAGTTTGTAGCATCACTCTAATCTGAGGCCCGGTAAAAATTCCACCTTTTACTTTTGCTTCAGATAACTTTGGAAACGTTTGACGTATGAGATTTAAAGCTTCCGAGGTACTATCCAAACCTTTGATGAACTGTTTAACAAGTTCAAGTTTGATATGGAGTGGGGGTAAAATGATCTTCTCTCTGGAAACAAACATTTCTTACATTGTGTGCGCCTGGAACCAAATCATTCCTTGTTGGCCATTCTTCCTGGTGTGATGCTATTCATCTGCCCTGCTGTCCCATAGACAGAGGAAGCACGAATACTTCGTGTAGCCACCTTGAAGCCCCAGAAGAAATCCCAACATCTTAAAATCACCCCAAACGTCCCACTTGTAGCACTCAAATTGAGTTTTTCCAAGAGCAACATGACATTTTCATAAGTTTCTTTGAGATGAACAGAATGAGCTACTGGAATGGAAGGAAACTTGTTCTCGTTGTGCAGAAGGACAGCTTTGAGACTTTTACTTGAGCTACTGGTCTGGTTCATGAGGAATCTTTATGTGCTCAAAGAGACCATTAATATCACTACAATAACAAACGTTTTCTTCCATTTGGTAGAAGCATGCAAAATCCTTATGCCTTCCCCTGTATTTTGTTATTTTGTAGGATTTAATGCCAGTAGTTCAGCCTTTGATTTGGTTAGTTGTAAATCCCTTATAAGGTCATCCAATTCCTGTTCATTGAATAAATGTGGTTCCTTTCAAATGCTCTCATCATTAATGCTGAAATCACTGTCGCCACTTCATTTATTTACTTCCTCTAAAGAAGTAGCACATTTAGGTGGCGATGGAATTGGCAGGTCCACGCTATGCGGTACTGGAGCAATGGAAGATGGTATGCTAGGATATGGAATATTTATTCTGTTCTTTGTACTTTTATAATGTGTAATATCCATCATAAAAAGTAGCAATTATCGTGATGGTTTGTAGGCTCTCTCCATATTCGGGGAATTGCAAATGGCATACACTTTCTTGTTTCACGTAACCAACCCTCTAAAGTAGACAGACAGCTAGCTACCACAAGACACATGAGGAGCCCATCCAACACTTTGATCTCCAACCGGTACTCCGAAGTAAGCTTGGTAAGCATCACAGAACTTTGTCCCAAACACAATGTTATGTTTTACTTGTTTGGATGCGATATAATGTCCACAAACATAACAAAACGTGCCTGCTAGCAATTTACAACCTCTGGATACTGCCATTGTTCACTGAAAAGACAAAAATGCATTCACAAACGACAGGAAGACATTTGTGAGGAAATGTCGATATATATCCATAGCTTCTTAAATATTTCGATGTATTGAGGCCTTCTAGTGTTATATTAACGAAATTGAAACTGAACCTGGCTGCCATCTACTGCTAATTGCTTTGAACTACTACGATAGCCAGAAAAAGCGGTAAATTTCAAAATTTTCAAATATCCATAAAAATATAAAAAAAGTATCGACATTTGGGAAAACTAATGGTATATTCGTGTTCAGCATGTTGATTTCATTCAATAAACACTTTGAAAGGAACATAAACAATTTTTTGTTACCTAGTGTAATTCGACCTTGCAACACTGACTGCTGCAGTGAGAAATCGGTTCTTCATGTTCCATGTAGTTCCTACTTTAGCCGACAGATGTCAGCTCACGAATATTCGCGAGTCCTCTTCTTCTGAAAATCTAAATACAGTACTTACAAACCAGTTAGGTTGTTATGTAATATACTGCGTAAGAAAAGGTAGGGAGAGTTACTAATGTTGCATTAATTTACGGAAAAATGGAGATTTTATTATTGTAAGCAGTATAAATTGTTCATTACTGATATTAAGAGATGTTTTCTGAATCGAAGTGGACGTATCGTCGTTGATCATGGCACTTGAAAATGTGTTGGAGATTCATTTATCTGGCTTGCCATCTCTTGACAATAAAAAAGTAAAAGTAAAAAGTAAAGTGTTCCCCTGTGCTTAGCACCACGCCATGAAGGCGTATAGGGGGTGTGGAGGTAACGCCCCACACTTTCTTGATCCGGTCGTGAGTAGGGGTGATGTGATCAGCATCACGCCCCTGACCGCCTTTACCCCCCAGGGTTTCCCCCAGGTACCCATGTTATTCGACGCTGGGTGTGCGCCGGGACCGCTTCCAACGTTAGAAAAGTTCCCGGATTTGAACCGGCCGGGGATCGAACCCGGGACCTTGAGCATGGTAGTCAGACGCGTTACCGACTGAGCCACCGCGGCCATCTCTTGACAATATTTTAAACTATTGTGATTCAGGACTTCATAGAGAAAACAGCATTATATAAGTATTTGAGAAGTGTTTAATTGTAGTTTCAAATGTTTTAAAGGTAAAGTGCGATCCTTTGTCATCCTTTCTCGTTTTCAATTTAACTTTCAAATTAGTAAAGCTGGTAACGCTCATGTAAGGGTATTCCATCGTATTTCTGGAAATATTTCATTGACACTTTGGTTTAATTACTAAATATTTACAAACATCAAAGCTTTATCTTTCAAATGTTATCGTTACCTGGGGTAATAGATTGCTTGACATACAATATGGCGGTCGCGAGTACTCATTTATGACGTCAGATAGTATCCAAGTTGGAAATGCAAAGAAAAAAGACATTGCAATAGATGGAAAAGATGTATAGATGGAAACCATGGGTTGAGACACTTCCCGATGACGTAACGGTATAAGATAAAATGGGTTAGGGGTAGTAGATATAGGTGATGAATTTAGATGTATACTATGTGACTGTCTTTTACAGAAAATATTCCCACTCTCCCCTTTGCCTCCAGAGTAATTTATTTTGGCGCAGTCACTGGTTCACCATCATCATGATGGATGTGCGAGAGTAATTGCGAGTTTCTGTGTGTCTGCGACGATGTTGTGTGTGTGTGTATGAGTGGCAACGTCTGTTCTCACGCCATAAACCCATCCATGTCGTTAACAAACAAACTGGAACCAACGTCTGTATGCTGACGAGCCTCACGAAAGCGACACGGCCCTTTGCTGCCCGGTCCAAGTTTCAAAATCAAGTGCACTTCCATGTGTGCACTTCTACATACCATCCCGCACTCATTATAGTCTATATTATATGTATGTAATACCAGCCTTGGTAACAGGGTGCTCCACCATCTCGCTACCGAAGATTCCCGGTTCGAGTCCTTACTAGGTCATGGGTGTTCATTTGTGACGGACCGTTCAACAATATGGTTGCGGCGACGCTTTCCGAAGACACCCAAACGTCAATCTGCCTACCACATAGTGCATCCTGTACTGCATTTTGCAGACTAACGAGGCTCCGGCGTCTGGACCCACAGCCAGTATAATCCTCTGTTGGACTCGTGCTGTGTCATCCCTGTGTGTTTGTGATTGTCCCTTCATCACTTATCATCATTCATCCTCATCTTCGCGATTAGCCAAAAGTGGCATAAAAGTGAAGTAAAATAAGACAAATTGAATCAATTTTATGTAATAATCATTCATCCCCTATATGTCTTCATGTCGTGGTGCTAAGCACAGGGGAGCACTTTACCTTTCTTTACCCTATCATCGCGACTTACCCAAATACTCAGGAATAGAAGAGGTGAACAACGTTTTATGAAAGAAGAAACTCAATGATGCACCTAGGCCATGGCCGCGACTGAAATCCAGAAACTATTGAGGTGAGATCGTTGGCCAAGCACTCAACGGCCATCCTATTGCTATACAGGATATTTGGGGAGGAAAAGGGAAATAACCTATTATTATGAACAGCCAGAAAAGTACATTTACATAGCTACGGCCGTGGTACAATATAGAGATGTGGCGATGGTAATAATAATAATAAATTCTGGACAACCATTTTGTCCTATTGTCCCTATTTCCCCCTCCAGGAAGTTCGAACATTAATAACTCCTTTCTGACCTCAGTTGTGAGTGGTTAGCAGAAGAACTGGGCTCAAATAAAGTCTAAGACAAGGCGCTATTGCATTGTGATTGGTTGTTCATTTATCTCTTTCACGTAATAATAAACATTTATCCCTTACGTCGATAGCATTCTTTTAAAAAATATATATGTAACAACTATTTAACGTTGATCGTTTCCATCTTTAAAGCTAATTACGAGGACAAGAACTAATGATTATTAAGGCCTCTCCGATGATGCAGTGGTAGCCTAGTCGCCTAATCAAGGGATCCCAGTTTCAATACCCGATGGAAGCCCATTCTAGTTCAGATTGCACTTGAAACGGTTGAGTCCGGATCAGCCTATCTGTGCATAAAGTGAACTTAAAACTCAAACTCAAGCCAATGAATTATTAAGACAATAAATCAACACTCAATGACAAAATAAACCCTTTCCAACCCTTCATTACAGAATTAAAAATAAATATTTCAATCAATCTATTCGACGTTAACCCTGCTTTTGTAGCCACGTGTTACCTGTAATTAGAAATAATTAAAAACGAAAAGAAAGGATCAGCAGCACGCGAAATTCACGAAAGCGACAAAAATAAATGGAGCGAAAATGGAGAAAGAGCGTTGGATTTATGTATTTACCTTTGACGTTTTGCACTGTGAAAATCAGGGACACGTGATTTCCCCGGTTGAAAACACGCAAACGGTAAAAACCGCACACATGACCTAGCAGCACTGACTGTAACGTGTATACACCGACGAGATGGATATATACAGGTAGGACAACCAGGTACTTCTTGTGTTGTTCAATATCCCTTACTTGAATTGAATCGATACATCGGAGATATTGGTGTCGAAATCGTTAACCTTAGGGTAAAAGTTTTAAAGTCAAGCTTGAGAGCAGAGAGAAAAAAATCTACACACAGGCTATATTGGCGACGAAAATTTTCTCAAGAAATCAACTGACACAGCGCCTCTACCGGAAAATTTGAATAGTTAACATGCCAAACAGATAAATAAAACAGGAAAAGATTAGCAATATTGGAGGATAAGAGGACTATTAACAAAACGAGGAAGGTAAGACACGAAAAACATAACATGATAGGGAAAAAATAATCAAGACCTTGAATAGGGAGAAACCGAAGAAATTCGGTTGAGAAGCAAAAATTGACAAATCAAAAATTGAAAGTCTATAAGGATTAGAGTGTACGAGAGTGAAAGTGTGAGAAGTAGATACAGGAAGAATGTAAACAGAGAAATGAATTTGATAGGAAATACAAATGGAGCATGTGTGTTACTACAAAAAAAAGGAAGCGGCATTTTACATCAATCATGCCTCAACTACAGAGGAAGGTTTCAAACGTTCTCACAGATGACACTAGTTATTATGTACGACAATCTTGATATTGAAGTTATCTTAGGCAGCCAGATAAAATATTGTAACTAGAGAAGGTTGTGGTAGAAAATTGTGACCTTTTCTAAATCTTGGTACTAACTAAGATACTATCAACTGTACTTTGACCATAATTTTAAGAATGAAAGTTTCACAGATACTTACTTAATTAAATACAATGATTATCATTTTAAAATACATTTTAACAACGTGTGCACGCTATATTTCTCCTAAGTGCCTTTTAATCCATCATGTTTATTTTTATTGTAATCGCGCCAATGAGATTGAAATAAACAAGGGAACAAACAAAATGTTTCATAAGAAACGAAATTAAAAAAAAGACGGGAGTCTTTCGCGATGAGAACATGAAGGGTGTTGAAAAATATACAAACTAACTGAAATCTCACTGGCAAATCTAAGATCAAGTTCAGAAAGAAGATTTCGAAAAAGCGAGTGGCATTAATTGATCACGAAAACCGGGGATTCCACTGACAACTGTAAGTTCGGTAACAATTAACCATGTAAAAACTAACTGTATATTTAAGAAACGTAAGCAAATACAAAACTAAAGACAGTTTAGCCTTGGAGATTAATAAATTTAAAAAAACGGAGGATATTATTTCTTACTTTACATCGCATTTCCTCCTTTTAAAAGCTAATCGCAAACATGAGGATCATCGGATGACATTTATGAAGCTTGTATTTATTGATCATAGATCACAGCAAAAGTTCAATAATTTCTTTTACGTATGCAAACCGAGCAAATACAGAAAATCTTAATTCCTTCTCACCACTTTTACACGATAACTTATGCCTTAATAATTAATCAAAGATTAATTACATTTTTAATTCATATTTCTGAAAATACTTTTAAGTTTCATTTTGGCTCTTCCAAATGAACGACCACTACACGAATTCGTAAGTTACGAGGAAACTCTCGCAAGTAAACCAAATAAATACGTAGTATAGTCCGTTATTCTTGAATGAGTTTTGTTATTGTTATGGGAAAGTAATAACAAAAATTAGGAATTAACTTATGTAATATCAATAAACTTCTGACATAGAATTTACTGATAACCAATATTGTACTGATACAATATAGAATTTGAAGGTTCTGGAAAATGTTGGGAAAATACATGTATGTACTTGAGTTTGCTGAAAAGTCGTGGCCAAATCGAACGTCTCAACTCGAGGCGCCCTAAATAATGAAATGTCACTGTCCTGTGGGGTCCCCTTTCCTGATTCTTCTCATCTCAACCAAAAAAGGTAGAAATTTATCATACTGTATAAAACAAGGATCTAAAAGAACCAACGTGTACTCAACACATCTAAATTTGGATCTTACTCTCGAATCAGACGCTAAAGTGATTCATGTGTTTCAGAGCGACGAACTAGTGTAAGCAGGTATCCTGTTTGGCTGCATATAAGGACCTGCAGGCTAGACTGCGACGAAAAAAAAGCAAAACAAAAGCACGTGAGCATTAAACGACTGCGATGCAATTTTGCTGAAGCTTCCAGTGTTGCCACATCTGAACTCAGTGTTGGCAGGAACCACGCTGGCGGCCATGTGTGGCAATAGTCTGTGTGCGTTGTGCAGTAGACCGTCAAAAATAATGACCCCAACCCTTGTGAGAAAGGAAGTTATTGTTTTGCCTCTGAGGAAATAAATTACGTCACAAGCATTCGTATCGTAACAGGGGAACAACCTTTGTTTGCGTGTCTTGTCTGCACTTGAATTATTTGAGACCTAGTCCATGGCGGGTACATGGAGGCGAGGCAATAACGTTTTAGCAGCGGACATTGGCTTGCTCGAAAATACGTCACTTAGTGTGGGTTACGAAATTGATGGAAGGAAGTGTACAATCACTGATTAAATACCTCAAAAATGAGGAAATGTGCTAACACACAATCACAGGATGTTAGTTATTGGTCCTTCAAGAATTGTTTGTCTTACTAATTCAATGATAAAAATTAAGTAAGCAAACATAATACTGACGTCATACCTACTTCAAACTGACCAATTCAATGAAGTCCGATCAAAATTCAATGTACTGTATTTAGAAATTGTTGATAAAATACTGCAATTACGCACTTTAATGTTATTGTTTAGTGTCATTTGTAAAGGAAAAACATGATTAAATCGTACCAGAAGTTAACTTAATCATTTGCGCACATGAGTCGATTTATTTCACTAACTCGCCTTCAGTTAAATGGCTGTATTTGCATTATGCTCGGATAAACAGTGATGTGTTCGGGACTTTCGAAGAAGGAGTAGATGACCATAAAGGGGAGGGGAGGATGTTACGTAATAGCTGAACCAAAATTTTGGACATTGTGTTTTTTCAATAACACTTGCCCACATTTGGTATTGGGTGATTTGTTGGTGTAAACTACGACAATAATTAATTTATCGTTACACGTTCCTGTATCCATGCCTTCGTGATGGGAAATGCTTTAGTGCATAGCTGCGTGAGTTTTTTTAAGACACCATGGTCAAAAATTAAAGTTCAAAAGGCCCATAACCTTAATTTAGTCTACTTTAAATTTCTTCTACACGAGATTTTTTCTCTATCAGTGGCGTGCCCAAAGGAGGGGGTGGAGGTCATAGTCCCTTTTGGCCTAGTAGTCCTCAAATAGAACGTCAAGTTCATAACTCAAACGTTGGAAAACAAAATTTGCTTAAGTGCACATATACGCTAATCGAGATTGGACCAACAGTTAAAATTGGGATCGAAACCTCCGAGAATCGAACCAGAGCTCCCCTTTCCGTAGAGTACATCAACGCCTGGAAGATATCGAAGAATGTATCTTAACTATTGGTGCCAGGGATATCTTACAGACATCCAGAAAACACCCTTTGGATGTCCTTTGAAAAAAATGCCTCGTCGAAACGGGCATCTTAAACTGCCTTTCTACTGGATGTCCAATAGATATTCTATCCATGGACACTGTGGAGATTTATGCTTATAGATTTGCTTGTTATAATAGTTCACATTATGCACAGATAGGTTAATTGGGGCTGGGCCTAAGTTTAAAGGGGATCCAAACCCCTTGATCGAAACCGGGACCCCTTGATTAAAAGGCGGCAACGTTACCACTACGCCATCGGAGAGGACCCGGATTGATATATCACAATACGAGACTATTGTAAAGTAACTCTACACGTTATCCCCCCTGGAAATAAAATTGACCCAGAATCGTATCCAAAGCTTTTAAAATTTGCATTCCACGCTATTTTGGAATGCAAGGAGCATGAAAGATTCCTAACAAAAAAAAAAAAAAAAATCCGTGCATAAAAGGTGTTGCGTGCAATATAGAAAGATTGCTGTCTCACGCGACCTCTACGTGACGTCACTTCTCCAGGCATTAAGGGTTACTGGAGCAAGCATCGAGATTCAATTGCCAGATTACCTGAAGGAAAATGGTAGGTAATACTCTCTGAACACCGTTCAGTTGGCCAAGGTTCGATCTCTCTTGGTAATTCTCGATGTTTTCTCTTCGGTTAGTGTCAGGATATGCTAAAACATCGTCATTACTTCCTAGCTTGAAAGTATTGGAATATTATCAGAAATTTACAGAAATGGCCAATTTCTCGTGATGTATAACTATTTTGCCAATGTATGTACACACAGATCTACAAATATTACATCGACTCAACTAACACAGTTATGTGTGTAATTTTGGTTTCTAAGAAATGATAAGAGTATGGTCTGTTAAAGATGTGTTTTAATGCATCACACGAAACAGCAGATGATTAAAGTGCCCTTTGATGTATTTCTCTGTGTATTTAACAGTTTGCTAATGTTATTGCTGAAGTAAAAAAAAACTGTACATGTTTGTTACAATTGGCAAATGTTTGGTTTCGTGTGTGTTTTAGGCCTATAGCACACAAAGTTTCAGTAGTTCATGCAGGAGATTCTTCACATCCATTTCCACAGTCTGGATAATATCTACACTCTTTTCTTATCTCTCGGCCGAGATTTTCTTGGACCGACACCGTATATCCGTATATTCATATTTGCTGGATATACAGAATGTCCAGCAGTGAGTGTGGTTGCTGCCTGCCACGCTGAAACCGCGGGTTCGATTCTCAGGATGGATGATCAAAAAAGTGTTTCCAGCTTAATCGACTACATATTGTATAACCTAACTTGCCTCCTCGATGGCGTAGTGGTAACGTCGTCGCCTTGTAATCAAGGGGTCCCGGGTTCGATACCCAATTTAGGCACATAGTGGTTCGGATCCTACTTTAAACTGTAGGTCCAGTCCCGATTAACCTTACTGTGCATAAAGTGGACTTAAAACACCAACTCAATCAATTATTACTTAACTTGTATTTTCTCTCTTTTCTCTTCAATGCTGACAGTTTTTCCCCTTAAAGCGTTTAATATTTGTACACTATTTTCATTGTGTTTTTCCAAGAAAATACGTGCAAACTGCATGAGAACGAATTCAGCGGAAAGAAGTTTCCGAAGTGTTTGATTGACCCTCACACGTATTTATCCACCTTGCTGTTCTCTATGGGGGGGGGCAACATTCTTTTCGGAATTGCGCAGCGATTGGCCAGAGACGTCTCGAGTCGAAGCCTGGCACGGAAAACATAAACAACTTCCTGTGGCAACACTTGCACCGAGAGGACATAAAACCGCGTGGCATGTTAACGATGCACCGGTGATGTTTTCTTTTTTTCTGTTTTGCTTTTCCGAAGCAGAGAAAAAGAGTGCCGCAAGGCATTCCACAACGTACACCTTGACACTCGCCTCCACCCCTACCTCTTCAGTACATGAATTCCTTCTCGAGTGCATGGAACAGCAGCGCCACTAGCGGACAGTCCGAAGCTGTATTTCTCTTCCGGCGGAGCAGCTTTGTCAGCAAAAATATGTCATTAAGTGATTATTAATATGTCTATAAGCATGGGCCATATATATATATATATATATATAGTTCACGTAACGGGGGGGGGGGGGGTCAACTTTTGGTATGATTAGGATTCCTGTATTTCATAAGTGAAAACCTGGGACACTGCTGTCTGGAAGTTTGTTAGGGGGCGGGAACGGGGGGGGGGGGAGCTGAACCCGAAAAAGTTCAAACTTGTAGGCTATATGTACAACATAATTATTATGTATACATTTATACAGTCCCATTATCATATTCTTTACACTTGTTAATAAGAAAACAGAAATCCACTTCGAATATATCATTAACCTGGCAATTCCTTAACGGTGCCACAATGAACTAAGGCTGCTATCTCACAATGTAGAAACTTTACTTGAAATCTGCGGATTGAACAGATAGGCACCAGAGCACTGACGGTTTACAGTAAGCAGCTTACTATGCTGCTAGCAGATGGCGGTGCCATCGTGCAGTCAAATATCTTTGCAGCATTTTCTCTGCTTTGAAATAAATTTAAGTTCTCAGAATTCTCTCTTAATTTTTTTTGTAAATATCTCTATTAGAGTGTTACGCATGCTTTTTAAAAAACAAAATTAACTCAACTAAGCAACGACGACAAAGCAACGCAACAACGCAGAATCGCTCCCCGTGACACCTGTCACGCGGATTAAACATTACATGAATTACAGTACTGTGCAAATTAATGCGGACAAAGAGAAAAAATATATATTTTTTTCCATTTTTTACTCTTTCTTGGAGATGTACATAACGTACACTTACACTAATATGAAATATGTCCTCCTTTGGCTGCTTGATGCGGTTTGGCATTGATTGAACCAAATTTGAACACATAACTTTGATATCACTGTCATGAAACCACACATGAATCACATTGGTAATGACCTTTTGCTTCGTTGAACAGTCCATTTTTGCAACACGTTTCTTCACAATACCCCATAAGTTTTCTATGGGGTTAATATCTGGTGAATTCCCTGGCCAATCTAGAATCGTTAAATTGTTGTCAGAAGCAAATTTACGTACAGACTTTGATGTGTGACAAGGAGCAAGGTCATGCTGAAAAATTTCTTGTCCGTCGTTAGTGGGATTTTGAATGAGTGGGACAATTCTGCGCCTCAATATGTCAATGTATTTTGCGGAATTCATCATTCCATCCACTGGTACGAGCCCTCCAGGTCCACTGCAAGTAAAGAATCCCCAAAGCATTTGCTTGGGTGGGTGTTTGACTGTCTGAATGCAATGTTCAGGTCGTAAAGGTTCACCTGGACTTCGTCGCACAACAGAAGCTTTGTAGCCATGCACTTCAAAGTGAGACTCATCTGAGAATATTACCTTCCTCCAATCAGCGACTGTCCATTTCTGGAATTTCTTAGCCCGTTTTAGGCGTTTCGTCTTCATTTTAGCTGTCAACAATTGCTTTTTAACCGGTTTCCTGGATTTTCTTCCAACTTCAAGTAAGCGACGTCGAACAGTTGATGCATCAATACTGATCCCAGCAGAAAGCAAATCACGTTGCAGGTCCACACTTGTTTTGTATGGGTGAATGTTACTGTTTCTTAGCAGTAACGTGTCACTTCTAGGTGTTGTTTTGCGTTTTCTACCACACTTTCCTTTTCGCTTTGGAGAAGTACTACCAGTTGCCCTGTAGTTTCTGATAATTTTTGACACCGCTGATTTCCCAACACCAGCCTCTTCAGCGATTTGCCGCACAGTCATGGATGTGTTCTCACTCAGTGTAATAATTCTAGAACGTTTTCTTGGTGTTATATCCATAATGAAAACTCGTAGGAACACCGAGCCCAACAAAAGCGTGTTTACTACAGCCAAGCTCTCACAGAAGTCTGTTGGTTAATAATATTGGCATTGCACAACGACAACAATGAAACACCAACAACAATGCTTCAAACCTTGCAATTGTTGTAAACGTTCTCAAGTACGCATCAAAAAGATAGCTGATACTACTAGTATAAATCTGTTACGTATTTATTCGATTATCTCACATAAAGAGTGTAAAAACTAAATATTTTTTTTGTCCGCATTAATTTGCACAGTACTGTATAATACGGTCAGGATAAGTGCCTACAGTTGGAGTTACCGACAATAAACCTAGGAGGATTTGATTTCAAGCACTGAAATGAAGTGACATAATACTACGGTGGTTCAGAATATACACATATATTAAAGCACAGATAAATAAACAGTACATCTTACCCTCTTACATATAGTCTGTGGTGATGGATCGGTAGGACAACGGTGTGAATGTGCTCCGTGTTTTTTGTATTATTTTATGTATTTCTGATGCGAGGTGGTGAAAACGATATTGCAGGAATGTGCAGTAAGTACTGAAGATTACTTTTGTGTAACAAATAGTTCAATATCTGGTAAATGAAACGATAAATACGTTAAATACTGTCACTGTCATTTCTACTTCCCGTATGTAAACAAACAGTGTTGCCACCTCAGTGTTAAAAAAAACCGCGGAGTACAGTTGAACTGTCATTATCGAATTGTTCGATATATCTAATAAGATGAGTAGTTGCATCGAATGTCACGAACCTGTGGCTCGGAAGGACATTTCCTCAAAAATACAGTGTTCAGATTGTTTGAAGCTATGTCATTTGAAATGTGCACGTTTGAAAGAGGAAGATGCAGAATATATGCGGAGTGCGGGACAAATTTGGAGATGCAAAGAATGTGCGAAGATTAGACGTAGTAGTTTACAGGACGAAAGTGTAAGTGAAACGGAAGTGCCAACTATTGTTGATATGTATAAACTACTTCAAGTTGTAAAGCATGAAATGGAAAATTTGAAGAAAGCAAATATAAACTGTGAACGCGAACTAAGTAAATCACTTGAGTTAGCTCATCAAAAGCTGGACGAAAATGCATCATTGATCAAAAAGCAGGCAGAGTCAATAAATACTTGTATGGTACAAATTGAACAGTTGAAAGGGGAAAATGTAACTCTAAAAAAACAACTGAAGGATAATCAGGAGCAACTAGATGAATTAGATCAGTATGGTCGCCGCAATACGTTAGAAATATACGGTGTTCCTGAACAGCCGAATGAAAATACGACGGATGTAGTAAAAACTATTGGGCGAGCATTGGACATAGAAATCAAGGATGAGATGATAGACTGTTGTCACAGGTTGCGCAAACCCTCTAATCAATCTTCAAGTGGAATCATTGTGAAATTTGTCAGGCGAATGGACAAGGATGCCTTTATACAGAAGAGGAAAGTGAAAAGGAACTTAAATGCTGTACATCTCGGTTATACCAAAAGTGAAATCATTTATATTAACCAAAGCCTCACACCTTACCGAAAGCGCATTCTTAGTCAGGCTAGGAAGATAAAATACGAGAAAAACTATGCTTATTTATGGGTAGACCATGCGGGATTAATTAAGTTAAGGAAAAAAAGGGATGATACTAACATCATATTATTAAAATCACTTGAAGACGTCACCCAATTAATGTAACTTTCGAGGGTCGTATAAATGAAATATGTATTTATTATCAAAATGCCCGTGGTCTAAATACTAAAATTATGGAATTTTATATTAATGTTTTGAGTAATAATTTTGATATTATAATTGTTACTGAAACCTGGCTGCATGAGAGTGTAAATAGTAATGAATTATTTAATGGCAATTACAAAGTGTACCGTCGCGATAGACCTGGAAATAAGAGGGGAGGGGGAGTTATGATAGCAATAAAGGAATCACTGAAATCGGAAGTAATAAATTTGAATTGTGAGGTAGATACATTGGTTGTTAAAATAAGTACACGTAATAAGATTTATTACATTACCACAGTGTATTTTACGCCTGCATGCGGTATAGAAAAATATTTGTCATTTTATAATATGTTTGATTCTTTCGTGGAATTTCATGGCTCGAATATATTTATAATTGGAGATTTCAATTTACCCATGATTACCAGTTCAGGTTATGAGTTACAGAAAGGTGGACCCTCTTGTAGAGCTTTGTTAAATTTTTTGAATTTTTATAACCTTAATTCTGTAAACAATATTAAAAATTGCCTCGATAGAACTTTAGATCTTATTCTTACTAACATTCCAAAGAATGTGAACATATGTAGGGAAGAAATGCCACTTGTAAAAGAAGATAACCATCATCCTGCATTGACTGTACACCTAACTATAAGGGAATCTACTGATGTAATAACAAATGAAGCTTATTATTCTTACAATTTTAAAAAAGCCAATTTCATGCAGATGTATCATTTGCTTGGAGTGGTAGATTGGTCTGCATTAGATAATATGACTGATGTAAATCAGGCGGTTAATTTTTTTTGTAATAGAGTTCATGAAGTATTTCTGGCCACAGTCCCAAAAAGAAGACGAAAGACAACAAATAAATACCCATGTTGGTTTAATAATGATATCATTAAATTGATAAAGTTAAAAGAGTATTACAGAAAAAATATAAAATTTAGAATAGGATATAAGTCATTGTTTCGGCAAACTAGAAAGCAGGTAAAAACAATGATAAGTAGTGCCTATTACAACTACATAAAGGAATTGGAAAGCAATTTGAAATCAAATACTAAAGAGTTTTGGAGTTTTATTAGAAATAAGAAAAGTAATAATGGTGCTTGTAACAGCACAATGAATTTTGAAGAAAATTCTCTCAAATCTGCAAAAGATATTTCTGATGGTTTTGCTAAATATTTTAGGTCCGTATATGCTGAAACATCTGAACCATGTATAATAGACGAACGCACTGAGTCCATTATATCATACACATTAGCAATTTCGCCAGTTAGTCAGAAAGAATATGAAAGTGCTACAAAACAGTTAAAAGGCAAACGATCTAGCGGCCCAGATGAAATACCACCTTACATTTTGAAAGGATGCTCTGAGGTATTGATGTATCCTTTACTTAGAATTTATAACTTAATAATGAAAACACAAATGTTCCCTGATATCTGGAAGGAGACGCGTGTATGCCCCATCTTAAAATCTGGTGAAAGTTCAAAAATAGAAAATTACAGGCCCATATCGATTCTCTGTGCACCGGCGAAAGTATTCGAGTCTATCCTATACAATCGCATATTTAATCATGTAAAATGTTTCTTAAGTGACAATCAACATGGTTTCTTTCCAAGTAGATCAACGCAAACAAATCTGATAAATTTTGTCCAAGATATACATGATGCGTTCCACGAGAGACTTAGTGTACATGCAATATATATAGATTTCGCAAAAGCTTTTGACAGAATTAATCATAATATTCTTCTAAGAAAACTTGCAAGTTTTGGATTCTCAACACAATATGTAAATCTTTTCAAATCTTACATTATTAATCGAAAACAATATGTAACTTATAAACAAGCGAAGTCTTTTGTTTATGATGTTAAATCTGGGGTTCCACAAGGTTCAAATCTGGGTCCTCTATTCTTTGCAATTTATATTAATGATTTACCAGGTACAATCAAATTTTCAAAGTGTTTAGTGTACGCAGATGATGTTAAAATATATAGAGAAATTAGGGATATTACGGATACCAGGAAATTACAGACTGATATAAACATGGTTCATAGGTGGAGTGTAGAGAATGATATCAAATTTAATATTAAGAAATGTTCATACATGATATTTACTAGAGCACGAAATAATGTGCGAAATGATAAGTATGTTATTAACGGCGAATTTGTAAAAAGAGTGTATTCAATCAAAGACCTAGGAGTAATTATTACCCATAATATGACTTTTACTGAGCATATTTCTTGCATTACCCAGAATGCCTACAGGAATCTTGGATTTCTAATAAGAAATGCTAAAAGTTTAAATGATATATGCTCTTTGTGTATGCTCTACAAATGTTTAGTTAGAAGCAAATTAGAATATGCTTGTTCCGTATGGGCGCCAAACTGTGAGTCCCAGAAAAATATGATTGAACGTATACAGAAGAAATTTCTCAGATTTTTATATTATAAGAAGTATCGAATATCGCCAATAATTCTTAAAATACCATACAATGATTTATTAAATGAATTTGATTTTGTAAGCCTGTCAAATAGACGTGAAATTTCTCAACAAATGTTTCTGTATAAAATAATAAATGGACATATTGATAGTAGTTCTATACTAGAGAGAATATGGTTTAATGTAAGACAGGGTCATTTACGTAATAGACGTTTACTCTCATACAAAATCCCAAGAACAGAAATGTATAAAGGTTCACCAATACAAAAAATGACACTTCAATATAACAAGATCTCAAATCATTTGGTGGACTTAGATTTCGGCATGACACGAACCAAATTTATGAATATGTTAAAGGGGTTTATGAATATGTTAAAGGGGTATCTCTCTTAATAATGTATTTATTATGAGAATTGGATTTGTCATATTGAAGTTTGTTGTAATGATATATTGTACCAGTGTTTGTGATACTTGTTTTGTGTAATTTAGATGAAATGTGTAAATATATGATAATTTCTGTTGTCACAGTTAAGCAGTAAACCTGATCTGTCACCAAGATGTCTATATATATATATATATATATATATATATATATATATTATGTATTATATGTCTATGTTTGTGAATATGTGTGTGTGTGTGTAAAGGAGGAAGGAGGGAGAATGTGTACGTGTGTACATACAAGTTGTAAATGAAAATGTAATATTTTGATATTACCTTTCTGTAATTGGAGATTTGTCTCTGTTGAAGGGAAATAAATAAATACATCTTTCACTATATCTCTCACTCATACACACATTCCATGGCATATTGTGACAATATGACAATTACAAAGGTTAGATTAATTAATACTTTGACTATACTCATGCTATTTCTTGGCTACATTGCCTTTTACAATTTACCGTTTAGGATTTTAAGTATAATGTGAATAATTGTTATTTGGCGAACCCTTTTATCTTTTCTGAAGATACAAATATATTTCAATGAACTATTGTTTGGCTGATAACCTATACTTTGATCTATAACGTTAATTAGTCCGCCGGAATAACGATGTCTAGGTATGCCATAGCACTGATTTAAGTTATGCAATGATTTGATTTACACAGATTCGCGGTAGATTGGCGTCATCTCTCACACACACGCACATGGTTGGATCTTACCTTCGCTGCATTCTCTCTGACCTGGGTAGGGTGAAAGTGGTCCTACAGTTTTGGAAGACGTCTGCACTCCAGTGTTGTACTTCGCGGTTATCCTGGTTGGCGAAAGTGGATCAGTCGGCAGCTCCTTCTGGCCTCATCGGATCCTGGCTTCACTCGTTCACTTCGCAGGGACGTCCATGACGGTACACGTACACTGTCGACTCCATACGACAACTAGCGCAGTAATAGGTCAGTCCTTCGCGGTCACTCGTAAGTAGAGATACGTGGCTTGGGCGATGAGACGAACATACGCGATGAGCCATTCGCGGTTTCACATGGATATCAAATGTTATTAACTTTAGTACTGGCTGTTATGCACTTCGATATTAACTTTTCTATCAATTGTTATTAACTTCAACTATTTCGGACGTTGTTTCGGACGATTGACACAGGTGGACGTGTCTGGCGTTATTCTCACATAACCACACGTATGTGCACGGATGCGTTGGCGGCGAGGGGAAAACGACCCCCTGGTTCTACTCTGCTCTACTCCATGGCTCTAAAACACTCACTCGAGGAAAAAAAAACAAATCCAGACCACGGGTCCGATCGCGACTCGCAGCTAGGTCGCGCGTAGCTCACACTCCGGTGTCGATTCTAGGCAAACTGTTTTCTCGCTATTCCAAATCATCCCTTTTATTCCAGATTTGAACGAGGTGACGCTCTAGCCTCTGTGCTTAGGTGCTTATTTATTGTTTCCGGTGCTTTGACCGTTGTCCTCCTATCCTGGTCAACGCTCCGTCCGGTCCTTAACCTCTGGTAGCAGCCCCTCGTGTAGAGATTAGGCTAAATCCTCGGCTATTGTGTTCGACACGTTCAGAAAGGGCCAACTCACCAGGATAGCGTCTCCCATTGAATCCAGCGATGGATCTTTAATAATTCATAACTCCCGTAGTTCTGTTCTGATTAGGCTCAAATCTTGGAATCAATACTTTCGTGATGTGGTCTTCCGCTGGTTAAAATCTCATTCAATTCGGTCCATTGGTTTAGAAGTTCCTCTTTTCCTGCTATTCTCCATATGAATGCATGTAAATCCGGATTCGGGCGAAAAACGGTGGTTGAGCAAGTTAGCGTTGGCTAAGGCAGTTGCTAGACACTTTTATTCGGGACGGATTTTAATATTACCAATTGTAATTAATTCTTAATAACGGGCAATTAGGTTAATTACCTGTTACTCAATATTTGACCGTTATAAGAGAAAAGAAGAAAAGATGCAGGCAGTGGAGATGAAATTTTAAAGGAGTATATTGGGGAAGACAAGAAGGTATAGAATAAGGAATGAGGAGATCCAACACAGTGGGTGTAGTGAAGCTTCAGGACAGGATAGATCAGGCACAGATGAGATGGTTCGGACACATGAAGAGGATGGATGCAGAAAGACTACCAGTAAGTGCTTACCATGGAAAAGGAGTGGGAATAAGGCCAAAGGGGAGGCCAAGATGTTGTTGGAAAGAGCAGATAGCGGAGTGTTAGGAGAAGAGGATAAGATTGGAACAGCGTGGAAAGAGAGGAGTGGTGGAAGACCAGAAGAAAATGGAGAGGCTTGACTTCTATGCTGACCCAGCCAGAGGCAGGAAACGGCGAAGGATGATGTCTATTAGAATGCTGGCATGTTCACAATACTGCACAGTCCACATTTTAAAGTGCCCAAAATAATGTTACAATGTATGAAAACAATTTGATTAGAAAAAGTAGAGATATTTCAAACTCCCCACAGGTTTACACACTGAAGAAACTGAAGAGCTTGTTGAAATGTTTCTCTTGCACTGGTAAATTGTAAAGTCTGTAAAGTTTCTACAATTAGTGAATACAGTTCCACAAGTCACGCTACTTAGTATTGATACTTTTCTGTTCATCTTGTGTCAAACAAATTGAGAATTTTACGGTGCTTCCTCGTTTTTTTTGCAATGCGCTTTTTAAAAATAAATTCCTTTGAAAAGGCTAGAAGAAAAATATATAACTGATTTAAAGTCCCAATGTAGTTTCTTATCGCATAAATTTCACATGATGGGCAACAACTAGTTAAAATATGTGCTGAATAATGCACAAAAATTGCTTTTGGACACTTCTCTGAAATTATCGATCTCACCCCCTTAAATCTACCATGTATTACATCAGCGCCAGAATGTCCTTGAACAAACATATTTTTTTTCTAACCCAGAGAGAGTAGAAGTAATAGCTGAAGCTAAACCACGTACTCAGGAATTATCTGAGCATTTCCCAAAGAAATTCCGAAACTATCAGTAAATTGCAGACATTTGGTCTGCAATCCCATCAGGTGTGTGGAATTAATTTCTTTCCCATCCGTATCCCGTCCTATACGTATCTGATTTAGAACTAAATAAGTCTGAAGAAATTTTTATGAACAAGCTGATAGAACAGGTAATCTGGTAATTTTACTGAACCAAAAGGGGGGGGGGGTTGGAACCGTTGAAGCCCCCTTAAATACGTCCATGGCTATAAGTGATATTTGACATCTCTTGAATCCTGCTGAGTCGATATATTCGACGACAATAGTGCCGACGATCTCCAACATGCACACGAAAATAATAAGAATGCATCGAGAGTAATTACCTAAGGCAAGATTTTGCCAAGAAGGGAGTAAAATCAGAGGAAAAAATATGGATATAAAGGCAAATATTTAACTGGTAACGTCGCCGCATTGTAATCAAGAGGCTTCGGGTTCGATACCCGGTGGAGGCACATTGCACAATGGTTCGGATGCTACTTTAAAGTCGGGATTAGCCTATCTGTGCATAAAGTGGGCTTAAAACAAATCAAACACTGTACAGATCAACCGTAATCACTGGAGCGTCTGGCACATAAAAGATCTAGTTGGATCTCAGGTCCGTTAATGACTCTACAGGCGACCGGCCTCTCAATCATTAAGTACCTGGGGTAACCTTGGGACTAAAGGCGGCTGGAGAGTGGTGCTGATTACATCTCCTTCACTGTGGTGCTGATTACATCTCCTTCACTATGTGTAAGAACGAGTGCTAAAGTGTACAGACACAATGACACGACCTTTTGCTTCCCAAGGTTCGAACGTAGGACCTCTGCTAACAGCCAATCGCTCTCTAAACTTCCTTTCGAAGTCACCTTAACGGTACAAATAAATCAACCAATGAAACAGCTTAAGTTTTATCTGGAAATGCGAGGAAACATTCATGTTCTTCAAAAAGAGCTCACTTTTCGTGCCACCCTGCGTGCGTTTCGAATCCAATAGATACCGCGATACAAATCCCTCTATCGCATTTTTTCTGCAAGGAAGAGTGTATTTCAATTCCTTGGCGAAGCGAGCCGCATCATAAGCTGCGATCGATTCAACCCGGGGACCCTAGCGACCGAAATCCGCCGGTGACCTACTTCCCTCTCGTGGAAATCTCCCGTAGCAAACAGATGGTTGCCGGGAAGCCGATTCGACCTCAACGCTTGCAATATTTGCATCCTCAGCATACCGAAACAATTAAAACTTCACAAATTGATAACAGATGGAGCCACTGACACATTGAAATATAATATGAAATTTTACCGTGTTTCTATGTACAATGACATCAGAGGACACTTCATAAAAGTCAATTTAAAGAAGTGCACAACAATTCTCTAATTTGGAATTTAAATAAATTATAACAATTACTTGATACTAATATCCCGTTACCATCCTTTAAGTAAAATTGTTTGATTGATTGATTGATTGATTTAGTTTATTTTACTTCGCGTTTTGTGCCTCTTGGCTAATTTGCGAAGATGGGGTTGAGTGATGAAATGATGAAATTGATGAATGGACATTCACAAACAACCAAGCCCGACCGGGATTCGAACCCGGGACCCTTGGCGTCGCAGCGCGATGTGCTAAGTAAAATTGTTAAATTTGTTTCTATCTTAAATTGAAAAACCTTAAACCCTGTAATAATTCGTTAGCGTTTCTCCGAATTAGACATTCTGAAGTATTTACATTGACTTATTTGCGCCATTAATAACTATAGCTCCGAATCGTAGAGAACTCTGAGACTGGCTGTTGCGTTCCCATAAGAATCCAGGTAACAGTAATTTGAAAGGACCTTCTTACTGTTTTCAAGCAATCACAGGATTTGGAACATTCTTACCAGAACAGACCAGCCAATACATAAAATACATAAAGAGTTTTACCAGATTCTTTACGATTCGATCACAACTAGTGTAAAATAATGGTAACTTTGTAGTTTATTTGTTCTTTATTAACAAGGATAAACTAAATGTTATCACGTATATTCTGTTCTGCCAAGTACATATCTACCAAGATGAGAAAACCCCGGCAAATTCGCGAACACTCATTTGTTTTCTCGTCTCGGTTCTCCTTCTCTTGTGGCCAAGTGGCTTCGTCCTGCTATATTGATAACTCCTCTATTTTCGCTGTGTACGCACCCCCTCCCTTCGTTATGATACAAACCACAGATGAAAGTATTATAGGCAGATGTGGAACTAAGGGAAGAAAACCTCTGCGCTAACCTCCTGCTGGGAATTGCTCTCCGCAAGAAGTACAAAATAATCCGCTGGGAGGCTCCACTCGTAGTCTTGCTTCCACTTCTTCCGACTAAAAGAATAAGAGATGGCGCTGTTTTCTAACTGCCAGTGGCGTAGCGTTATAGTACGCCCGTACGCCCGGCGTTTATATATTTAAAATTTAAAAAATGCGTAAATGCTGTGAATATAAAGTAAAACTTGAGTAATTTCATATATGTTTGACCTTCATGGCATTATAATAGGTATTTTCGCGATCCGCTTGCAACGCTCCACTCTCAACACTCGTTCTAGCATCTCTTTTCAATGCCTTTCCTGGCCGGACGCCGAGCAGGTTCGGCGTAAATGACTATATTCCTTGCTGCCTTTCTGGAGGGAAAGCTTCGATGTCTACAGCACGCGCGTAAATGCTCCCTCATACGCCAGCGTACGGAGCAGCAGAGGTCTACCGTGATTGGTTCATGTGACCCTTCCTGCCTTCTGAAACAGACGACAGCGGTAGAATTCCTACCTGGTTCTTCGCGCTCGTGCCACTCGTGCTATGTGATGCTACAATACGCAATATTGACTGACGTAACTTTACCAATCTCAAATGTACTGCTTCTTAATGGCCACTGCATTGTATAATTTATCGCACGAACAGCGATGTGCATTAGAAACTAAAAGATCAACACAGTTTTTGTCAAATAAGTTGGTGAAGTCCTCGTGGTAGAAATTCAGCCTGTGGCTGCTCTACCACATAACCCGCAAAACTATTATTATTTTTTTATTGTTATTATTTTTTTCGTTATTATCTAACTGCTTAATATTGTGTCAATGGAAATGTTTAGCATTCATTTGAAAACTCTTAACAACGAATTGTCTCTGGACAAAATTATTTTAAAATGTTTATCAGCATTCTCAAGATGTAATAAACAGTGGTCTGAATTACTAATCGGCACTGTTACGTCAGTAGAGTGTACGATATTTGGATCATCCACCCACCTCCGTGTCAGAGTGCATTGCACAGTGCGCCAAGACGACAGAGGTCCCTGGTTCGAATCCCGGCGTGAGCACGGGTGTTCTTTGTCAGTGTCCCTTCATCAATATCATCACTCATATTCATATTCGCGATTAACCAAAAGTGGTAGAAAAGCGAAGTAAAATAAACCAAATCAATCAGTAGTTGGATCATCCACAACAATGACGTCTACTGTTGTTCAGAGGCGCTTGTGATTTAGGTAGGTTTCTTAATGACTTGCGTCATGCAGAAAGGTATAAAACACCAGAGTTCAAAACATTTGTGGCATAGTGAGGCATCTAATTTTCTAGCTAAAACATGCATGGATGATGTTTTATTGAAAACCCAGCTGACTTCAGGCAAATAAACAATACCTGTGGCGACTAATACCATAAGTAAATTATTAAGCAAAAAAGGGCCGACCCTCCCTTCGGACTTGGCGTTCCCACCCGAAATGTCCATGCTACGCCACTGCTAACTGCTAGTAAAAGTCAAGCCTTCGCTGTCAGTTTTCAATGGCGAAGCACTGACGCTTCGCAGGTGAATGTTTTCTCGGAAACATCCATTCCTCCGGGGGTCCGGTGACGTCAGACTGACCCCTCGACAGGGTTGAAATTTAGCAGCGCCATCTCTTACTCTTTTTGTCAGAAGAAACGGAAGCAAAACTACGAGTGGCGCCTCTCAGCGGATTATTTTGTACTTCTTGCGGAGAGCAATTCTCAGCAGGAGGTCAGCGCAAAGGTTTTCCTCCCTTAGTTGCACGTCTCCCTATAATACTTTTATCTGTGTATAAACTCTTGGAACTCAATAAAGATAATGCCGACGTGTTGAAGAGTGTCGCACATTTTGACAACGCAGGGGCAGGATTAGATGGCAAGCAGTTGATTGCATCGCCCACTCCTGAAAATTCGACGACAGTTCTAGAGGGTTTTCCTTCTTGGTCGAATTGTATGTTGTACTGAGAGAGAGACGAATTTTAGTAATTTCTAGAAGCTAATTTTGTTTCATTGCAAACTGACACTTCTGGGTTGTAACGATTCTATTGAATGTCTTTGGTTTCGTTACAACCCAGAAGTGTTCGTGACTGTACCTTACGGAATTCATAATACAGCCTATGAATAGCGTAGGAAATTTTAAGTCGAAAATGTTTACAGCCATATTAGTTGTAAATAATTTTGGGGGCTCAAGAAAGCAATATGTCCTTTTCCTCATACACGACACTGGTTTTTAGTTGTGCAATCACAGACACTTTTGGGTAATAACAACCCCATTTACTTTCAGTGAGATGGTTAGTCACAACTCACAAGTACCCGTGACTTTACCATAAAAACATATATATCGTAGCTAAACGGCATATTTACCTGTGGTAAGAACTCACAACCTCTGAGTGCAGAACTACATCACCGAGGCAAGTGTGTGAAACTGTTTTCAATTTTCGCAACGTTATGTAAATTGTGCTGGTATCTTACATATGAGTCACGCCTCGTACATGAAGAAAGAGTGCATGTGTGACGTAAATCCAGTGAATGGTTACGTGTTTACGCAACCGACCCCTTGTATCGTTAAAAAAAATAATTATATGCGGGTAGTTGAATGACTGACGAACAACGTGCAGAGAAGTAACCCAGATGTCTGTGGTACCTGTATTGATTTACGCAACGGAACTCCACTTGTTCGCAAAAACGGAGAAACAAACTGGGATACCTGGGGAATGACGCAAGGATTGTATAAATCCAGTGGAAAATGTGGTCTAATCGGCACTATAGCCAGATCTGGTAACTTTGCAGACACAATCTCAATATTAGATTTATTGGCATCCAAGATAATTATATACAGGTGGATCAATAAGGCGTCTGAATACTTGATTCTGGCATAGAATCAATTGTGGGACTATTGCAAGTAAGTTTACGCTGAAATGGATCACTTATCTAAATGGCATGACATCAATGTATCGCAAATAATTTAGATATTGTTAGTTATCCCTACACATGCTTTATTGTACGTCTCTATTTGTTCATCTTAAATTCACATACCAGCACTTGTGATTTACTTTGGGCGCTGTAGGTAGCGTAGTAACTACCACTGTCACTTTGTAATCAATGGTCAGACCTCCGTGGCGTAGTGGTTAGCACAGCGCGCTACGGCGCCAGAGGTCCCGGGTTCGAATCCTGGCCTGGGCATGGTTGTTCTTTGTGGATGTCCCTTCAATGCCGTTATATCTCCACTCATTCTTATCTTCGCGATTAGCCAAACGTGGTGAAAAGTGAAGTAAAATTAACTAAATCAATGAACCAACAATCAATGGGTTCCGGGTTCGATTTCTGCTGGGGCCACATCGCACTATAGATCGTCCTGATTAGCCTGCATACGCACACGCAATGTGGACTTAAACAACAAATTGTGCCAAACTTTGACGTCATTTCTCGTTACCCAATGCCCGTTCAATACCATTTAATGACCTACTCGTATGTATCCGTCTTGCTTGATGCAAATAATCTAGCATATCCTAATCTCTACAGTGTTAGCAGATAAAATCACTCTAACGCTGGCATGAGGTGACAAATATACCCAAATCTGAAAAGAATGAAGATTCTTTAATGTGACACTGTATAAATTCACTGCAAGTCTTCACAGCCGGGAACATTTCGAAAGTTGGGCCACGCGATCAACAAATCTTCCTTTTCCTTTGTTCCTGAAGCTGGGATTTTAATACACGAAAAAATAACTGCAGAAAGACTAGGCTGGAACGAATGTGGAATGCAAATCAGGAAAGCCATATGAGCGTGTATCCTTTTGTTGCAGTGCTTTCCCAAAACGCCAACCTCCCCCGTTTTCCTGGCAGGATTAATATTCATGAAATAGCAGCGTGAGAAAAGTCCCCTCATGTTTATGCATGAGACGGTACGTACGGATTTTTTTTTTTTTTTTTGCATGGTACGTAATGCATGTAACATAATATACACACACGTTACTCATATGTGGTAATATGTGGTCCTGGATATTTCTCGAGCACATTTTCGCGCTCACGTAATGCTTAGCTGGCTCTGGTTAACTTCCTCTTCTGGGCCACCTTTAACGCTTAGTCGGTGAAGTACAGGGTGTAACGTAAAAATTGGCCCGAAAAGCAAATGCACGTTGCAGATGAGGTTTTCATTCTCAGAAAGTTACAATTTCGCTCCTTTCTGACGTGTACGAGGAGTTTTAGGAAAAGTTTTACATTCTGCAACTCGTTTACTGATTTCATGCAAACAGGCCACTAGTCCAGGAATTTAGCTGCCATGAAAATTGCAACTACAAAAGCTCTATACCAGGTAGTGTGATTAAAAAATGCTACCCCCACGACCTTTCTCAAAATTGCACTTTATTTCAAACTAAAATTGCGGTGTTTATATTTTAAATCTCACGTAGTCTAAAATAATTTGCATCATTCCCTCCGACATATTGAAACATGTTGACCCATTTCGCTCAGACGTAATGCCACACCAGTTCTTGAAGGTATCTAGCTGCTATAATATTCTCCACTCAACACTCTAAATTTACGATTCTTATTGCAAATAGTGACTTATACATACACACCCAACATCCCCCC
This sequence comes from Lepisma saccharinum, assembly GCF_977018435.1. Classification (NCBI taxonomy): domain Eukaryota; kingdom Metazoa; phylum Arthropoda; class Insecta; order Zygentoma; family Lepismatidae; genus Lepisma; species Lepisma saccharinum. The sequence goes on from NC_139235.1 coordinate 33,248,728, forward strand.
GCTCAATTTTTTTTTCAAAGTCCAAATTGTGGTAATTTTTGCTCTAAATGTATACTCACATACCCCCTCAATACGAAATTACACACTCCGCCAGATGGAAAATTGTGGATAAGCTCTTGATCGCAATCACACAATTGGTGACTTGCTCACCCCCATCCTCTTATCTGCACCTCAACGAAGCACTACATTTCAGGGGTTTCACTACCAAAGTAATGTCCGAAAACTATTGTGTGTCTCGTTTCCTAATCGAACGATATATAGCTATGTGATTGATTGATTTGGTTTTGTTTCGCTTTTCCGTCACTTTCTGGCTAATTGAGAAGATAAGGATGATTAAATATGATTACATTGATGAAGGGACTCTCACAAACACCCATGCCCAGGCTGAGATTCGAACCCAGGACCACTGGCGTCTTAGCGATATATATATATATATATATATATATATATATATATATATAGATATATATATATATATATATACATTTTCTTACCTCGCGATATCGATGTATAAAATATGTTTTACTATGAGTGGTCATCTGTACTTTCCTGCACAACTTTGTATCGAAAAACTCACGCTTATGAGCGCCTACAGTACGTGCAGTGAAAAGTGAACCATTCACAAGAAGTGAACAGAAGAAAACGACAGCGAGATAGAAAAAATATGGGAAGCAAAATGAGAGGATGCACAAGGGCAACACATGAGAGCCGTAACAAATCATCCGGATCTAAAAACCCACCCTTTAAGATCCGGGTGCCACCCCTCAAGGGACACCGTCCCAAGTGGCATTTGACGTCATCACTCAGGATAAGTAGGGGAGAAAATAGCCGGAGACATCTGGCGGATGGATGTAAAAATATGGGCGTGGATTTGCGTTGGGCGGAAACTGCTTGTGGTAGAAAGGGGTGGTTTATCTTGGAAAAGAGGAAAAGTGTAAAGTGACCTACGTCACGTTCTCTTCCGAGCCGGATGTAGTTCTTGAGGAAATAGAGCAACGTTGAGAGAAACCAAAACAACAAAAACAAGAGAGATAAAGTTTACTGCACTGCACTTATAATCTTTATTGAAGCTCCTTTGCAAACATGTATTCTGTTCTTAGCAGTTTTGTTCAGCAACTTTTCATAGTTACTATAATACTTATCAAAGCAAATTCTCTTTCAAACCACAATATCCACCGTTATCATTAACATGATTTAAACTTTGGCTTGAGAGCGTAACAGCCCATGAAGGGCCTTGGCTTACCTACCGGCTGCCGGTCTCCGTCCCACGGTTTCCTTCGTCACCTCTAAGCGTGGAGATCAACCAGGATTGGAATAGTCGAGGGATCAGCCCGACGTATCCCCAGCAGTTGTAGTAGGTCTACGCGACCGGATTACGTGCATTCGAAGCTCCCCAATTTCCTCACGATGTTGGGTTGCCACCGGCCCTTTACACAGGCCGAAAATTCCGGGAGACTGAACCCGGGATCGAACCCATGCCGTCACGCAGCCGCCGTCCAAATCAAGGTGCCTTAGACCGCACGGCCATGAGGAGGACTGGCTTGAGAGAAACAAGACTCAAACTACAGGACTTTTACGTACAGTGGCGACGACAGAAGGGATGATATTCAATGTGACGTTAGCTGCAGAGAGCATGATGGGAAATATGGCCAAACCGCACGTGCTCCGGAACTCAGTCCGGCAAGCCAGAGCAAGCGTGAAGCGAAGCAAATCAATGAAACCCAGGTTAATAAGCGATACGAAAAGTGAAATTTGTTCAAACGAACAACAAAAAACTGAAGGTATTTTGAAAATCTATCCGATACGAGGCGATAGACTGTTTGATTTTGAATTTGTGTTAATTCCACTTTATGCACAGGTAGACTAATCGGGACTGGACGAACAGTGTAAAGTGGGATCCGAACTACTATGCAACGTGCTTCCACTGGGTATCGAACCCGATACCCCTCGATTTCAAGGCAATGACGTTACCACTACGCCATTGGGTAGACCGACAGAATGCTAAACACTCAATGGAAACGATGAAACATTCAGGAAGAAAGCATAGCAATTCCGGGAATTTACGAAACGATGCATAATTTAATGCAACGGAAACATTTCATATCGAACGCACCTAAAATGTTCAACGGATATGTGTGCTTCCCCACTTACCTTCTAAGAAACGAAGTAGGATACTGTAACAGGAAACACTTCCTTATTCGAAATTAATTACAACATAGGAAGCAGTACCGTGTGAGCTCATGAACTATGCTGCTATTTGAAGAACGGGGAAGGAAACCCACGCAATCAAATCCCATCACTGCCTGGTGACGGAAATGATCATCGTATGAAGATAAGAAACCACGCACTGCAATTTGGAAAATTGGTTTTACAACCAAATCTTCTTTATGCTACAGTTGGTTAGGATTTGATCCGTGACTGTGACGATTATAGTTGAATTGGATGCCTAGCAAGGCGAGGATTACTTGGTAACATCTCTGAAGGACATTTTCAAACTCATGGAAGGTTTTGCAATATCCAACATTCCTTGCTGGTCATTTCGGAAAGGCTCTTCGTTTACTTTCTCCTCAAAATAACTACAAACGGGTACATAGGTTCTTGACCTTTGTCAATACAATCTTCTAAAGGAGTTAAGCAAGCTGGTAAAAGCATATACTACATGTACAACGAAGATAACTATTTTAGGTTGAATAATTTGGCCACCGGCATAGAGAAGTGACTACCTCCAATGTTAGATTGTGTACGGAATTTGGTTATCAAGATCATGATACATTTGCTTTTACCGAGAATAAAAATGTTTGTGAAACAAAACGAAAATTAATATTTCCCCCCAACTAAAAGAACGATAATAAAAGTGTGCAAGAGCAACGGTTGCAGTACTTTGCGTCCACAGTCGTTGTGAAGTAGGAGGATGAAGATTCCATGTTTAATTAACAAGGTGAATGAATAACAGGTTCGTCCATCACCAGCAGTGAACAGGTATTGGTTGACGAAAACTAGAACAATTGGAGAAATGTGAGATTATTAGAAACATGAATTCACATATCAGTTTTCATGTTTTCAAACCGAGCATTATTTCAACACAGAGAAGTATTAATTGCTGTTTGTTCCTTCTTATTTTCATACAAAGAGTAATTAGTCACTTTTAACAGTTTTACGTCATAAATGTCAAATTACATCAATTTGCATTCAATTTTACTTTCAAATTCTCCAGATTCAAATTACCTTGTCACTTATCACGTCCTGTTATGTGCCTCCCTTGTGTCTTTGTTTACAAAATTATCTTTTAACCAGTATTTTCATTTAAAAGTCAGAAAAGTCAATGTAGGGTTATTTCCCCTAGAAATTTCACAGAACTTTTTTTATCGCCTGGCGAGACCTCGTTTTGCTTACCTGGCAACACTAGCACATTGTTCGAGTTACATAGCAAACATTAGCGTTACACACAAAGTCGATTTGCTGAATAAAATACATGTCTACGTCAACACACGAAGGAAGATGTTGCGAAGTAGCAAGACGTTCTAATTCGCCAAGCTACGTTCTCAGAAACGCTGAAGCGTAGAATACAAAAATGACAAAGGCTTGTCTGCACAGACTAAACACAATTGCACAAGTGTCTCGTGCAATGTAACGCCACATGACTCAACACTTCAGCATCAGAACACAGGTGAATGGATAAGGAAACGTCCGAGCTTGCAAAATCTTCATTGTAATGGAAAGTTTTCTTGGATTATGTGGGTTGGTGTTCATGAAACACAAGGTAAAGATGTGATGGATGTAGTTAGGATAAAATTGGTGTTGGGATATACACATTTGCGATCACTCTCTCTCTCTCATTTGTTCAGTTTGTCTATTTTTCTTTCCTTCCTCTGTCCTCTATCAATGAAAGAAAGGGGGAAAGAAAGAAGGATATAGGAAAACAACTGAAAGAGAAAACAAGGACAAAGAGAAGCGGAAATAGAAAATGATGAGAGGAGAAAGAAATATACATAGAAAGAAAGGGAAAAGAAATTGATAGAGAAGAATGAACAGGAAGAAAGAAAGAAAGGGGAATATTGGAAAACCATTGAAAGAGAAAAAAAGGGAAAAAGAGAAAGATAAAAATTCTTTCTCTTCCTCTATCTATTCTTCTCTCTCTCTCTCCCTGTATGTATGTGTGTGTGTGTGTGTGTGTGTGTGAGAGAGAGAGAGGGGGGAGGGCAGTGAGGGAGAGGAAGAGAGAGAATTCTCATGCAGGCTATTTAGATGGGGAGAAGGTTGGGCTCACACTGTTCCACGGTGGCTCTAGCCCACCCTCGCCCTCTGATGTCGACGCATCTACCTACCCAATTTATCTGAAGTTATCACTACTGTGTCAGGAACAATATTAAACAATTTTAAAAAATAACAGTCGGTAGATGGCTGAAGCTTCAAAAATCCATAAGAACATTAATTACTCATAATTCTTTATAGAATTTGCCAGAAAAGACGAGAAGAAATGCAGAATTTTGTTCGTAGATTGGTTATACAAGTTCTCGTTCCCTTTTTCGCATTTCTGTTATGATTCTCCTCCTGTGACAAGTAATTCGTGCAGGAAATGTTTTGAACGTTTTCTACAATAACATAATACTCTTCCTGAATGGTTACAAGTTGTTGATTCTAAAGACACAGTTATTAATTAATAAAATTGTCAAAAGTCAGACAACTTACATTTAGAAAACGAGACAGGTATTTGTGCCAAGCTCGCCTCAGTAAATATCCTGAATTGTATGTGAACAATCTTATTTTAAAAAATGGGGTCATACGTCATCTACACTTTCCGTTTCGGTTCCAGGAGAAACAGTTTCGTCGCGTAAATAACTCTGACTTAGGAAATAGAAAATCATGTTTCGACATGCGAGATTGTATTAGGAACGAATCTTCACCATTTCAGCTTTCGCAATGCGAGAAGACAAGAATGTGTCGTATCGCTGCCTGGGAATATGGTTGCTTTCAGTAGCACCAACTTTGGATACAAACAAAAATACGTTATAACCCTTTACATCCCTTTACATGGATCATTATATTAACTTTCATATCAATATGACCACTAATGTACAATGTAATAACTTAGTAATTAACTTAGTAACGTCAGAAAATCCTGTACATTGCGCTTATACGCTCAGTAGATGAGTAGCCACTGGACAGGAAGCATGTGAATAAGTGATTTCATAACCAGTCCACTACGATAGTAATAATAAACTTAAAACTTATTGGCTGTGCTCGAGTCCTGTGGTTGTTGGACCATATACGTTGTATTGTAAATACACAAGCTGTTATAAAAATACGAAATATAGAACACAGAGAAATAGAAATTTATTCCAACAGCTATATTAAATCAAGTCTTTAATATTCATCATTCCAGTTACATGACTTTTTCAAAATGTACAGGGTGATCCAAAATTATTGCCGTGGTTTTCATGGAATATAGTGTTCAAGACGAAGAGCTGAAATCTCAGCCTTGTCTCGATTGTACAGCCGTTTGTCCCTTCCTCGGTTTCGTTTCCTTTTAAAAATAAGGTTAGTTATTATCACCGTCAGAAATTCAGTTATATATTCTGTCAAAAAAAAGTACCGGGAATTGTTAAATAAAACGCACAATTTTCATTTATTAATCGATATTTATTTTGTCGCCTTCAAAGTAGGCCCCATTTGTTGCAACACACATATGCCAGCGTTTTTTTTCCAGTCTTGGAAACACTTTTTATAGGCGCTTTTCGGTATGGCCTTCAGCTCCTTCCACGAATTTTGCTTTATGGCTTCAATCGAGTCAAAACGGGTACCCCGGAGCGACAATTTTAGTTTTGGAAACATAAAGAAGTCACACGGGGCCAGATCTGGTGAATACGGTGGTTGATCGATGGTATTTATTGTGTTTTTGGCCTTAAATTCGGTCACAACTGTCGCTCTATGCGATGGCGCATTATCGTCGTGTAAAATCCACGAATTGGTCTTCCACAAATCTGGCCGTTTCTGACGGATTTTCTCACGCAAACGCTTCAATACGGCCAAATAGTATTCTTTATTGACCGTCTGTCCCTCTGGAACGAATTCATGATGCACCAAACCACGAATATCGAAAAAAAAAAAAAAAATGAGCATCTCCTTGACTTTTGAGCGACGTTGACGTGTTTTTTTTCGGTTTCGGCTCGTCTTTTGTCCTCCATTCTGATGACTGTTGACTTGTTTGCATGTCAAACTCGGAGACCCATGTCTCGTCACCAGTTATGATGCGTTCCATGAATGGGGGATCAGAATTGGCGCGATCCAGCATGTCTAAAGAGACCTGCTCACTGTTTTTTAAAGAAAATTCAGCACTTTTGAAACAAGCCGTGCGGCGACGCGTCTCATGCCCAAAATATCCACCAAAATCGAACGAACAGACTCGTGAGAAATGTTAAGGTCAGTAGCTATCTCTCTTAAGCTGGAATGGCGATTATCGAGCACAATTTCCTTCACTTTTTCGATGTTTTCATCGGTTGAAGAGGTCGAAGGTCGTCCAGAACGAGGCATGTCTTCGACGATTTCTCGGCCCCCTTGAACACTTTGTAGCACTCGTAAGCCCGTGTTTTTGATAAAACTGATTCACCATAAGTCTTTTCTAACATTTTTAGCGAGCCAGCACACGAAATTCCGTTCGCAACACAAAATTAAAAGCAAACTCTTTGTTCATTAATTTCGTTCATGGTTAAAATCGTGATGCACTACTGAAGTGCACTGATTCAACCTGCTGTTGTAAACAAACTGGTTGACAGGTGGCGCTCATGTTTGGCATAGTAATTAAGTACAGAGCTACCAACTTACGGGAAAAAAATTAAAAAATCATTTGCGCGGGCCTTTTAAATTACAAATTCCCGGTACTTTTTGACAGAAGGTATTATTACATTATGTACACAAAATATGCAATAGAAAAACATTGGCGAGATTTAGAAAGTAGAATAAAAAAAAAAGAACTAATCATGGTTAATTTGTAAAGCAAGGAAATGGCAACACTGCATCGACATTCTTCATGAATGGAAAGTTTTAAGGCTCATTGTTCTCCCCAGGTGACCTTTAGGACATTTCTGTACAGACTGGAACAATTACAATTGCATATTTTCAAGTTCGCCATAATCCCCCACATCCTCCCTCGTGGCAGCACAATGTTTATCGACCATTGTTGCGTTGACAGGCGTTACATAAACAATCGTTAATTGTTAACAGCTGTGGGAACGATCTGTGCAGATGAATTGTCCGTCTGGGAACGGGTAGCGCGGAGTCTTTTGCAAATTCACATTAGCGACGAGTGCTGCCGCCTACCGGTTGGATGTTTCCTATATGCTGTGCAATTTCATGTCGAAGGTACGTCATATCAATCATATTAAAGTTTACCATTCTGTTCCTAGATATGGTAACTTTGTGAGATTAAAATTTGAGTGGAAAAAATATAATTTATGAGCGATAAAAAAAGTCCTTATGGAAAATGAACAATTGAGAGCTGAAAAAAATACAAGCGGAAATAAAGGGTGAGAATAATTCGTTCCGAAGGCAAAATGTGGAGTTATATATATATTTTTTAAAAAGATGTGAAAAGCAGAAACAGAAAAAGAAGAAAAATCAATTCAGAAAAAAGAAAAATCGAGAGAAAAAAACTGAAAATATAAACAATAAAAAAGAATAAATATAAGTAAAAAAGAACAAACGTTGTGCCTGCGTTATTTCTAGTATCCAATAGCATAAGAGCGCGGGCATATTCCAAGGATAATATCTTTTGATTGGCTGATTCATCCACCTGTTTTGACGTGTGGAAAACACGCCATTCAAAGGGCCAATCACTAGCCTCCCTTCTTCATAAATGAATACATGTCCGCACAGCCTATAGCCAGGTGCGGGCATCGCTGGAATGGGTTTGCAAGCAATGGAAATTACGGCAAATATCGTGATGGGGAAATGGATGTTAAAATCTATCCTGAAAGTTCCGCAACCAGTTTATCTTTGCTGCATTGCCTGCTTACGAACGCGTAAGGATATGGTGCACAACAGTGGTGCTTTCATCGCTGTATTTCAAAAAATTGCGCTTGACTGTGCCTTTTTTTACAGTATATTGTAATACGTAACGTAACCTTTAAACGAAAAAAAATGTGAGTTTTTGAGTAGCTGTGCGCCAGGAATCTTGCGTGGTTGAGTTATTATCGCTCTCACTTTTGTAGACCTTCCCTGCAGTTCGACGAGAATCCACCATGAGATCTGGAAACCTATTTTAACCTATTTGACCCAAAATTATTGCCGTAGTTTTGTTGGAATATAGTGTTCAAGCCGAAATCAGCATCTGTTGGGATTCCTAGAAACGCTTTGCAGACCTTGGTCTTAAAAGGTCTACTGCGCCAGAATACCGTCACAATGCTGCTATTTTCTGTTTCCATCTAAGTCATTTTACGCCGATGGTGAACCGATGAGTGGCTAACACTGTCGCCTTGTAATCCCAATTTTAATTGGACTGGGAATCCCACTTTAAATTGTGGATCCAGTCCTCGTTAGCTTATCTAAGCACAAAAGTCAAATGCGTTCTTTACCCAGGATTCTGTCTCAAGAGCTCCTAGTGTCGAAACAATATGTGCTAACTAGTGGAATAATATCGTCGCGATATTTTGGCGATATATATATTGTCGGCGATGTATCGTTACGATACGGAAAAATATCGTATCGTCTCTGACGCTATATCGCGATATCAAATTTCCGATATCGTCCATCCCTAGTGCTAACCATCACGCTACGGAAATCGGCTACGAACCACTCTTACTGAGGATGAGCCATGAAGCGAAGGGATGACACATGATATGAGGAAGTAATAGGAGAAGTGATGGTATCTGTTCTACTTTTCCAAACCGCTTTTCAGGTTCGAATCACACTCCGAAGATATATGTTCAAAATCATCCCGACATGCACAGCGCTATGACACATCATTAAAGAGAAAGTAGGGCCGCATTCGAAATTCCTATCTGGACTTTCGGCTTGGAATGAGGACCCTCCTACTCAGGAGGGAAATTGGTATCTCAAAAAATCCCTTTATCGAAGTAAAAATTTCCCTTACCCGTAAAATTCCCTCCACAGGATGGGGATTTCTCTTTTTCTATGTAAACTTTCCTCCATCTCAAAGAAATTCTCTTTTCGACAGGTTGAAGTGACATTGACTAGCAAAAAATGTAATTGGCCCAACAGAGGTAATTTATGTCGCCATAAGGTAGTGTTTATTATTGTCAATTGTTGCGCATCACTGCCAGAGAGCTGATGGTACTTTGCATGGAGCTCTTATTTCAGAGATCTGAGAGTTCAAGTTTCATCTTCACACGTCTGTTAGTTTCTCAGATATATAAGCTGACACACTGCATAGAAGTTTTTGCAGGTTTACTACGAATTATAGTTCCCTAGAAGGAAAGAAGTCGAGAGAAAAACTATGAAGAAACTTGCCTACTAGTAGTCCTTCACCTTCAAATGGTTCCAGAAGAAAATGGTGACGTTGTCAGAAAAACCACGTGAGTGGGAAGACAAATGCATGGCCCGCAATTATAATTATCACACATAAGATGTGTATTAGTGGTAAAAGTCAATTTAAATACCATTTTCTTTATATCTGTTGTGGTTAGGTTTCGGGGTGGGGTGAGGTGGAATGGCTGACTGGTGGAGAGCTTCCCCCTGTCGTAAACACTGTATCACCAGACGGTCTCCGTGGCGGATTGGTTAGAATAGCGGGCTACGGCGCCAAGTGACATGAGTGTTTTTTGTGGGTGTTCCTTCATCAATTTCATCATATCATCACTCATCCTCATCTTTGCGATTATCCACAAGTGGGAGAAATGCGAAGTAAAATTACCCAAATCAATCTATCACAACTACGCCAAAATAGTCTTAGCAGCTTTTATCTAAACTTTACTTTCAAATTTCACCAACATAACCCAATTATGGTGCAAATTCACACGTTCAGGGAAGAATTCGCTTTCCTGAAGGAATTTTGTCTGGTACGACGGGAAATTATAAAGTGGAGGGAAATTATGTTGCAACGAAGGGAAAATTCCAAATTATGAGGGATTTTTACTTTAAATGAGGGACTTTCCCACCTTGGGAATGCCTGACCTCGTGACTAGTCCGTGCAATCCAGCCTGAGGGCAAAATCGTCTTTTTAACCTTCATTTCCTTTCCCATGGTTGGGAGTCGCCTCACGTAGCCCTCCCAGATCACGAGCCGTCTCCCCCGTTCCCTCCAGGCGTTACGTCAAGAAGCAAGGTTCTTGCACTTCGAGAACTTTCTTCGATTCGTTTCCACCTGGCTAGAGACTGGAGTAACGCTTCAGAAGCACCCAGTGCTCTATTTCTATTGGCCTTCCTCTTCATCTTGTTCCGCTCATTTTTCCTTGAAATCCTTTATTAGAGAAAGAGAGAGAGAGAGAGAGAGAGAGAGAAAGAGAAAAAGAGAGAGAGAGAGAGAGAGAGAGAGAGAGAAAGAGAAAGAGAGAGAGAGAAGAGAGAAAGAGAGAGAGAGGGGGGGCATTCTATTCTTCGGCATTCTTATAACACGTCCTGCGCATCTCACTATGTTCTCTCCTTTAGTGAACCGTTCGAACTCATGGTTGTATCTCACAATACATTTTGTGCTTCAATGAAAAATACCACGAAAACCCAACATTCTTGAGTTATAGGCTTAAAAAAAATTAAATTCACCATAATTGCGCGTGTATAACTCGCACAAAAATTGATTGTTTGAAATAAAATTTTTGGGTAACACTTGGGTTATTTTGCACCCGGGATCTAACACTTTACGTGGATAAAATCAATATCTGTCTATGAGGACCTCCTTGCCAAGTTAAAAGCTGAGGCTGCAAACTCTCAGCACATGTGTGGACAAAACACAGCCCTGCAGTAGGTTCAGGCGCCAGAGCCTCGTTGGCCTGAAAGACTTCAGTTACTGGGATGTATTATGTGAAAGGGATATTGGCATTTGGGTGTCTTCGGAGAGGGTAACCTCTTACACCCCATTCTCCCCCAAACTTTAATTCCCCAAGAAAACTATGGTGCGCGTCCATACATGGAATAATTCCGACAACTGCAGTGAAGCTACGTGTTGGATTCAAGTTTAAACTGTAGGCCCTGTCCCGATTAGCCTTCGGTGCATAAAGTGGACTTAAAACAAGAATTCAATGGGTGTTTCCCACGATATCGGGAAACCCACGTCACTCGCGTTTCGATACCATTCTTACCCCGTTCTTCAACTTTTCAAGGCAAGCAGATAGATCTAGCGGTGACATAAGTGGCCGATTATGTAACGTAGCGAAGATTAAAGTGGAGGCAGTTTTCTCCTTCTTCGCAACCTCCGCCACCTGGGGGGAACCGGGTTAATGTATCTGAGGACAGGTTTCAACCAGGTTAATGAAAAGTGAACATTTCCCGTAATGTGCGAAAGATTCAGAAACTGTAGCAGTGATTCAATCTGCTGGGGGAAAAAAGAAGTTGCCCTTTTCTAGTTCAATATGATCCAGCGTTCTCTCCTTTTTAGGTAATCTTTGCAAAGATTCGATAGCTCCGACTGCATGCACTTTAGTGGAGAGTACGAGTTCGGAATTCAGAAAAATCTCTTCCTCAAAGTCTTGGGAAACGGGTGACGTAGAAATGGTGTTGAGAATAGACGAGAATTAGTTCTCTGTAGGTGAAAATACCTGTGAAATTTTCTTCTCGGTTACGAATGGCAATCCTTTGTCTCGTTTCGCAGAACTTGAAGAAAGAATGCCAAAATTGTATATAAAACAGCAATTACGCCCAATCCATAAAAAAATCAGGGATTATTTTGTTAACAAGACCCATAGTAACAGGAACTTTGACATTTTCATAATTTACATAGCAGGAGAAGAAGAAGGTGTAATTGATTTAGTAGTAAATATAGTGCATTTTGCAAGATAAAGTTGTTATTATTGTTAGTTTTATTTCTCTTTCATATTTAATTCTCTGAATTTCTCGCTCTCTCTCCCTCCTCTCCCCCCTCTCTCTCTCCATATTTTACTATTTCTTCAGTCAAGTACGAGGTACAAGAATAACATTTCTTTGCCTCTATAGAGAACTAGAAGAGAATCGGAGAGAACAAAGAAAGACAGTGGAAAAGTTTCAAACCACGAGTTTGCTAATTCGGTTCCAACCGCACGCCTCTGCAATGCTGTAGTTTCCGTATTAGAGCCAGGCTAACGAAGTTACCTAGCGTTTAAATTGCAACCTTTCCGGGGCTCAGAATGTATGCATACTCCCCAAGGAGGCAACACTGACGAAAAGAAGCACGTTCATAATTCAGTTCCAAATTGGCCTGAATTATGTCCCCTTGGGTTAACTTCACACCAGAAACGTGCAAAAAGCTTTTGGAGCTAAAATCCTAGAACTTTCCGTGAATCGTCTATGGCCGTATTTGTTCAGTAGTCGCAGGTCGAGACAAACCGAGTCATTTCACTGTCTTTATTTGTTTGGCTCATGTCCTCGCCCTATTTGATTGATACATTAATATTTGTATAACCTGATCAAACGTGTTTCACAGCTGTTACACCAAATATTAATAATAATAATATATAGCACAATTTATACAAATATAAATTTATCAAGCAACACAAACAATCATGAACGCCTATATGAATTGATTTCTAAACATGCATTTCCTGAAAGAAATTAAAACTTTTTGCATTATAAATACAGTCTTTCAGATTTGATCATAGTTGTGATAATTTATTAGATAAATTACATATTGAAAACTTGTTAAAACAGAAACGCTTATGATTACAACTATATTTGTAAATTACTGAGAGGCAAAACTAGATATTTCATACCTAATATCAAATATTATAATATGACTCAACATTATTCACTTAGAACTAATTACTCTTATTTATTTTATTTAAAATAAATAAGAGCAATTACTCCCATCTGTGCACGCGGTACTAAAGATTCGTCAGTACAACACTTTGTGGCACGTGTTCGTCCTTCCAAGATCGTCAAATATAAAATTCTCACACAATTTCTAACTTCCGTCTGATATGAAAAGACATGTTGATAATTTACAGAGATTTTCGGTTATTCACCCGTTCACTTTCACGCGAAGTCCATTAGTGTTCAATTCAGTGTAAAAACAAGTTTTCTAATTGACGGAAATTTCCTCAATTATGCACATCACGTCCTTCGAATGATTTTTTTTCACTATGAAAGAAAGAAACTACTTGACAATCCAATAACTCAGCCCAAGACTTTCTAAACTTATTGCTTTTTCCCCCATGTACGTAAATGTTCGACGATTGTCTAGGTTAACCTTTAAACGTCTGTGAACCTCACAATTTCAAGTAATATTCTGTGCATGTCCCTATAAGGAACTACGGTCTTGTGCCTTCTGTTTCCGAAAGCATTTTATGCATGACTTCAATGAAAGTTCAAATTTTCTATTGGATTTCACTTCTCTCTGAACTATACTTTCCTTTATCATAAATACACTGTTCTTAAAACAGTCGTGGACTCTCTCACACCTTCTGTCGACGCTTGGAAGCTATAATTTTAATGTAGCAGAGGCCGCGTCAATGGTGAGCCAGGCTTGGTCATGGCCCGCCCTGTCAATATGCAACAAGCATTTCCCATGGGTTTTTGTGTGTGTCAAGACATTATATTACATAGCAGAAACATGAAACACATTAAAGTTTTCATAAATTTACTTCATTAGTATTAATGCATTGGTAATTTCTTTGCAAGAAAATTTGCAGCAGGAGTATTTGCTGTACAAATATCAGTACTTGGGAGTTACTTGTTAAAATAATTAACAGTAACTCAGTTACGTTTTGAAGCAAGTAACTATAACTCGGTTGTTTTTAAAAAGTAACTTTCCGAACACTGGCATAATAGCGTCTATCCATATTTCCATATCAAACACACTTTACCGTTATTGGCTGTATTTATTACCGAATCATGTTGTAAAATGGAACCTGCAATTGAACATTTGAATTTGTTTCTTTCTTTTTATTCCCATATTCAAACGTCCTACAATTGGTAACAAAATTTCGATCAAGTAATAAAAATGTGAATAAAAAAATACATTACAAAAAAAATTGCTCACACAAATCTGCACCCATCCAGTGACCCAGACCACAAAGTCTGGAATTAGGAAAGAAGACATACATAACAGCAATTAGAATACAAAAGATGTCGACTCTACAGTAATTGTGAAAGACCTGTCTCTGAATTCACTGATTTATGATCCTACGCAGAAAATTTCATATCACGCATTTCGTTGCAAGTGGTGGTGACTTACGAAGATTTTGTAAGGAAGGTGTTGCTGGTCTATGACGGAACAATGCGCGAGCCAGAACATGTGCGGAATGAACATATGAAGTTAGTCAGTCGTGATTCTCAGATTCTTGGAACGATGCAATGGCACACATGAAGCCCCCACCTTGCATACGAACCACAACACGCTTTGACCCACTGCATCACGTTCTCTGGATGTGTTGCCTTATCGGAGGGGCGTGATATGCGTGATCTGTGACTCACCGAAACACCCATGTTTTGATGTTATCTGATCTGTTGCTGCAAGGGGTGTGGAGTAAAAAAAAAAACCTCTGTGTATATTTACGAATCGTATGTACTCAAAAATTACACACACTCTCTTCTTACGTTTTGCTTTCCTCTCATATTATATATGGGGTCCCGAGTTCGATTCCCGATGGAGATTTGATTTCATTGTTGTTATTTCTGAAACCTTTGGCTAATCGAGGCGTTGAGAATGAGTGATGAAATTAATAAAGGGACTACTCTCACAAAGAACAACCAAGCGGAGCGCCGAGATTCAAACCCGGGGTCCCTGGAGTCGTAGCGCTCTGTGCTAACCATCCGCCACGGAGGTCAGCTGATGGGAGACACATAGTGGTTCGGATCCCACTTTAAACTGAACTGTAGGCCCAGTACCGAGTAGCCTATCTGTGCATAAAGCGGACTTGAAGCAAAAAAAAAAAAATCATGCATATGAAAAACAAAACACTATCAACTTCATCATATGATCACTCATTCTTGTCGTCGCGATTAACCAAAAGTGGAAGAAACGCGACGCGAGATAACAAAAAGTAAATCAAATCATTTTCACTTTTCTTCAATCTCTATCTCCCTCCATTTCTCTCTCTTTCTTTCCCTCTCTCAATCTTTCGTCTCTCCTTCTATCAGAGTTTATGGTTACAATGAAATCTATTTTACCACACAGTACAGTTTGCCTTTAAAAGATCTGCATTCGCTGGTCTGGCAACACTGGAGACGATCGTGCTGTCCACTAAACTCGCTTCCAAGAAGAAGATCCCAATATTCAAATCGTGCTGTGGTCAGAGTGGCACACTTACAAGTACTCCGATCAAATACACGACTTGCCTCGCCCATCGCCACTAAGCAGAGTGACCAACGAGGGTAAAAAGAACAGAGGAAGAAGAAGGTCGGAACAAAAACTTGAAGAGAGTCATGTTGATTTGAAATTACAGCAGCCACTGGCTTCCTTTTACAAGCTGGCCTGGCCACATTGCAAGAACTGGGAGTTGTTCGGAAAATCGGGCAGGTCAACTTTCTTCTCATGTCTGTGTGGGAGATTCCAGAGTGCTTCACTGTTAGGCGATCTTGAACCAAATTCTGATGGAATTGATCACCATTTTTGTAGCGCGGGAGAAGACTCGAACAAGACGCGCCACTGGGGCGCACAGAAGTTTCTGTAGGTGGAAGTCGGCTATTGACAATATCATTATTATTAATAACAACTTTATTATTATTATTTCGGTTTTGATTGTTATTATACAATAAGAACTATTATAAACTAATAAAAAATATTCCAAATGTATTTATTATTATTGCGTAACCTGGTCAAGAAGACCTACAACAACGGCTGGGGGTTCGTCGGGCTGATCACCCGTCACCACAATACTGGTCTAAGACCTCCACGCTATAACAGGTGACGGCGGAACAGTGTGGGAGGGAGACCAGCAGTCGGTAGGTAAGCCAAGGCCCGCCAAGGTGCTGTAGAGCTGTAGGGTTATGTTATTTATTATTATTATTATTATTATTATTATTATTGTCATTATATTCTTTGAGAGGCTCTTCTACTCGGAGTAAATATCTAGAAAAATTGTTTTTCATTATTTTTTGATATTTCATACAATTAGTGTACTCTATTTTGTTCATAAACTTTTACACACCTCGTTACAGAAAAAAAAGCTTTAATAGTTAGGGGGAAATTTTAGTCATAATGTTTCTGTTCTGATATGAAACCTATAACTTTAATATTCGCACATAGGTATGGAGGCATATAGTGGTTCGGATCCCACTTTAAACTGTAGGCAGGATTGTTCAAGGTCCAGGAATTTTAAATCAATTTAATTCCGGTCCAGGAGAGAAAATCATCAAGCGTAAATGGGTTCTGGACCGTAAAGAAGCTTTTTATCTAAAGTATTTCAATTCGGTACAGGAACCTTTTTTTCTAGATCAATTTAAATACGGTCCAGGAACCATTTTTTCTGGATGAATTTAAATTCGGTCCAGGAACCTTTTTTTCTATGAACTTGGACCGAATTTAAATTGTGCGAAAAAAAGGTTCTGGTCCTGCAGCGGAACCCAATAGAACCCATTAGAATTTACGGGTTCCTGGACCTCTAACAACCCTGACTGTAGGTTCATTCCCGATAAGCTTATCTGTGAATACAGTGAACTTACAAACTCCAACAGACATGTGGGTTACACATTCCATGATTTTCGTTCTCCACTCTGTAATAACTCTGGAAATGCTCATTTCATTTCATACTTGTTGAACAGTTACGGGCACTTCTGGGTTGTAACAATCTCATCGAATTTCAATGGGACGGTTACATCCAAGAAGTGTCCGTGAGTGTACGTACATCCTTCGCTCTTGTTACATTTAAATTTTTTACACTTTTACACTGTTCGTCAGACACACAAAAAATCCATGCACAATACTCAGCGTAACTCACAAACCATGTCAAGGGAAGTGGTTATACAGAGAAACATCTCCAAAATGGCTACAAAAAAGTAGCTGTGAACAAATGCAATTTCCAAGATCGCTCATATTTCCCAGATCGCGTGTCGTACACAGACGATTACAGTTTCTCGTGACATGGTGGATCGTGGGAAAACAAAAGGGTTCCCCAAGTTCCCAGTAATGGAGCGTTTGTTTCGCTGTACAAAGATGTCCCCCGTTCCATAATCGTGCCCCAGCCTTAGTTAAGGAAGCAATTTACTCAAATATCGAGAACAGAAGCTTCAACGAGAAACAGTTAGTCGTGAAATGAAACGAGACAGGGTTACGAGCACAAAAGCCATTGTTCCTGTGCACTCCGAAGTGTAATTTATGTGCAAGGGTCAAACTTTAAATTGCTTAAAGGTTCAGAAAGGAAGTCGTGCTGCAGCACGATTGTAAAAACTGGAACTTTGGTGAATAATAATACTTTTAAGGAATTTGTTCTTTCTTCCTGCGAAATTACACTGGTTTATTAGGACAAAACGCATTGTATGCAATAGGTCAATTGTTGAATCTCATTTCACGAGTCTAGCAAATGTGAATTTGGCAATAAATTCATTGCGTAAACGAGTACAAACCTCAAAATCTTCTTTTACATTTAAGAGTTCACGTTCGAGTTATTTCTGGGTGGTTATTTTGCTTCGAAATGTGTTGTTCGATTTTCTCCTCAAAATCAGACTATTAAGACATGTGGCACACGAGATGTTAATCTCCAAACCTTCATGCACTCTTTAACTGTACGTCTACTTGCATAAATTCATGTGAGAATGTCGAAATCAGTTGAAATTTGGAGTTGCATCCATGTTTACAGCCTTGATTTAGTGCAGTTTGATGATGATGCAATTTGCGTTAAAAAATTACGAGTAATGTCAAGGGTAGCCTACGATACGCGATCTGGAAAATAATGAATATGTTTTGTAACTTTTCATCCACAACATTAAGCGAAGTCTAAGTGAACAAGATATGACACACGATTAAATTTGTCGATTGGTTTCTCTTTTTTTAAATGCCTACTGTCTGGAACAATTTTCATGTTCTCTCTTTACAAAAGATCTTGATCAATTAATAGGACTCTGTGTCATTTGGTCCAAATAAAAGTACATGAATTTGAGATTTCATTGTTACGATTAGGTGCGTAAAATAAATTATGCATTCTTTTGAGCCCATTGAAATGTTAACACTGATCTTTATACACTTTATTGATTGCATTACACTTACATGCCTTCCTCACGAGAAAGCTTGAATGCAGGTTACTTTGTAATTAGGACCTACATTCGATTCTTCTTATCGAAGGGAAAGCTATTCACAATCTCTCAAAGCTAAATACTCTACACCTTAGTGATTATTGTCAGTGGTTGGATAAACTGCCTTGTAATTGCAATGTAATTCATTTTGAAGTCGGTATATGCTATTACACTGCATCCAGGCTCAAATTGCTTGATGGGACGGCGTCAATTAATCCAATGCACTTATGTTCGTGGGAATTCCCCGGTCCCTTTGGAGGGAAAACTGGTAGCCAATCAAGAGCCACTTCACTTCGAGAGGACACTCACTGACAGTTGCAGCTGTGACAAATTCATATGGAGATACTTGCATCGGCCTCTCTTAAGAGAGATCTCCACCCATTTTTTTGCTATCACCAGGAGCCACCGCTCTCCCATCATAAATTACGTCCACTCCGTGATTTGATGCATCAAAATTATACACCCTGGGAGTTGAATTGGAGGACAAAAAGAACACCCAACATCTTCTATCCCGGTCGATGCCACTCCCAGCACACAGAGAGAGGGGGCATTCCACTGGAGATTTTCTTTTCTCCTATTCCGGTTTTGTTGCTAGGTGACTTGTGTCCCACATCGCTATCTTTTTCGGTCGCTTCAATAGCTTATTTTGATTCGTCTTTATCCTCTGAACGCGTATTTAACACACAACAGGTTTTCTGTTTTTAAGTCGAACTATAGATCTGTGAGAAACACAGTGCTGAAAAAACTTCCCGAAGTTCACAAGAGTAATCCAGCCGATAGATGGCAGTGAAATCGATATTGACTTCTCGCATATTTTAGCAAGTCTCTGACTTATCCCTTTTACGCTTAACTTGCTTCGATTAAATTCAATATGAACTATTGAGTCAAGCTCTCTGCTCATTATATGATGTTCTATGCTCTTGTAGGCTTATATTCTTCTAGAAAGTAACAAATATTGAAACTGCAATGATTCTTTCCAGAAGTCATTGTGTACCACGCAACATTTTGATTTATGCATTTTTTAACACACAGATTGCTCTCTATGATTTAATTCGATTAGAAATAAACGTTGCAAAAATGATTTAAAATGACAATCTCTCACCACGATAATTAATTCCACAATGAGAACTGTAGAGTTAATTAACCTGACGAATGCTGATTGATGAAATCAAACGTTGAAATTTAATAACATCTGTGCTTTATTTGTAACTGAACTGAATTTTAATTAGACTGGCAAGCTACGAGCAACATTAAAAACAAAACTCTGTTGTTACTGTGCGAGCCAGCGCCTCTAGCGGATTTCTTCAAAAACTTTAATAGGCAGTGAATCTATCCGCATATGCTTGTTGACAACATAATCCTAGTATGGTCGTTTGACTGAATTAAGATGAATGAAATCAAAATCTAAACCATATGTACAGTAACAATGTAAGGAGACAGATTATAACCAACGAAAAAAACTTTCCTATTACAATTATTATGGTTATGCTGATACGAATTGTTTCACACCGTTATCTTCCAACTCTGTTCCATATTCTCCTTGTATATCGTATAGTATTTTTCTTTCAAAAAATAATATTAATAATGGTCATACTTTTCTTTTAATTGTCAGAAATATAGAGAGTAATCGTAGAATACAAGTAAATCGAATTTGAAGCATGAGGACATTCAGCCCGATTCCTTCTACAACTCGCATACCTGTGTCACAAGAAAAAAATTCGATTAAAGAATTGGGCCACTGAATGAACGGGGCTGCAACACAAGTGACACGTCTTGTCGTGACGGTCGTCCTTCACGCTCCGACTAAAAGGCAGACATTTGCAACAAGCACATTCCATCGGTAATGCTGTTTCTACTTTTATTTCAACGAAGAAAAATTGGCAGACAACTACGTCACGTTTCTCTTCAAGTTCTAGAAGATTGGGAAATAATTAGACATTCCTCTCGAGAAAAAGTAAGTTGCGTGGTTTTCTTCCCACAGCTACCCAGTCATTTGAGAAAAGTATATACTGGACAAATGTGCTTCCATAAATGATTATTATAGATGAAAGCTTACACGGTAGCCTAAAATTAAATCCCTCCTTTAAATCACACTTAACAGGTATTGTATTTTTGTTATTGCTTCAGTATTTATATTTTATTCCCGTGTACTTTTACTTTAGCTTATTTAACTTTTCCCTTGTAATCATATATGACACAGGGAGAAATATTTAATACACTTATTGTTGTTTTGTCATTTATTCTCTTTAAATAAAATAACTCTCATAAAAGAAATTGTAGTAAATGTAGCACTTTATGCCCTCCTCCCCCCCCCCAATTCACGTAGAAGGACACATTTTATGTATATTTACATTTATATAAAGTATATTTTATGCCGATCTTGCCCTCCTCCTCCCAAAATTTTATCTTAAATTGGCGGCTCTGACAGCGACACAACCAGCAACCTAGCAAAGACATTACCTCCATACATGTGTCGTACGAAACGAACTTTGAAGCTCCATAAGCTTTGCCCTTGCACTCCTTGGCAAGAGGAAGGGTAGAAAGGGACAAAGAAATGTAAGTCACAGTTCGTATCATTTGTTAGAGGCACCATGCCAGTAATCACATGAAGCGATATTATAATCATGGAAACTCCATCCACAATGACCGATCACGTGGTTTGAACCCACGACCACCCACATACGAAATCGTAAATTTAATAGCTCACCGAACTCGTTTGGTGTTCTGGCTTTGGGAAACATGTGAAAATAAATTAATTAACGCCTCTGTCCAACAACCTAGCAAAGGCCTCACCTCAATATCTGTGTCGTGCGAAACGAACTTTGAAGCTCCATGAGCTTTGCCTTTTCTTGTTGTACAACTTGAAAATGCACTCAAATTATCCATCACCATAATCATTCGGCTTGTTTTGGCCAACGCGAGGTTAAAGAATGTTGAAGAAATACATAAATATTAGAGGCAAATTGTCCACTCTTTTTCCATTCATAATTACTATTTATCCTAAGTCCAACATATTTTTAAAGAAAGGAATTGCTGGTGCGGAGATTGCTAACTGCTTCCTTGACGCTTGTCTTTCAATTCTTAAACCTCGCATATCTGACAATAAAGTGAATAAATATAACGATGGACAATTTGTCTGATAACAATATTTAATCATCACATTCCACAAAGTAATTCAGCGAATGTACATATCTTTGAACTTAACTGGACTTTCTCGAATTAATATTTAACGTAATCACTCACAACGGACTTAATCCTTTTCAATAGCCTGAAGCTTTATTGCTTTTTCTTTGCTGTTAGAATGTATTGCTGTATACAAGAAATATATTGCATCATGTAAAAGAATACCAAGAAAAGTACATCGACAAAAGGATGTTTACCTGAGCAAATTATGTTATGAACGCGCTAACATTGATGACCACGCATGTATACATGGTTATTTTAAGAATAACTTACTAAGCTTTTATAATAACATTCTTGAAAAAAATTGTTCATCAAAGCTTGATGGTACAAAAGTGCTTCATCAAATATACTATAGTCTTTTTACGATAAACATGATCGACTTTACTGTTTACTTTTGATTTTAACATGACTTCCTTTTGTCGTATATTTCTTTGTGGTGATGAAATGGATAAAAGAAAAAGCATAGTGGAAAGCTGGAGTCTTGGACCCAGAACTTACGGTTGTCACAAGCCACACACATTTTTATTTTTCTCTGTCGATAACAATGATTGATTGATTTGGTGTCTTAAGTCCACTTTATGCACAGTAAGGCTAATTGGGACTCGACCTACAGTTTAAAGTTGGATCCGAACCACTCGTGCTTCCACCGGGTATCGAACCTGGGACCTCTTGATTACAAGGCAACGACGCTACCACTGCGCCATCGGGGAGGCCGATATTATCTGTCGATAATAACTCTGTATGTGCGAATTCTCATTATTTGCTTGCCTGTCGTGATTTAAGAAAGGATATTTATGCAAACAAAGAAATAGGAAACAATTACTTACACCCATTGAAATTACATTAAATACTGACCTTGATAGAAAAAAAGTTTTTCTTTTGCGATGGACAAGACAATGGACAAGCGCCAAATACGTGTAAATAGTGCAAAAAAATCCAATGTTTGTGTGAAAACCTAGCTGTTTTTCCTTGTGAAAGTACTTTCACGGTCATATCGAAGGACCCCAATAAACATGTTGCCAGAGGTGACCGTGAAGTGTGGGAGAAATGGGAAAAGGGTAATTTGTTTCTTAGTTGGATCCTGGGAGTGCCTTGAAAATGTGTTTTTCCCTCATTTAACTTTCCTCCACATAATTTGTAAAGGAGGAACATCCAAATACCACACTCATTATGTTTCGCCACGACGCTTATGAAACTCAACTAAACGAGCTATGGTGCAGAGTCGCCCGCCCCTTTCATTACAAAGCCTCTGTGGCGGATGTACGAATCTCAGGTAAACTATTTGCTGAAAATACCACCAGGGTCTACAGCTGTCTTCGAAGCAGTGGCGGATCCAGAAGTTACAGTTGGGAAGGGCGAATTTCCTAACCTACGCTCTTCGATATAAGCAATATAGCCTATGGTTCTGTTAGCAGGAATCAACTATGTTGTGGAGATTAATGGCTTTTATGGGAGACAAAAATAAGACCAGGGCTGGAAATAAGTGGTTATTATTGTATGACGTTTCATCATAATTAGTCCCTTAGTCGTGGTAAACTGAACAATCAGATACGAGGAGTAAAATGAATATAAAAACAAAGAAAAACCCACCCCCTGCACGTGTCTTGTGTTCGATACCCTTTTGAGGCATCTTGCAGAGTGGTTCAGATCCAAATTTAAACTGTAGGTCTAGTACCGATTACCTATCATGCGCAAAAGAGCAAAATTGCACTTAAATTAAACTTTAATTCTCGAACTTGTTAAACTTGGTGATATAAGGCAGAACAGTTGAGTCTTCAAAAATATTAGGCATAATATGTCCAAGTACCTGGCGGTTGGGAGGGGTGATCGCCCCTATCGCCCTCCCCGTGGATCTACGCCTGCTTCGAGGTTGCCCACATTGACGCTATTACAGTCAACTTCTCGCCGAATTCTACTGAATTACTGACAACAAACTTTGCTGAATATGCAATTCCATATTTCTAATACAGTACAAGTGTATGAAAAAAGACTATGAAGTTACATTACATGATTTCTGTACGAATAGATTTGATAAAAGCCACACCGAGATTGTGTTTGCCCCAATGTTCGTTAAGTTACTACAAAAAAGTAACGCGTTACAATTTCTGTTACTTTGTTCCAAAAGTAAGGAGTTACTTTTACTTTGTGGTACAATAAGGACATTCATTGTTTACACAAGTATTATTTGTTCCCTGTAGTGCGTGCTTTCCAAACTGTAACCTTACATGCACACGTCTGAAACAACAAAAATCAAAGCATGTTTCATCCTCGCAAATAGAGCCTCCATTATGACTTTATCAACAAAACGCAAGCACAGTAACGTGAAGTAACGTTACAAATACTTGTGTACTAACACAAACACCTACTGTGAGTATACGCTTAAAAGTTAGAGAGGCCCTAAACTTTTGGTCTCGTACAAAAATCCCGCTGCATAGCTCCCGCAGTTCTCCATATACTGTCGGGTTACAATGTAAATTGAATGATCTCGACGTAAAAAGACGCCAGTATATGGGCCGCTTTACTCGCTTTGCGTTACTTCCAACTCTGATTTGTCCCATTATCCATTTTACCACTTCATCGTTCATCTTCATCGTCACTATTAACGCAAGGGGTAGAAAAATCTACGTAAAAAACTGAACTATAAAGAACCAATAAAATACACTATAAACCCTATTTTAATTTGAGGGTAATTCCTCTTTTACATAAATAGAGTGTACGAAGAAAATTCCAATGTTTCAGTCAAGATTGCTAAGAATAAATTGAAATGCTGCTGTTTTGTAATTCTTTTACGTTAATTTCGTCATCGTTATGGAATCGAAACAAGACTACATAAAAATAACTCTCTTCTCTGTAGCAATAAACAGACGCGGTTGGACTTGACTTATCTTTGACAAAGCAATGAACTGTCTGTTTCAAGGCCTAGGAAGTACTCGAGGGGGCGTGTATGCCTGAATGACGATTGTGGGTGAAAAACCTAGACCTACATTTACTGAAGATACTATCAAGGTCTCCAGTTGTTTTCGAGGTTGCCCACGTTGGTGCTGGTCAACTTCTCGCCACGTAATTATCACATGTAACGACTTACGAGTTTCACTATCACTGGCAACCAAACTTTGATGAATATGCAGTCTCTCGTATTTTTAATGCCTGTGTAATGTGTATCTACTGTACATGTAACAAGACTATGAAGTATACACTAGCTGATCTGAGCACAAATAGATTTGAAATAATCCACACCGCCAGTACTGTTTTGTATCATATAAAACTTCAATAAAAATCTAAGAATTCGGAAGATTATAAAGCACCATGGGGTATTTTGATCTTAATAAATAATATAATGACCATTCTATTTCATTATATGAAATACGTTAAGTTTCATTAAGTTCTCTTCTTTCAAGTGCAGAACGAAAGGGTAGATGACGTCACGAGGCAATTCTTGATTTACTGATGAATTATAACGTATAATTTTAACAATTTTATTCAATTAATATCCCAAACTCATGTTGAATTTTCCTTGCAGAGTTTAATTAAATAAAGACACTTCACAACAGTAATTTGTTCAAATTTATGAGAGCATGCAACCTACGCCACACGAAAATTCCAGAACACAAAATGTGTACGACGGGTCCACCTGTATGTATCCCACTTTGCTTTCATTTTGTACACTGAAAAGAGCTAAAGATTATCAGCTTACAAAGACGCCAAACGTGTTTATGCAATGGAGATTTGTGTAGAGTCGAACGACAGCTTTTAAAAGGCATCAATCTGCCTTTTAAGTGTTACGCGAAAGGCACATGCATGTACCAGAGAACAAGTGGAAAGTTAATAAGGTTACTCCGAGACAGATGGTGATGACATCATGCTGACAACACATGAAAAGAAGGTTCCACCTGAGACCCAACTCTTCCGTGTCGTATATACTTTCTAGTTTCCGCTGTGAGATTCTTCAAGTTCTGGGACGATAACTTCCGGAGGCGATGTGGGTTCAAAGAAACAACAGATGCTAACGCGCCGGACCTACATTCCAGAGAGAGGGGGATGGGGAGGCGCCAAGGGTGAACTTGAGTGGGTTCCTCCCCCTCAACTGACAATAACAACGATCCAGTGGAATGCCCAGAGTGAAATTATGAAGATTATATATTTTCCTTCCCTTCGTCTTAAGAGCAAAGGAATGTGGAAAAAGGTTATGAAGGGACATGGAATTTCTGAGTATGGGCTACGCTGCGGAAAAACGACATGGGAGGCATGCTCACTTGGTAAATTAGTGTCAGCCTTAAAATTATATGAGTATTAATTACAAATAAGACTGGTACAGTGGGACCCATGAGTATTACCGTGTAAATTGTCCACCATCACGTTCGTGCACTTTATTTGACCCAATAAGAACTTCAAGAATTAAAAGAAAACTCAAAATAAGCTGTTGACAATTTCGCACCAGGATACATAAAAATCCATCGCTTAAAAACACATAGAATGGAAGAAAAACAGAAAATGATGTCCCAGATATGGGTTGTAGAAATGTACTTCATAAGTCCCAGAGCAATCATAGTATCCTATGGGAATCGAACCTAAAATATCCTAGCGTTAGTCAAACGCCTGACAGGCCAGACAGATGTGGGACCACTTGTAGTTGACATGTTAAGTGCATTCATGGATTTTGGCTTCCCCGGTGGCTTAGTG
The DNA here is from genome assembly GCF_977018435.1 of Lepisma saccharinum. NCBI lineage: Eukaryota > Metazoa > Arthropoda > Insecta > Zygentoma > Lepismatidae > Lepisma > Lepisma saccharinum. The sequence continues at coordinate 33,274,899 of NC_139235.1, forward strand.
GTAGCGTCGTCGATTTGTAATCAAGAGGCCTCGAGTTCGATACCCGGTGGAGGTATATAATGGTTCGGACCCCACTTGAAACTTTAGGTCCAGTCCCGCATAGCCTAGCTGTGCATAAAGTGGACGTACAGCCCCCCCCCCAAAAAAAAAGCATGCATGAATTCATCCCGCATTAAAAGATTTTATAGTAAAGGGTGGCAATAGAGTCCAAGACCTAGAGACAAAACCATTTTGCTTTAATCTAAATTGCCTTACTTAATCTAGACAATGCCACTAAGAGAAGGCACGTATATGCCTTAGGAATAGTCTACCAGGAGTACCGGGTTCGAATCCTGGCCTGGGCTTCTCTGTGAGTGTCCCTTCATCAATTGCATTATATGATTACTATCATCATCTTCGCGATTAGCCAAAAGTGGTAGAAAAGCGAAGTAAAATAATAGGAATAGTCTTTCAAGGTAGCTCCTCTTTCTCAAACATAGTCTCTCCCATAAGCAGTAATAATTTATGAAAAAAATAAAAGATGGCGTTAAATATAGATTTAAAACATAGCTCATTAATAATGTACTTCCTTTTCAGTTAATCTGTGTAAAATATTCTTCCAAAAAAAATAATGATAGAATAAATAAAAAATGCAACATTTATAAGATAAAAAGGGCAAGATTTATAAGATACAATTTTTAATTGCATTCTTATGTACTAATTTTCGATGTTCTCAATTTGAAACTCCTACAAGTCCGACCATTACTTCATGCAAAAGCGGCAGAAATGAATAATATTTCTTATTATACAGCAAATGACATACAAACATTTCGCAAATTTTTGTACTTCGCAACTCCTTAGAGGACGCGGATCCCCTAGACACTCCTCCGCCCCCCTTAAAGCCCACTTTATGCTTAGATAGGCTAATGGTTTAAAGTTGAATACGGAACCCCTCTCCAATGTGCTTCCACCGAGGATCCCCTTGATTACAACACGACAGGTGCAGGCCACTACGCTATCGGAAAGGATTATATCGTTATTATTAAAGTTATGTGTTGATTATTGTGCAAAAAAAACTGTTTTTAGATTTTCCTTATTTAGAAACTCCGAAACAAGAACACAGCAGGGAGATAATAGAATCCCAAGCAGAATATGGGCGTACCCAGACTTTTTGTAGGGGGGTTTGGCAAACAATCACTTTCCCATGGAAGGCAATGAATTATCTGAAAATGGAATAACATTTATTTTACTTCCCACGTAAAAAAAAGCACAACAAAAAATGTTTTTTTTCACCACTTGTTTTCCAAGGGGGCACATACCCCCTTGCCCCCACTGGGAAAACCCATGTAATAAAAACATGAGAAGTACGGAGATCGCATCCCCTAAAAGTCAGATTAGTGGTAGAAATAAGTAACGTTCAAGAGTACAAAATGCCAGCAAGGAAAATCGTCTAAACTACCTAATATCTTACTGGATAAGATGATTGTCAGATGCCAGTCAGCTGTTTCTCGAAATTCACATTTTAAGTCAACGACGCACATAGGTTTTGAACATCCTCAAATTTATAGTGCCAAAAGGCGCCAACTTAAAATAAATTTTGGGGACACAAGGTGGGTATAAACAATATTTTAACTTGGAAATAAATATATATATATCTGTGTGTGTGTGTGTGTGTGTGTGTGTGTGTGTGTGTGTGTGTGTGTGTGTGTGTGTGTGTGTGTGTGTGCGTGTGCGTGTGTGTGTGTGTGTCCCCCTCTATGTGAATGTTGGGAGGCAGAAAGTGCCTTGCCCCTTAATGTCGGCACCTATGTCAGTGCTTACACTAACCCTGAGAACATACAGTTTTAGGCAGAATCGATTACATAAAAAAAAATACATAAAATAAAATTAAAATAATAAAGATCGAAATTGTCCGGAAAAGATAGGCATCAGGTTAAACAATGTAAATCCCAACGGGAGAATAAATTTGAATTTTTTATTTTAACGCCGCTTTTTTGCCACTTTTGGCATATCGCGATGATGCGGATGGGTGATGATATGATATGATATGATATGATGAAATTGGTAATGTGATAGTCACAACACAACCAACACAGGGATTCGAACCCGGGACTCTTGGCGTCGTAGCACGTTGTGCTAACCACTCCACCACGGAGATTGGGCAAGAATAGCTATGATATAATGTACGTAAGCTGTAGTATTGTACTTACAGTGCTTGTGTTTATACCCAGTAAAGCTATGCTTGAAAGTTTAATACGAAGAAACTTTTATACCTGTTACCACTGAATAATAATATACAAAGTGTAATACTTACTCTTTCCTTTTCTTCTTTTTTGAGCACAGCAAAGATGTTAATCAATAAATGTTGAAGTATTGCTACAAGATGTCACACACACAAACAAACGAGAAACGTCTTTCAGAAAGAAATCAATTCACTTCACTGGCAAATTGTAAACACCGCATTGAATTTGTCATTCTTTTTTCCTGCATCTATTTCCACCACTTTTCAACTCAACATAGAGGCAGTAAACACAAAACAAACTTTTTCCGAACTGTTATTGTCTTTGCGAAGGAAGCGAAACGCACAATTTTCCAATATTCCGGTGCGAAAATTACCGGTTGTCAGTGCTGCAAGGTAGCGCTAACAAGTTGCACTGATCACTGCCTCACTTTCGACTCAATTCACCGTCTCGGATCAACTAAACTGGCGCCTAGCGGCAATCGGCGAGGTTCGGGCCAGACCGTGAGACTTCGTTTATGCGCATGCGCGTCGCAGATCTCTCGACCGCGGGGGTTTTTCGTGTGATCGAAGGGCAGTTCGTGACTCATTTCCCGCTTTCGGTCAAAGTGACGTCATACAAGGAATGCCGTAGCCAATCGTTTTAGTAAATCGTGCGTGACTCACTGCGTACGTCACTGTGAAATAATAACTAGCGACGTGAGCGGCAGTTTTATAAAGCTTCGCTGTATTCACTAATACAGGTGCGTCGTGCCTCTTCATCGATTTAAAAGGACAATTCGCACTTAATTTGTAAACAAATCTGTTTTGAAAAGTGAAAGGTGTGAGGAAAACGGCGAGCATGAATCTAGAGCTAGGATTTTGTTGACAAATAAATTACCCAAAAAAATGTCCAAAGCATTTCCCAAAAAAACTTCAGAAAAATGACTTAAAGAAATATATAATTTGAACCAGCAAACTCATAAACACGCATTAGACTAAACATACCATTTTATGCGAAATCATAAAAAATCTTGGCACTAATTATACAGTGTATACCATAATTTTCCGGACTAGGACAAGAAAACAGGGAACGCACACGCAATGCCACTCTTGGGTATATATTATTCAAAATACATTCCTTGTGCTTTAATACACTGAATGCAACGTTCATACAGCTTGTCAAAATACTTCTGGAGGTCTTTGACGGGAATAGTGTTGAGATACTCGGTAGAAGCTCGTTGAATGTCTGTAACGGCATCAAACTAGGTCCCTTTCAGCCGCAATTTTAGCTTCGGGAAAAGGAAGTAGTCAGGAGGAGACAAATCGAGGGAATAGGGGGGATGATCAGACGGAACAATCCCCTTGGAGGCCAAAAACTGATGGACAACAACAGACAGATGACTTCGTGCATTGCCAATGAAAAGGAACCATGTGCTCGATTCTCGATATTGTGGGCGTACCCGTCGAATTCGTGCCCACATATGCTTCAAAACCTCAAGGTAGAACTCCCCTTTTACCGTCTGTCCATTGGGAACAAATTCTCTATGAATGATACCCATAGAGTTGAAGAACGTGACGAGCATCGTCTTGATACCTACGGGACTTCTGCAGGCGAACTTTCTTGCCTTTTGGGAACCCTTTGCTCTTCCACACAATGGCGCCTTCTTAACCGGTCATGTTGGAAACACTACATTTCGTCACCGGTAATGACAGTTTTCCGTAAATTGGAATCCCTGTTCGCAGCTCTAATCAGCTCCGGGCAATGTTGAACCCTTTGGTTTTTCTGGTCATTTCCGACATGGTGACCTAGGGTGGTGTCGCTTGTGTTATTGTAACTTTTGAGATGATCCTTCCACAACGTTCAAATTTACCAGCAAGGGAGAGAAAACATCAGGGTAATTGGATAAGGGGTGTTTTTCCAAATCATGCAATACGTAGGTAAATGCACTACGACAGCAGTCCGGAAAATTATGGGACATCCCATTATTTTATTCTAACAGTCCCGCGTCATGCTTTGGGCTCCGACTACATGACGCGCACAGGTTCGAGTCTCCTGGGGGAAGCGTAACAAAACAACTTTTCTCCTGAGATTTCGTGGGACTGCCGGTCACGGAAACATAACAACGACTGAGGGTTCGTCGTGCTGACCACGCGTCACCCCCGTAACTGATTGGATAATATCCCACCTACGGTGAGTGCGTGAGTAGAATTGGTTGGGAGTAAGGCCCGCAGCTTCCTGTCCCCCAAAATTAATAGTGACAATGAAATAAAGAATGGCAACGTTTGTTTTAAGTTCAATTTTACGCATAGATTCACCAACCAGGACCGCACTGCTCCATTGATGGAATGAACGAAGAAACAACTTCCTTACCCAGTGAGGATTTGAACCTTGGGCTCCTGACTTCGGAGCGTGCCTGCTGTACTAATCACTTCAATGCAGCTACTTCAGGGTTTAAACAGAAACAGCTTTGATCATCCATTCTGTCAAAACGTACACAATGAAAAAACCCAAATCTCATTGGTCAATATTAGGAAAAAACATGACAAATAAATTCACCTCAAATACTCTGTAATTTATTGACATCATGCATAATTACTCTGTTTCATTATTAACTTTTACACATCTCGTTTAAAATGTTCGGGAGAAATTCTAGTCAAAAAGTCAACTTGTGTGCTTCTCACATAATATCTAATTTTTTTTAATTTGAAAAGTATTACATGAAAACATAAGCTGCTCCCTGCATTTTAAACTCCATAACGTAACGATCTAGCGTATTTTTTACACTGGTTAAACTGTTCGAATCCTACTGTACCCAACTGAACTTGATTTCCGTTTTAAAACTAACTAGATTTATGCACTGAAATAAACTATGCCAATTTTCAAGGCAGTCAACGGACCCTTTTGAAACCTCTTCCCCCGCCCCAACGCGCCCATATTAAGAAATTAAGTTGATGACATGCTTAAACCTGCCTTGTTTAAACCATGTTTCGTCTTTTTAACTTAAACGCTGTTCAAAGCTAATAAAACGTTATCTATGTGTACGTACAGAGATCGTCGGGTTTTGGGAAAATGGGTTACAACTCTAAGAATATATTTTTTTGCCTTTCTTCTTCGCAGAAAACACAAGATTTGGAAAATTCCCACTGCACAACAGTCACGTGAATCTACCAATCACCACTTTCCTTTCAGTTGACCCTTGGAGTGATTTTAATCTAGTCAATCAGGCAGAATGTTCAGCTGGTTGGGATTCAGGCCATAGACTTGAGAAGTACGTAGATGGCGCAACGTGGTAAGGTTGAGTCGTATAAGCGATACTTCAGCCATTTTATTGGTAGCGTCTCATGCACAAGCCACTAGCTGTATTCTTTTATACCCGCATTACCACTTATAAGAAATATAGGTTTCTTGTTATTTTTTAGTAAACTCTGTTATGTAAATCTCAACTCGCAGATATAGAGAATTTAGATATACGTAAATAGGAAATGATAGCAAATTTGGCTTCGGTGTTAGTGCTAATGAAGTCTTTGGGTTATCTATGTACATTTTACTGAATGCTTGATAGGATAGTAAATGTTCTGTAGATTTGTTCTTAGATTAATGAATGCTTATGGGGTGTTTGGCTTCAAATTTCCGTTGATTGATTACGTTATTTTACTTTTGGTTAATCGAGACCCCTGATGTCGTAGCGCGCTGTGCTAATCACTCCGCCACGGAGGAGGCTCCAAATTTTCGTATTCTCGAAGAAAGATGAAACTAAATCAGGGTTATGTCATTTAAACTATGGTCTTCTTCTACGAGTCTTTCTTTCTTCCCCCCTCTCTCTCCGTTCTCTCTCCGTTCTTCATTTAACGCCGTCCCTATTAGTTTCTAGCTTTCCTCTCTCTTTCTCTCTCTTTTGTCGCGCCTGCATCACTTCCATTTTCTTTCTTCCTCACTCAGTTCTTTCTCTCTTACTTCTCTCGGATCTCTCCCTTTCTAACTGTATATTAGAAATATACAATAGAATTGATTCACTTTCTCCTCTTGTTTCTCGTGATTTCACGCACTTTTCACCGACTTGTTCATCTCCCTTCGTCGCTCTGTTTCCCTCGCTTCTTCTCCTTCATTATCTCGCTTCATTCCAAAGAATATAAATGTCACTAGAGTGGCAGAGCCGCTTCCCCGTATGGAGCAAATTGACCCACAGCGCCGTCCAGCGAAAATAAGCTGGCAAGGAAGCCAAGTTCACTAATAGTGTGTGTAAATTTCCGCCGATAATTTAGGATTGCCTGCGTGGAGCGCACGGTATTTGGAGCGCACACGAAGAGAAGCCGTTCATCGAGCGCACCTGAAGGTCACACAGCTGAGTCACCCTAGCATATCCAAGGTGCAGGCAAGGGGAGATTGAAATTTGTAAAGTGGGTTCATTCTTTGCAAAGCATTTGTAGTGAGAAAGTCCTGGTTCAGAGCTCGTTGTTTTTGTGTAGTTTTTCATTCAGTTGCTTCACCACTTACAAGAGTAAACCTAGTCTTCCACTCGACGGACATCGGTACCGCGTTGGCCGTCAAACTGAGAACATTATCCACTGGCAGTGTGTGAAGGAACGGTAACTCAAGTGCAAGGGTTCAGCAAAAACGTCATCGAACAACAATGCTTTTGAATCGACATCTCATCAATGTGCGCAAGTCCGGCCGACAGTTCCGAAATTTCTTTCAATGAGGAGATGCTGCGACTTTCCGACAGGACGAGCTTCCTTATGTTCGACATAACTCTGGATTATGGAAAGAAATGCATGGTGTTTGGAAGTGATAGTGGCAGAAAGTTATTACAATCCAGAGACTCTTTCTTCTTAGATGGTACATTCAAAATCTGTTAGTTCAGAAAAAGAAACAAACGTTTTTCAAGCGGTGTATGTCTTACTTGAGGATAAGAAGAAATCGACGAACGTGCAAATATGCTGAAACTGACGACTTGCTGCGCTGCCTGAGAGCTCTATCGTATGCGACCAAGCTTGATTGAAAGCCATTAATCTTATGTGACTAGGCTATTTCCGATTGAAAATATATTATTGTGAAAAGTTTTGACGAAGCTGACTGCTGAATTAAAAAATATTAATAATCCTAAAAAATCTGATGAAGCCGTTATGCTAATAGACAACAACCCTAACACTGTGTATTAGATTACACATTATCCAGTCCCAAGTCTGCAAAAGGTGTGAGGGAAGGTTGGCATTTAATCATAAAGGTAGAAAAATATGTGTGCGCTCGTTATAAAATCGTTTAAAGGTCATTCAGGAAGTGTGCACTCTTTTCACACTTACTCCATTCCAAATTATCAATGAAACCAGAAGAGTCTCACCACTTGCTACTCCGCCAAGAGCTCCTCAATATCATCACATTTTCCCTGACTGCCCCAATTGGCTCAAGTAGCCCGCTTTACTCGATTTGCCGCGCTGACGTCATCGCGATAATTCCACGCACACACATGACCTCCCTGCGCCTAACCATCTTGATCTCAATGAATCGGTTGCATGTAGTCTTTCCGTACTGGCTGTGACGTGAATTTAGTTCAAGGGCTCCGAAACAAACAATTGAAGGCAGTGACTCCATAACTCCTATGATGCAACGCGGCCATTCCTTCCTTGAAACTACAAGGCCGGGGTGAGAGCAACAATTAAGGCAGAAGCAAAACAGATAAGAACGTGAAAGTGGTGAGGTAATGAGGAGATATCAATTATTTCTCGCACTCGTAACATCAACACGAAGAACCAGACGTGCAGAGATGGTAAATTAAATGGGTTGATGTATTTATACTGTACACTCTAAAACAAAGTCACGTTTATTGATTAGGGGACAACCTGGTAACTGCGGCGTTGCAGGTTAACGATGCTCTGGCGTCTGGACTCACAGCCAATATAATTCTCTGTGACCTAGTATTTTCCTGTTAATGCATTTGCGATTGTCCACCAATTTCATCTTCCTTCTCACTTTTCACTTCACGATTAGCCAAAAGTGGCAGAAAACCAAAAATAAACCAAATCGATCAAACAAAACCCATTTTAAACTATAGTTTCAGGTAAATTGTACTTAAAACTTTCAACTAAAAAGAAATACGATTAGAAATTGAAAAATATGTTATTACCAGACCAATATCATGTATAAACACAGCAACAATAAAAGCCTAAGCTTTGATGATGATGACTTGGTGTTTTAAGTCCACTTTATGCACAGTAAGGCTAATCGGGACTGGACGTACAGTTTAAAGTGGGATCCGAACCACTATGTGAATCCACCGGGAACCGAACCCGGGACCCCTTGATTAACAAGGCGACGACGCTACCAGTGCGCCATCTGGGAGGCCCAGCTTTGAAACTCATGGACTTGAAGTAATAATCCTCAGAAACTGAACGTACAATTTCCATATTTTTTCATTAAGAATTAGCTCGCCCCAGCGGCGTGCCCAGGATTTTTGAAAAGGGGGAGGGTGAAGTCTGTCCTGATTTTGCCATCTTTTCCAGCATTTGACGTTGGACACGTTGGACACGCCGCAGCTTCACTCGGCAATATGGTGATGCAGTGTGCAAATTGTGTACTACTATTAACGGCAAGTAGAACGTGAGTGCTTCGTTAACCCCTTCAGTGATTGTTGCTTTATATACTCCTAACAGTAGCGGCGATTGAGTGTCAAAACTGAGGGGGGGGGGGGGCAAGGCCAATTTACTTTTCTTAGTAAACAAGGTTTAGAATTAAGAGGGCATAATTCCGAAGCAAAAAGTTACAAAAAGTGAGGGGGAGGTTTTTGCATGCAGGGCACACACCCCCTAATCACTGCCACTGACTACTAATGTATTTGCCGCTGTGGAATGTGGAAAATGTTTGCAGTGTGAAATCCTTATGCAATTGTTATGAGTGTGTGCTTGTGACCGTGAAGTTCTACGTCCATAAACAAAAGTTGTTGCCGTCAACAAGTTCGCAAGAAGAAAAAAAATGCATTGTGCCCTCGCCAAGTACTTGCCTGTCTGCAGACATACACCCCGTAATAAAATTATCCACGTGGTGGGTGGGGGTGGGGGGGTTGAAAATCAGAAAGAGGAGTCCTTCAATGGAATTAATCAGGGTTGTTAGAGGTCCCGGAACCCCATAAATTCTAATGAGTTCCATTGGGTTCCTCTGCAGGACCGGAACCTTTTCTCTTCTTCTTCTTCTTCCACTTTTCCCTTTTGCCTCTATCCACTCCGTCCATCTCTCCCGTTCCTTTGCCACCCTCTTCAATTCTGTTTTTCCTTTTCTTTTCGTTTGTCCTATTTCTTCTATTCCTTTTTCAAATGTCTTCCGGGGTCTATCTCTTGTTCTTCTTCCCTCTGTTCTGACTTCCATAAATTGTTTTGCTTTTCTATCTTCGTCCATTCTTACCACATGTCCGAACCATTTTAATTGTCTTTGTGTCAGTTTTTCTTCTATTGGCTTCTGATTTAATTCTTCTCTGATTCATTCATTACGTACTCTATCTCTACTCGTTTTACCAAATATTCTACGGAAGCATTTCATCTCAACTGTCGTTATTTGTCTTACTTCTTTTCCTCTTACTGGACAGCTTTCACTTCCATATAGTAGAATTGGTTCCACTACTGACTTATACACTTGTAGTTTAGTTTTGGTGTTTATTTCCTTTTTTCCGAAAATGGCCTGGCTTAGTTCGTAGTATGTATTGTTAGATTTCCTTACTCTATTCATCACTTCCTCTTCTATTCTTCCTGTCTGGTTTATGATTGTTCCCAGGTACTCGTATCCAGTGGCGAAGCGTAGAGTTGCTAACAGGGTAGGCACAAAAGTGCGATAATTTCCATTAGTTGCTTGAAACTGTAAAAAGAAATGGGGGGGGGGGGTATGTCATTGAGAGTGGTTCAATATCTCTCCAGGCCGCTTCTTTACTTGTCAGTGGCGTGACGTTTTCAAAAGTGTTGTTACCGGCCATGAGTTCGATAATTATTATGTATGTACAATATCAGTACGATATCCCTTCCCGCCCACCAGATGTCATAGATCTAGATTTTTGTTCATTTCGTTTTTGTTTTTTTGTTTGTATTTTTTCAACCCCCTAGTGATTTTTGCACACACCTCCTGAAAGACCTACCAATCATGAGACATCGCGAAAATCCAAAGAATGGTGGTCGAGCCCTGTTGCCAATTGTTCATATCTTTTTTTTTCTAAATTTATATATTTATTTTGCAATTGAGGTGAAAAGGGGAAGAAGATCCCCATAATTTTCGGGTCAGCATGACGTTTGTGCCGTGAGCAGACCAGAATTCCGCACTTTCAGCGACTGTCAGTTTGGTACGTTCTACTGTTGCCAACTTAGGTTTTTTTTTTTTTTTTTTGGAGAATTTTTAGGCGCGATTTAGCTCTTTTCTGCCAATCCAATGTGACAACACTGGCCTGTTCCGCCAGACCTTAACGGGTCATGGCCCGGTCCTAAACCCCAAAAAGTCTTCCCTTGCATTGTACTCTCAACGACCTCTTCTCTTGTTATCTCTTCAGGGTAAACGAAACGGCCTAATTCTTCGCTTGTGTCGGTTGCATAAAAAAAATGTCTGCTTGCAATATCTATTCGACGACAGTGTTAACGCATTAAATAACGTTTCAACAACTTTTAAATTTTTCTAATTTTGCTGTCACTTGCCACTGCTACTTGCAAAGGAAAATAGAGTTGAAAACATTTTAGAAATGATTGTCATAAGAAGGAAACATGAAAGAACAAAAGTGGGTCCTACCTTACCGATGATTACATTTTCACTCAATTGTTCTTGCATTTCAGTCCAGCACTTTCTTGCATAAATCTGATCGCTGTACGCGAAACGAATCACAAACAAAGCTCTTCCGCCACGAACCTCGCGCTTCGAGCAACGCTGCCTTTCAGCGTCATAGGCAGGAGGCAAGTTTTCACAGACAGGGAACAAGCTACGGAATCCCCGTTCACGATAAAAATAAATTATTCTATTTCCAGTAAAAGTAAAACTACTTTGTAAATATAAGGCGTAACTGGCATTTTAATTTACATAATTTGGTATGAAGACTTACTTTACAAATATAAGTTCTTTAGACTTTCCATTTACGCTACGGTGTTGGGTGAATCGACAAGACCATCAGCACTTTGACCAGAAAACGAAGTCAGAACTACAGTACTCCGTAATTTTCAATTTCACTTACACTTGTCGATGAAAGGAAGGAAAACCTAAGTTTCGTACAAAATATGGAGAATGTACAATGAAATAGAAATCTCTCTGCAAGGACACAGGCTAATGTTTATATAAAATGCTGGAACACCCCAAATTTCCAACCCTGGCGGAAATGCAGTGTTGCTGATATTCTGTTCGTCCTAATGGGTAACACCGCGAGGCCGGCCTCAGGAGCACGTTATAAGCATACGTACAGTACTCGTAAGATTAATTTTCCCGCATATACGACCGTACGACAGAATGTGAAGTACAGCGCTGTAATGTGAAGAGAAGAGAAGAGGCCTCACTCCGTGGAAAGTTCGTATACTGGACAGGGTTAGAATTTTTTTGTAATTATCATAAATGAAAATTCCAAACTTTTCCATTGCATTACATATGTTTTGACGAAATAAGTAAAGACACCTTTAAAAGAGTAATGGCGTGGGTAGGCCCGGCCTCCTGGCCTCATAGGACGCTTCGCCACTGCTCGTATCTGTCTGTCTGCTCCAGTTCTATTCCATCGCATGTTATGTGTATTCTTTCTATTACCTCTTCCGTTCTTCCTATTTGCATCACTTTGCTCTAATTTGTATCTCGCACAATTTAAATTCGGTCCAAGTTGCGTATTATTTGTTCGAAAAATATTCCTGGACCGTATCTAAATTGATCCGGAAAAAAGGTTCCTGGACCGTACTTAAATTCAGACGGAAAATATGTTCCTGGACCGAATTGAAATGATTTACATATTAAAAGGTTCTTTACGCTTGCTACTTTTTCTCTCCTGGACCGGAATAGAATTTAATTAAAATTCCTGGATCTTTAACAATCCTGGAATTAATGGTGTCTTCTTTATGTCATAAGAAAATGTTATGGACAGAATAAAAGGGAAAAGAAAAGAGGTTTGAAAAAGCTGTACGCAGAGAGGGAGAGAAGGAAACATAGAAGCAAGAGACAAAGGAAAAGGAGAAAGAAAGAAGAAGACAAAGAGACAGGAAAGGAAAATTAGAGAACTGGAGAAGAGAGCACGGGAAATAAAGACAGAGAAGGAAGAGGAATATAAGAAAAGCGATGGGGGGAGAAAGAGAGAGGAAGAATAACTAAGAAAGTGCGACAGTCAAACAATTACAAAGGAATTAAGGACGAACAAAGAGATAAGACAAACATTGGAAAGCTAGAAAAATACAAGAAGCACAAAACCAGACAAGAGAAAATAAGGAAGTAATAAGTAATCAGTTTATCCTTCTTCCAAGAAAGGATAATACATTGCAAATACTCTCAAGGTCATTTCACAAAAAGTACATGTAGCAGGTCGAGAAATGGTGCCCGTCAAAGAGCTGCCTGCGGGTTCCTCGAAAATGCTAAACAGAAAAGGAACGTGTCTATCAATAATCAGAGCCACTCCATTGGACAGTCCGTTGCCACTGGATTGAAAAGGGGGTTGCTGTAAGCCCACTAGCCTACGCAGGATTTTACATGGAAGGAGACTGTATTTTCAAATGTCGATATTATATAGCTGCGTTCTAGGGGAGAGGGATATACAATAAAATATTTCGTATTACCATTTTGAATTAATATTTAAGGTTATTCAAAGACAAAAGTAGTAGTTGGGAGTCGTTTTACGGTGCGTTTACAAATATCACTTTGGTTATACACGAATTCTATACTTCTTTCATTTGAAAATGTCATTATTATTATTATAATTGTTTATTTATTTTTGAAGGGCTATAGTCCCATCAGCTCCCCCTTCCTCTACCCAAGTGGCCTACACGGGAAAGTTTCGTTATTATTTACAGCAAAACAAGAATGACAAACAGGGATAAAAAGCAAGAGAAGGAGAAGGCGACAGAAAGAATGTATTAATAAAGATCGCTCCGAAACCAGAGATCCTGTGTTCGAATCTTCAATGAGTTCCCTATCATTATCTGTACACTTCCATTTTATTTTTATCACGAAATTCACCTATTTCATTTTTGTAATAGGGTCTGCCAGTATGGTAGAGTAGATAAACCCCCTTACAACGTCACACTGTCATGCTTGACATGTCTACGAGCAAAGAACTACTTGTGTGATGTCGTCAGTGGAATCTGGAATTGAATCTCCAGAAATGCTCCTGCCTCACTGTTTCCCTAAAAAAGAACAATTCAATTAAAAAAGTTTCCTGTCAAAAATAAATTTGTAGTTATCATCGAAAAAAATTAACACATTACATATACTGCTAAAGAACCACGCGTCTCCTTGGCCTTCTGCACAAGGTCACTCAAATCTAAAACCAATCATCCATTAGCATATTTTTCATATCTTTTATCACCCCTATTCATGAATGTTAAGCCCCTATCACACGGAACTGGATTTCCAGAAGGTATGCCCTAGTTGGCGCTGGACTGGCTACCAATTTGCTAGTTTTCGCCTCACACGATACTTATCAGCGTACTTGTCGATAGACTTTTGTTCCCATACGAGGGAAGTTGTAATGGCGGCCGCGTGAGATGTAAACAATGTAACTTTACATTTTTAAAAGCCGACAACTATTGAACCGAGAGGAATAACGTTTCGTATAAAACGTTACTAGATACAAAACAATGGCGCTGCTTAAATACATACTTTACAACGTTTACTGTACACGTATGGAAGAATATTTTAGTTGTTTCAAATGTAAACACCGTGCGCTCAGCATAGATGGTGTAACTCAACGCGCCTTTCATGCTGTATACGTTATGCATTGCTGGAGTAACACACGGAAACCACAGACAAAAGCGCTCCTTTGCACACTCACAGATTATCTTCACATGGCGAAACTTTGCTCTGATTGGCTGTTCCACAGAATCCAGTTGAGGAACGCAAGTAGCAATTAGAACATGTCCTATGCCTCCAAACCAGTCAAGCAGTCAGCCGGGCGGCCATGATTGCTACCTAGAAAGTTAGTTCAGCGCCAACTAGGGCATTCCTACTAGAAATCCAGTTCCGTGTGATAGGGGCTTGACTTCCCTATTTAGACCATGGCTTCAAGAACTAATCTCTCTCCCGGATTGATTCTGTCCTCAACTTTTTCCTCGCTATGGCTCGCCCGAGACACCTCGACAAAACAGATATCATGCCTGTCTTGAATATCCAACCACCACCCACTCGAATTAACAGACATGAAATTCTTGCGTAAAATCGTCAATAGGAAAATTAGATCCGAATTCCTAATCAATCAGTAGAATCTACCCACACCGCCAACCCGCAACGTAAAGCTCTTTCACAATCCCTCTACAAGGCTCTCCCTTCTACAGCGGTCTCTTCTCTATGAGCTTCTGGGGTGTAAGGGGGTGACCTTGAAAGACTTCCAGCAACTGCTTCTTGCAGGTCAACGATGCTCCGGCGCCTGGCCACGCGCCGAGGATGATCTTCGTAGGACTGTGTGTGCCTTGTCCTGTGGTTTGTCCTTATGTATGCTGGACGCTGAGTGGCCCTTTAGAGCCTCAGCTTTTTAAAAGGTAGGTAGGGTTAATTCATCACAGACAGGTGTTAATTTTAGCTACTGAAAGGGATTGGACCCCGTATAATGTGACAGCAGCAAATAGCCTAAGCGCTGACGCACCCACAGTTTTAATTTCAATTACTCAATCTATAGGCTTCCTCGCTTACACCACAACCTGCTTCCAAATGTCGATAGTGGTTCGAATTCCACTTTAAACTGTAGGTCCAGTCCCGATTAGCCTTACTGTGCATGAAGTGGACTTAAAAACACCAACTCAATCAAACGTTGACATATTCTTGCCATAACACAGTTTCCGACAATTGTTAAAAATGTGTGTTTGACTTTTTTTTATTTTGTTGCTTTAATGCTTATTGTTTCAGTATAAAATGGCGATTCAGTACTCTATCTGAAACTTTAGGTAAATAAATAAATGCTCGCAAACCTTACAATTGTATGATGATACGGTATCATTGCACGAGCACTTTAAATATTTGCCGAATAATGATTACGTCGTAAACAAAACATAGACTTCCTGATTCATTACAAGGTCTGATCCCTCTTCCGGCGCTTACCACAACCAGCCATCAACGAGTGTAGTAAGAAAAGAGGAAAAGGAGGGGGGAGAGATAAAGAAAGATTGCTCCGAAAGGGCAAACTCGAGGAGACACTTTGTTGAGTCAGAACTTTGGATCAACATTTCCATCACGTACTCGACCAAAGGCTGGAGCGAGATTTCATCACATTCAGCTGTTTCAGCACAAGAGCTTTGGTGATGGGTCGTTGACCACTGTGCTCTTCTCTTGGGCAGTGGATGGGCGCTGCGATTACGCCAGGAGAAGACCCATATGGGCTTCAAGTTTGCCCAGTGTAAGTGCATACGTAAGTAAGGCCTCAAGTCGAAAACTGATGATGGATGGTACACGACACGAGATAAGTCTCGTCTTGTTCAGAGACTAGGAAGTTTAAGTACACTGCATGTTCGGATAGACTAATCGGGACTGGACCTACAGTTTAATAGTGGATTCAGAGCCAATGTGAGACACCCAATGTCAACCTCAGTTCCCGTGGTGCACATTGGGCCTCCTGATGGCGTAGTGGTAACGTCATCGCCTTGTAATGAAGGGGTCCCAGGGTTCTATACCCGATGGAGGCACATGGATGGCACAATAGTTCGGATCCCACTTTAGCTTTTCTGTGCATAAATTGAACTGTATACTAACCGTGTGACGTAAGCAAGGAGAGAATAACCAAGAAGCAAATTACCGTATTTCACAGCATAATCGTCGCACCCTGTTTTTAAGTCCAAAAATTGGCTTATAACATTTCATCCTGTAATCATCGCGTTAAATAACGAAAGTAATGATAGCGGTGCAGAATCTTCGCACACAAGAGAATAAATTTTGTATGGACGTACCTGGCAACACTGCAGAAAGTTTTCTCAAGTGCAATATAACTAATACAATGCGGGAAACAATAACAACTAATGTGCTAACTTTCTCCCAGACCGGCAAAATGTCCGTTAAACTGCCGCGAAGAAATTATGTGCATCGATTTGAACTATATTCATATTTAACGTATATTCAGGAGTATACCGTATACCAGTGGAGGAGATTGGGTTCCAAAACTGGAAGGAAGCAAGATACAAAAAATGGGGGAGGGGCAAGGACAATTTGCTTTCCCTTGGTAGATGAGGTTTAGCGTAGTGCAGGGGTAAAAGCTGCAAAAGGGAGGAGGGCAACTGCTCCCGTACGCCCCCGCCATAATCCCCGCCACTGCACCGCGTATCCCAATCTTGCACCAAAGACAGTTTAATAATAAATGAATTTTAAGTACTGGTAACATACTTTTCTTTTAAAAAACGCTTCAAAAGGTTCAAAAGGCATAAAATCTGAGACAATTGTACCGTGAAATATGATAAGTACAAATCAGAATAAACGTGAAGCGAAATCATGTAGAATTCACTTTTAATCCATTTTGCGATTATTTAGACAACGCAATTAAGTTACAAGAACATTGCATTGCCACAATGCAAGATCATCATAGACACGTTTCGTTCCGCAACGCAAGCAAATTTATCTTTCCCACGTGCGTATCGCAACGCACGCCATCTTGCGATGACGTCATAGATTCCCAGCGTTGCTGACCGCTGGACTTTCTTCCACTTGCAACTCTCGGTTCGTCACGCGTGGCCAGCTGGATGTAAGTGCGTCGCAAGTAAAAAACCTTCTGCTTACGTCAGAGGAAACAAAGGACAGGAGAGACATTTCGAAATCAAAACAGGAAGACCAACAATGGAGCCACCCGAAGACTGACTGGAGAAAGAAAAAATGAAGAACGCAAGTGTGTCTCTCCCATTGGTCAGCCATCAAGGTATCTGATGGAGAAAACTTTTCGCCAAATTCCAACATATAAATTTACATAACAATTTCAGCAAATGTTATTCACAACGACAAGAAAAAAAAAAAACAAAACAGGTGTACAGCTTCTCTTATCACAGTGTATTCACGCATAAATTATTATTGTTATTCATTTGAGTTAATAATAAATAGGGAAAGTATTTTAAGGTGCAAAATTACGGTTGGGAAAGGGAAAAGAATGTTCTGAATTTTCAAATATTTAACAAGGCCGTTTCCTAGAAAAGGCCTAGCTATATGTATGGTGCCGAAACCATACCAGCAATTTTAAGCATGTTTCTTTTTAAATACAAAAAAAATCGATTTAAATAAAAAGAATCGAAAATAATTTCCAGTTCATGAAATTTTAAAGTTGCCCATACGATCATTTTTATTTATCTCTGGAAATCGAACACTGAGCATAATATCACATCAACCTACCTTCACATGAAATTTGAAATCGCAGCTGAAATCTACGTCTGGCAACAATTGGGTTAAGTGTAAGAATATCAACAATACTGTGCGCAGATAAGGCTTTCCATGGTAACTGATAGTATGTTCTCAGTAATCTAAACAGTAGGGCGATTTTATAGTTCCGCGTTTATCGCTATCCGTGTTTTCTAGGTAAGCCAATTAAGTTCAATAGGCGTAAGGCACCTCTGTGAAAACACGTAATAATTATTAAGTCCCACGTTCAATTTGGGCACAAGCAATTTTTATATTATCTTTGTCTCCGCGTTATGACGTTGTTCTTGGATTTAGTGCACATTAAGGTGAGATGTCTTCATCTGGGTTGGATTAATTTAAAATTATTATAATAATAATAATCGGATTCTTCATTAACTGTAACGGTGAGATTATTCTTAGTTTCAATTTACACTCGAGCGAGCAGTTGTCAGGCAGAGAAAAAGCGATTTTGTGTCCACATTATTTGGCAAAGTTGTAAAATGTTCGGATCATTTGGGATTGGGGGGGGGGGGTGGCAGGGTGTCGAGAAATCATTGTTCTCATTCCAGGTAGTTCAAGTATTACAGCTGCAACAAGGTGAAGATGGAACCAACATATTATTACAACAGTATTTTATTTTAATGTTAAGATAGGTAATAAGGTTTACTGTTCATTTCGGCTGCTCTGTTGCCTGGTCTTCAGGAAATCCGGTGTTTCACTCCCGGTAGGAGCCAACTGAGCATTCTTCCCTGATAAAGAAACAAGAAACTGGCCATCATCTCACACCGAGCATTCAGGAAGTATCCGAATGCGTAATGTGTGTACTTTCATCTCGGTAACAACTCTCGTTTCTACATAAAATCATTTTCAAGCAGAGAAGCGGTGCTTGGAAATAGCACAGAAATTGTCTTGCATACATATTTCTTTGTTTTTAGCAAAATTCTGGACGATTAAAGTAACTATGTTAAAAGATAATCACATAATATAAAAGATATTATGAAGCTTTGTTCATGATGGTTATTTTTCTTCTTGGGTACAAAAGCCAAATAGTCATATACTTACCCAAATAATACTAATACTAATGTGTACGGTACAAATATATTTTCTAATCTGGAAGAGATATTACCAACGTTTATTCATGATGACCACTTTTCTTATTTCTTTATCAGATACAAAAGCCTGACTGCCTGCCAGAAGCGGTACCTGTCCAAAAATATCACTATGGTGTGATAGTGATTTCCTGGATAATAAACCTTTTCGAGCAAGGCCTCATCTCCAGGAAGCTATCAACTCGCGGGAAGCCACGGCACCTAGCGACCTTTTGAGTGAGATGAGTCAAGGCAAAATGGATAATAAACCTTTTCCTGCTCCCACAAAAATAGCCAATAATTAGGCTGGAGAGTTCAATGAACTAACGGATCTCTAACTACGCACTGGTAATGATCAGGCTGGAAAGTTAAACCGATCTGAAACAAGTTCATCAATTTTTTCTACAGTGATTTCCTAAACCAAAAAATCTTTCTTATAAATCTAATTCAACAGAGTAGTTACAGGAAATTACATATTTTACAGTTGATTTTTGTTTGTACAAATTACTAAAGAGTTTAAACTACAACATTTAATAAAATTTATTAATTGCAAATTTATTTTCGAAAAGTTTCGATCATAGCTTAAATAAAGAAAATTAATAACTTATAAAGATAAATCTCATAATAGGCCTACCATCTATTGGCAAACATTGAATAAAAACTATAATCCATTTAAAAATAATGCAATTATATAGATGATTTGTTTTCCCAAGAAAAATAGCCTTGTGTCCGCTCTTCAAGTTTGCGTTGGAAAGGGGAAGCACGGCTCAGGTAGTAATTTAGTGTTAAGCTCTCCTATTCTTCATTTTAATCCGAAGAATCTACGAGTCTTTTTTAAATTTCAAAAAAATTAGATTTTTATGTTCAAGATCAAACAATTATGAACGTTATGCTTCAATTTTCAGCTAACTCTTGGATGAGCCGTGTAAAAGTAAATAATAAAATAGAATAGTTATGCATTTCAATAAACATAAAATAATATTACTAATAATAATAAATAATGAAAGACGGTTGTGCTGAAAAATCACTCATGGTGGATGGACTAGATGTCTCCGTACAATTAAATATAATGAGTTTTATGTCAACGAACAAAAATTTCTGGAAATGCCTATGACTCCGAACATGTAGGCCTGTCTTTCTTTTAAAGCTTTAAGAACACTTATGTCAAAACAGCAACTCTTTTCCATAATTCGGATGAAACTATAGCCAGACATCTACGATGGTGACGGTGGCACTGCAAACACTTTCTACGCATGCGCACAATAATTCAATGTTACCATTTCAACTTTTGCTGTTATCGTCCCTTTATGGGAGTCCCGTACTTCTCGTGTTTAGCCCGGAAATCAATTTTTTTAAATATTTTTTCTATGCATTTACTTTTCATATTTTGGTAAATGTTAATTGAAGCATTCCACAGAATTACGCTGTATGGCACTTTTGGGAATGTGCTGAGTTACCAGTGAAATCATGCTGCGGCTACAGGCTACAAGCTGACCGGTCATAAGGTCGGATGTTGCCCAAAGATTGCTACTGTGTTTGCATAAGGTTTTATGTTGTTTCTACTGTAGTCCAGTAACATACAACAGGGTTTATCCGTTGCCCTCGCATTCACTGAAATGTGCCATACAGCGATATTCGGTGGAATGCTTCAATTATATATCGTAAACTATTAAAATAAATTTGTAAACCCGAATTTAAGAAAATTATTTAAATAACTTAAAAACTGGTTTACATACGCCACTGATCGGTGTATAATGCATTCTTCCGACGACCGGATTTCTTCGCCCGTGCGCGGGGAGGGCGAGGGAGCCGAAGAAAAAAAAATGTCCGAGTAGCTATTTAAGAATCTAAATTTTTAAATTGCTCGAAATTTTGAAGTTGTCGTACTTCTCTTATTGTTTTCCTGGCGCTATATTCCTAGTATAGCTAATTAATCTACGTGTGATGTACAATAAATATGAATTATTGTGGCAAACCAAATCCAATTTTCAGAATACGCCACTGCTTTATAACCCTTTGCGTTAATCATGATAGTGAGGATGAAGCACAAAGAAAGATCCATGTTTACTCAGGTTTCGAGCTTTGGACATTTCTCACCAATTCTGAGAATTGTTTCATGCCGCTTATGTTATGTTGGTTCTCTGGCGCAAGGCTGTACGGTGCAAATAGCCATGCGCCCCTCTCCAACTACAAAAAAAGAGGCCGTTGTGGGGCTCACTAAGAGCTACCTGCATCAACGTCTGCAACTTAGCAGTGACTTAAGAAGAAATATTCCCCTAATATTATTTACAAAGACCGAATTGACGGTTATTTTGATGCCCGTTGCTCAGCCTGTCTTTCTCTTATTATAGTAATAATAATCCGTGGCTGGACGACAGCCCTTGAAGGGCCTAGGCCTATCTCCCTACTGCCAGTCTCCCTCCGACAATCCTACCTAGAAGTGTGAAGATCTTCAACCGGTAATGGAGTGACGTGGGGTCAGCACGACGAACCCTCAGCCGTTATAGATTTCCGAGACCAGATTACGCTACTCGCTCGTAGCTCCCCAATTTCCTCACGATGGTAGGTTGCCACCAGTCCTATACACAGGCCGAGAACCCAGGCGGACTCGAACCCATGCCGTCCCACAGTCGGAGCCCAAAGAACAGCGCCTTAGACCGGACGGCCACGGAGAAGGACCAAATATGAAAATACATACATGTAATTTGAATCAGTGAAAAAATTGGTATGAAAGGTTAAGACGACAGACAAACTGTAAAAAAATATATATTGTAGTCACATATGAAGATGCACTGTTACGATTACGATATTGCTAAATGCCCATTGTCAGTTCTCTGCGTTTTTTGATGGAAGCAAAATCTTGCGCCAGTCCATTCAATCTCACTCGTCATTGTGTTTCTCAAGTAATGTTTGATCAATTTTAGCATATAAGCAATGATAAGTCATGAATGCTACTACCAATAGCCATAATTTTTGTTTTCTATAATGAGAAATTCTGCAACTTCGCTGGTGTTCGACATGTTTCTTCTTTTGATTTCACTACATTCCGAAAACAAACTATTTCTACAGAAAGTACAAACTTCATATTTATCCCAGAAATTAGTAGCGGATTCCAGTAACAGTCTGTTGGTGTGTTCCGTTTGGGATGTGGGGCTTTAAAAGGTGAAGAAGCTTTCTTTGATTTGTTTCATAATACTCTAAAATCTATTGTTTACTTCATTTAGTAGAATATCTAAAGCACGGTAGAAAATCTTTACTTTAAAACAATCCAGTGGGTCGAGAAAGCCACCACTTCTGAACTGTTACATATTTTCAAAATGATTTCAAATATTATAGTGATTTGATAAATGTTGATGCAAAGGGTCTACAAATAAAAGATATCATGGCGGTACTCAAATAGGAAGGGCGGTAAAAGAAGAGAAAGCAAGCGAAAGAAAGTGAGAGAAAGGGGACGCATCGTTCTCAGGGCTACCAACAAAAGAAATGCACTAAGAAGAAGATTACACACTGGACCCAAGCCAACAAACGAAAGCAAATGTTTTGTGTGGCATCTAACGCGACCTTCTTTTGTTTCGCTTTTTTGTCTCCCCCGCATGTGAAACGTTTCTTTAGCCTGCCGCTTATTAATGTCAACTGTCTGCTCTTGTCTTTATTGACTTTTTGTGTGTGTGTGTGTGTGTGTGTGTGTGTGTGTGTGTGTGTGTGTGTCTGTGCACTCAAGGGAAGTTTCAATTTGTGGCGGAGGTCTTTCTGTAACTCTGGTCTGAAACTGGAAGGTGGAATACGTAGAGATGTGCCCGCCGCACACTTCTCTTTGTCGGGATGTATTTTGGTGGAGGCTAACAGAAATTTGCACAAAATAAAAATTTTAGTATTATTTATCCACTTAAGACTTTCTATGGTGTGCTTCAACTCTAATTAAAGTGTACGTGGTAAATTCGTTGAATAAAACTGATAAAATGTTGACAATCTATATGTAAAATCAAAGACCTTCTCGTGCGTCACTTAATCACGTTCATCGTATATCCTGGACAGTCTCACCAGTGTAAATTCCACTTTCCCAGAAACTAGTTTGCCAGTCGCCGGGTACATACAGGTCAGTCAATAACAAGTAGAGAACGATCATTGGTTAACGAGGTAACGTTACAAAGAGTAAACTAGGAATCACATGTATTCTGTAAGATTAAGATTAGAGCCACCTACAAGATGTTACATAGGAGTCTTATCGATATCCGCTAACCATTTACGTTATAACTTCATGAGTGAAACTAACATGTCTTTAAACCATATTATTGTAAAAATAGCTGCAATAAATTTCTATTTCGATATATTTGGAAACTAATATCATCATTTTAAGTCATTAATAAATATTGGTATCAATTAATTATGCTATTCAGTGGTGCTTAGTATCACAGTAATGTATAAATGATAGAAAATCATGTCACAAATAGTAGCCTTCGTCCATGGGAATATTTCGTAGCTAACCAGTTGGAACCCACCGCTTGGAGGCGCTAGTGATTCGCTCATTAACTATCTATACACTAACAACCCATCCTATTATATAGAATCTGAGACTTCGTCATCTGCCAGCATCGCAGGAAGAAAGGTTTTGTGCGGATGTTAATTCACTCGTCGCAACAAGATACGAAACGGATGTCAGCCAATTATCATATCTAGTTCGTTCTTGTATGCTGATGATAATGAGTTGGTAAACAACTGAAGTATCTCTGAAATAAACATTTTGCTGATAGGGGAAATGAGTACCGGGTAAAATTTCTGGAAAGAACGGTGCTGGGTAAGTTCCATAACTGGAATCATGTTTCAAGGTCAATCAGGATAATATTATACCTATTTTAACGAAGTTTGGCTCGAAATAAGCTTAGAAAAGAATTGTTGTTCCCTTCAAATGAAGAAAATGTCGTAGTGTAAAAATACATAAGGGACCATATAACATACGTAGAAGAGACATGCCTCAAGACCCTGCTGAAGTCACTTACGTCAGTTAAGGAAGCTAAAATAGTTTGATCTTTTGCAGTGAGAACAATGCGACTCTTGAAGTTTCGCCAATAACTCGGAAACTACTAGAAGTACAAATATGAAAGTTTGTCAACTGAATACGGCCAAATCCCATACCTAATAATGCAATAAAATTGTCACGTCGGTCTGCCTGTGGTTGAATTAAATAGAAACTTGACCCACAAAATTTCTTCCTAGGTCTACACATCGATGACTTATTCAGGATTCGAATATCGTAGCATGACATGCTATCCGCTCCGCCACATACCTTGCAGTAGTAGAAAAATGAGTAGAAGAATTCCCATATACGTATAGCTATTCATAATCAGTTTTACGTTCACTGATCCTCTGTGCAAAAATACATAAATGAGTGCGTGGTCGATCCTAGGCACAGTAAAACGTGGTATAACATTGATTTGTACAGTGGGCTCCTTGAGTATTACCGTGCAAATTGTCCATCACCATGTTCGTGCACTTTATTTGACCCAATAAGAGCTTCAATAATTAAAAGGAAACTCAGATCAAGCTGTTGACAACTTCTGTACCAGCATACATAAAAATACATCGCTTAAAAACACATCGGATGCAAGAGACAAATTAATGAAAATAGTTATGGACATTTATACGGTAATACTCATGGATCCCACTGTACCAAGAAAAACCAAGAATCCAAACTCTCCATCTAGAACGTATAATCTATGAGTATGAGAAGTTGACTAGAGCCACCTACCGAATTGTTCCAAACCTCATTTATTGTTACTTCGTGCTCTTATGGAAACCCGTTAGCCAATGATGTTTAACCTCATTAATAAGTCATCAAGCAAAGAAATATATTCTCATTGACCACGTTACGTTGTTTGAAAATAAATGAATCTATCCTTCCAACTGCGATATTGAAAGTCGTTACTGAATTGAACGACTGATCTGCCATCTAGTGAACAGTTCCAAACAAGAGGTCCCTTTTTTATACGCAAATTGGCTCGAGTTTTCTATCCACAGCAATGTAAATCTGTGCTTCTCGTGAAATCGTTCATCATGGAGAAACCTGCTATTGTACAGTTCTTCTGGCACGCCGTCGTTTCAATTCTGGTCGAAAGTGAAGCCAGAAAGAGAGTGCAAGGGCAAACAAACAACTTGGAACCAAATGAATTACTCGTGCTCATCTGGTGACTTGCCAAATATCGATTCCCCACTGACGATGCATACTAGGAAAGGAAAGAAAGATCGTCCGACATGTTTGTGTGTACGCAGCACTTCAACCGCCAGGAATGACAATGCTCTGACACAAAGATTATCCCTTTCCATTTGTTACTTTCGTTTCAGAGGAAACATCTAGTAAACTTTATGCACCGCATTCTAACAGAAGAGAGTGCAAAAAGAGAGAAAGTAAACTTTCCCTGTTTATCGGTAACTTTTGTAATCCTCGTACGTGTTTACTTAAGTAAGTATCGAGCCAGAAACTGTTCTCGTCCAAGATTTATTGAATGCTTGCTATTACAGGTCGCGTTCTACGCTGTTTTTTGATGTTAAAATCATACAGATGAAAAATGAACCCCTCCCCAGCCCTTTGCTAAAACTTTCGGCTCTTAGCACACTACACCTCTTCCCATAGAATACATTATTCATGACCAGAATAAACGTGAAGTGAAATAACCTAAAAATAATTCAAAGTAAAACAATTATGTTTACAGGAATAAGTTAGAAGATTATAATCGCTAATGGAGGATAGTTGCGAAAACGAAATCAACTTGCTACAAATCTGGCAAAGTTTATTTGTTATAGAAATTACTATGCAGCGAATGGCTAAATGCTTTAATGTACAATCGAAAGAAGTGATGAGGCTAAAGCCTTATATAATTATCGCATGGAAGACAATAGGGTAGATCAACGTTTGTGACAAGCAACTAGTATATATATAAGATAGACGGTATTGAACACACTGAGACAATTTGTATGACAACGTGAAGTTAAATGTAGTGTAATTTAAAGTCTAGTACACTATTCTTTAGAGTGCTTCTTAATATGAATGTAAATACACTTCATCTCTTCGCGATAAGCCAAAAGTGGCAGAAAAAGGGGGTAAAATAAACCAAATCAATCATTGGTAAATTTAGACACTGAATAATGGAATCATCGAAGCAATAATTTTATTCATCTCGCTAGAGTTAAAAAAACATGAAAAGTTGTCGTACAGGAATGTTAATGCAGGAAGCATATAACATGAAAAAATCACACTTCCGTCATTATTGAGTCAAGATCGTGAGAAATTAGTCATTTATATATTGAACTCAATTCTTTTAAAAGTGTACATTGGAAACAGACCTGTTTAACTTGTTCATATTGCTCTTTGTTTGTAGCATGTTTGTGCACGTGTGTTGTATGATCAAAGGGTCATTAGGTCCAAGGATAATTGGGTATGTGTCCGTGATTTAAACAAAAATTCTTCGTACGGCATTGAAGAGCGTGTTGTTATTTTGACATTATTACTAACGCTTACACTTCTTGTCTTGTTGTCAGTTCTTGTACAGGGTGCTTCTGAAAAAAATAACATTTTTTATAAAACATATCTTTGAAGGAACCACGCTGGCATTCAAAACTCTAATATAATTCGATCTGTGTTTAATTTTACTTCTATAATAGTTAAGCCGTTTACGGCCCTTATTGCGTTTTCACTTCCCCCAATACAATTTCGCGTGATTTATGTGACACTAACTTTCTGAAGCGAAACGCGACATCCCATTTTGCCTTATCCTGTTTCGCCTTACACACAAAAAATTTCCCACCAGGGAATATTATCGACATGAAGGGTCATTATTATTAATGTAATGAAACATTATGCTACATTGATATAACGTGAATTTATTTAACCTAACCTAACCTAACCCAACCTAAACTTTGTTCTTATAAATGTCGGGATAAATAGTACCAAAAGTAGGTACTAAGTACCAGACTAAATACCAAGGTAGGCAACATCACAAGCTCTGCGCTCCCATTATGAATTACCCTTCAAGTCGATAATATTCTCAGGTGGGAAACTTTTTGTGTGTAAGGCGAAATGGGATAAGGCGAAATGGGATGTCCCGTTTCGCCTTAGAAAGTTCGTGTCACATAAATCATTTGAAATTGTATTGGGGGGGGGTGAAAACGCAATAAGGCGAAACGGGAGTCACGGTTAAGACAGTATTTTATGTGGTGTCATTGTGTACGGAATACCATGTGCATTCATCATAATGCATAATACGTATTTAAAATCCGTGCTTGAACCTCCGTGCAAAATAAAAAAAATGCAACCCCAGTTAATACACAAAACAGCCAAAATAATAAAATAAACTATCCCCACTAATGAAAATATCACCATTACTACAGGAAGCAATTCTAAACTCAATGAATTTTTCTTCCACTATAGTAAATAGCATTCATGATATCGATGCAATAATAAAAATTTATTTGTTTGGTTTTACTTTGCTTTTCTGCCACTTTTGGCTAATCGCAAAGATGAGGATGAGTGATGATACGATGAAATTGATGAAGAAACCGTCACAAAGAACACCCATGCCCAGGCCTGGATTCGAACCTGGGACCCCTGGCGTCGTAGTGTACGTGCTAACCACTCCATTTCGTCCTTTCGTACTAAAGTATTCGCAATATTAGAAGATAGAAACCAACCTGGATCACGCCGGTTTGAACCCATGCAGTAGACCACTTAACATACTCGGTCACAGTTCCGGCGAAGATCCATAAATGTAGTTATAAAATAACGCATATTTTAATATTTTATTTTTTTAACTTCCCTATTGGTAGTTTGATTTAGTTTCAAGTTTCAAATCAACATTAATGCAAGTAAAGATTGTTCTCGAGTTTAATGAAGTTTGCACAGCGATATAATATGATTCGATTGTGTAATATCTTCCCTACATGTACAAATTGGTGAAGGTGAAGTTCTTCTTATAAAGATTGGTTAAAAAGTTCTGAAACTTTTGAATCTTCACATTTGTTAGTTTCGAAGATATCAGGTCGATTTCTGTCAGTCAATGCTGAGCAGAGAGGCCGAGCTATTATTTGCTAACTTTATCAATCCAACATTTTTTCTAAGTTCAGGTTCTCGACAGTTGGCAAGAACGAAAGGACGGACACCACTGTTGGGGTCAAAAGTATGCATATACTAGACATCAGTAATTTTCAGGTTGCAGTGGAGATTACACTTGGAAAAACCCTGGAAGCAATTTGTCAGAAATAAGATTGTAAATAAATTACACTTTTATACAGCGTATTTTCCACATAACTTATGTTCACACAACCATTCTTCTTCTTTATTCTGACCCTATCAACTGTTAGTCGATTTTAGTCATCTTTCTAAGTATTTTGCAAAATATATTTAGTTCACTATCCACTTATTTTTCACAAGAAAGAATATATATATGTATATATATATATATATATATATATATATACATACTGTTTGTTAGATCGTCAAATTACATCTTCTTGCATATCCATAAAGAAGCCATATAGTGGGAGGAATGGGATCCGTGAGATGTAGGGAATGGGACTCCATGGCAACTTAAACCATTATATAATTTGGCTCGTTCTCTGTCGAAATTAGGACATTGTAAAAAAATATGTGTAGCATCTTGATTATCTTCTCCACATGTGCAGGCTTGTTTTGTTGTAATATGTAATCGTGCTAAATGATCATTAGTGCGAACATGACCTGTACGTAGACGTATTATAAAAGTAATAACTGATCTTGGAAGATTATGTGAGTAGTACCAAGGTTTGTTTTGTGAATGTTCTGCAAGCCATTTATATGTATTGCCCGCGGATTGAAATTGTTCTATACGCCACTGTTTGCATTTATCTTGAAGTTTATATTTAACTCTTGGGAGTTGGTCCGTGTACGGAAGCCTCGTAAGTGACATAGATTTCGATGATCGGGCAGCTTTGGCATATACGTCCACACGTTCATTTCCCGTGTTTACTTGGTGAGCCTTTACGTAACTAAACCGAACGTTGATATTTCTTCCATTAGCATACTGGCTTTGTTGGATTATAAGGATGATAAATAAAGGATTTTTACAAATCTGAGGATATAAGGAACTCGGTGCCATTAATACGCTTAAAGCATCTGTTATGATAAGAATTTTTGTGTAATTATTATGGATAGCGTATGTGAGAGCTTTATATATTGCTTAACTTTCTGCAGTGAACATAGAAGTATCACGTGGTAAACGGAATTGTTTGATTATATTTCGATCTGGAATGAAATATGCACAACCCACACCTAGGCGATCTTTGGATCCATCTGTATATATGATTAGGTGTGTTGGCCATTTCTCTTTATACATGATATGCCTTCCGAGATCCCTGAAATGGATGTTGCATTGAGTATGTAAGGGTATGTCTAATTGATAAATTAAAGGATGTTGGAAGGTGAAAGACTTTGCACGGGTTTCCGGGTCTATGTATTGGCAATATGCAAAATAAAAGAAAGTATGTTTAGAATCTATAACTTTGACTTCTGTCCATTGTTTTTGTATTTCGAACAATTTATTGAATGGATGCGTACGATTTTCCCAAGTTTTGAGCAGAAATGTTATTGTTAATTGGATCCGTCTATGTGTCAAACTAGTTTATTTGCTTTCCATATATACACTGACATTAGGACAGGAGACCTAAGCAGTTCCTTAAAGCTTTTCTCTGTAGTATGTCTATTTTGTCTAAAAGACTTACTTTTGCACCCCCATAACTAAAGGCTGCATACACAAATTTGATCGAAAACAATTCCTGTAAAATAGAAGTAAGATTTTGGGGTGGCCACCCCCATTTAATTGTTGTCATACTACGGAGAATATTTATTATTTTACGGCCTTTATTGATTAAATGCGTAATGTGTGTATTCCATGTGAATCGTCTGTCAAAATTTATGCCTAAATTATGTGTTTCTATTACTGCGATATTAGAAATATGTGATATATTGTTGGGATAAGTACCCAATCGCTTATTATTAAAACAAATAATTTTCGATTTCGTTTCGCTGATGGATAGACCTTCGTTGAAAAACCACGCTCTTATGGTGGAGATTAAATTCTGCATTGCTGTAATACCTTGAGTAGCATCATCTGTTATCTGCATACTGAAGGGGATGAAATGGTTGAATTGATAATGCATGTATCTCATTCGTATAAATATTGAATAAGAGAGGGCTCAGGGGTGAGCCTTGAGGAATGCCGATTGAAGTGGAACGAGGATCGCTTAATTTATCGGAGAAACATCAAAATATAATTCTGTTGGAATATAGATTCCACACAATTGTCGAAAGTTTTGGGTGTATATGAAGATTCTGTAATTTATGACAAAGATTATGTAAATTTATAGAATCGTAAGCTTTTTCAACATCTATAAACAAACTGAAACAGTAGGAACATGTAATTTTACTGTTTTGAATTGCTGCTGTTAGAGTGGCTATAGCATCTTGACTACTAAGATTAGTTCGAAATCCAAATTGTGGGGGATGAAAAAAATTTTGACGTTCTAATAAGCAGGAAAATCTATTTTTCATTGCGCGCTCAATTTTTTCCGAAAACTGAAATAAGGACTATAGGTCTGTATGAGGATGCATGGTGCGGAGATTTGTTTGCTTTTAAAATTGGAACAACTACATGATTTTTCCATTCTAACGGAACAATGCCGGTTCAATATATATTGTTGTAATGTGAAACAAGAATATCTAATCTGGTATCCGGTAAATATTTTATGGCCTGGTACGGAATACCATCAAGACCTGGCGCTGTGTTCTTCACATTTTCAAAAATTGTTGTCAATTCCTTTCGGGTTACAGGTGGAAAATCTTTTGTAAATTTTGAGGGGAAGTTCTCTTTTGTATCATAATGGAGATGGACAGATGGTGGAGTTAATTTGGAAAGAAATTGATATTGCCAACTGTCATCTATCGGTCTTTTTTGAGGAGAACGTGGTTTGCGTAAAGAATTGAATTTATGCCAAATATTTCGGGATGATTCCTGCATGTCTATCGAATTGCAGTAGTTAATCCATGCTTGTCGTTTGGCTTGTAAATATATTTTCCGTCCTTGAGCTATGGATTACACCATGATATGAGGTTTTCAGGATTGGGGCATGAGGCATATTGGTTTTCTCTGATTTTCCTATTTGATTTTGTCTCTTCACATTCTGTCGTCCACCAATGTATCTTTGGAAACATTGTTTTACAATGAGTTTTTTACGCGAGGTTAGTATGTCAAAAGCTTTAGTAATATATTGAAGTAGCAGTGTATAAGATATAGGCTGGGAGGAAGTCAGTTGTTTACTTAGAATAAAGGAATCTATTAATATTTTATATATTTCCCATTGTAAATTGTTAGTTTTCCAGCGGAGAATTGGTAATGGGACGGGGGGAAAAGGTTGGTGTGGTAAGAATTGGGCACGAATATAGATGGGAAAATGATCGCTACCATGGAGTTCATTGATGTTGGATTACTTCCATTTCGAGGTATGTGTGTTGGTCGAAATGGAAGTAATCCAACATCAATTGATTTAACTATAACATCGGACTCATTATTCCCTCAATTTCAGTGGTTCATAGAGGATGAACCACACAATGAAGAGCTGGGACAACTGCGATGTTTCCGGTGCCAACGTCTTGAAATCAGTTGAGAATTGCGTGTACTCAAACTGAATGTGAAACACGGAAGACGCGAGAAGGTGATACCAGATGTTGCGGTTTAGAAGTACACAATGGATCGTTCGGACTGAATGGACATCCTGCTGAGATAAAACAACCACCTTCAACTTCCTTCTGCCTCTGCGTCCAGGAAAAGAAAGTTTTTTTCCGTAGTGTCCATGGTGTTTTCGTATCAGGCGAGTCGATAACGGACAGCGAACGGCTAATGGCCGAAGAGAATGTCGTCACAGTTAAAGGCAAATTCCAATGTTTTACTTCTCTGAATGTTAGTGACAATAGTTTTTTATTAGCTCGCAATCATCGGCGGGGGAATAACCAAAAGAAAACGTGAAAAGTAAAAAATAAAAAAGGGAAAGATTGATTTGCTTTATTTTACTTCGCTTTTTTGTGCCACTTTTGGCTAATTTGCGAAGATGGGGATGAGTGATGACATGATGAAATGGACACTCACAAACATTTATGCCCAGGCCTCTGGCATTGTAGCGTGGTGTGCTAACCAGTCCGTCACGGGGGCCGATAAAAAAAGAAAGAAACTGGTGTTGTTCTTATTCTCAAGCAACAACTTTGGTACAGGATGAAATGATGAGTGTAACAATTAATAAATGCTGCTGTGCCTTTCCTAACAGTAATTCCTGTTATTTGAAATCTTAAACGATACAAGAAATTAGACATTTTCCATTAAAAAATTGTGGAAAGAAATTTCTGTAACATGATGGCCTGAGAGGGGGATTCCGACCATCACATGCCCATGCATGCAATGTTAATTGAACATTATCGAATGCCTTGATTTACCTATTCTATATGCAACATTACATTTCAAGAGAGTACACATTTCCTCTCGTCTTCAGGCTAATAAATTTATTTCTGTGGTGCCAGCCGTGGTGATCAAATCTACGACGAATGCGTAGATTGCACCAACTATTTCACAACGTGTACTTTTTGGTTGCATTCGAGTTATCATATACATTGATTGATTGATTGAGTTGGTGTTTTATGTCCACTTTATGCACAGTAAGGCTAATCGGGACTGGACCTACAGTTTAAAGTAGGATCAACTATGTGCCTCCACCTGGAATCAAACCCGGGACCCCTTGATTACAAGGCGAAGACGCTACCACTGCGCCATCGGGGAGGCCCTTATCTTAGTACAGTTTAGACAGTTTAGAAATATGTTAAATATGTCGTGCTACTTTGTCAATCCAACCCATGTAAGTCAAAATTGACATTGACCTATCAGATATGTGATTGGTCAGTGTCAATAATGATCGATCAACCTGTTACGTACCAGCCTTGGACTGCGTACAACGGTAGACACGTGTCCCGATATTATTCGATGTGAATCCAAGTTTTCTTAGACTTTCATAAGGCTTCGTGCACTTGGCCGCACATCGGATCCGATCTGACAACTTCATTCTGTGTTGTTGTCATATCCCCATTGTTGCGGATCATGTGATTTTCACCGCGGACGAAATACCTTTCCCTTGCATCGTGCGTTATACTAGTCGACACCAATTAGCAATATCCAAGATGTAATTTCACTCTATCGCCGACGAGGCGCAATAAATTGGCTTGGAAGGGAACAAACGATGTGGAAATTTAAAGATTTCTCCCAGACTTGGATTTATTTAGGTGTGCAACAAGCGTAGGTGTTGCCGTACAGCACCAACAAACTTTCGTAGTGTACGAGGAACAACTTCTTAATAGGGTTTTTCTCGTTGAAGCCTGGAAAAAAACAGCAGCTTTATCTTGTATGTGTGCAACCTCGCTATACAAATATTTGTATGAAACCTCGTGGCACAGACTGGACGTTGCCTGGTGGATAATGTACTAAAAACACAGTAAATTATGGAAATTAGATAATGGCAGCTTAGTTTTACCCCTTCCTCTTTAAATCTGGTTTGCGTTACATATTTTGTTGCATATTCCATGGAATTCCAGTTTTAATTAAAGAAGAGTTCATAATAGTTGTTCCGGTACGATAAAAATACTGCACTTCTGGGAGAAATTCTGAAAGTATCGTCACATGAGAAGCACGAAGAATATTTTTCGAAGTGTTGCCAAAAAGTACATCCGGTAGAAACAAAATGGTGACCGTTTCTAAAAGTGGCGGACGAGAAATCCCTAAACCACCATATCTCGCCTACTTAATGCTATTTTTTTTTTTTTTTTAGAAAACATTATTAAACGCATTTTATCATCGGTAATGTTGCAAGAAATATTCTTATCTTTCTCAAAGTGTCTTGTATAATTTATAGTTTAAAACAAAAATCTAATTTTGTATTTTATTGTGCATATGAAAATATTAGTCCTCCTCCGTGGCCGTGCGGTCTAAGGCACTGTGCTTTGGACTCCGACTGCGGGACGACATAGGTTCGAGTCCGCCTGGGTTCAGTCTCCGGGTTTTCGGTCTGTGTATAGGACCGGTGGCAACTCACCATCGTGAGGAAATTGGGGAGCTACGAGTGAGTGAGCGTAATCCGGTCTCGGAAATCTCCTATAACGGCTGACGGTTCGACGTGCTGACCCCACGTCTTTTCGTTACTGGTTTAAGATCTCCACACTTCTAGGTAGGATTGCGGGAAGGAGACTGGAAGTCGGGAGATCGGCCCAGGCCCTTCAAGGGCTGTCGAGCCAAGGGTTATGAAAATATTAAAAACGGTTTAAAAAAAATACTGATCCTGAAAAATAATTATGTATTGAGTTTTAACATAATTAAGGAAAAATATATAAAAATTGTAGTGCGTTAAAACTAGAATATTTAAAAATAAATATCACGTCTGCTAGCAGAGATACAACAGTTTAAAAATTTGAAAAAAACGAGCATAATTTTGTGACGAAGGTTCCAGTTTCCTTCCCATAAGCGTAGCAGTAATATCCTTAATTTTGAAGTTGTACCGCTCCGCTGCGTCAGCAATTTTACTCTTCATGTATAAGTACAGAGGGCAAGCCTGTTCGCAGTGTGCTAATTACGACACAAGAAATAAACGACAGTCCCAACAGTGAACTCCTATCGCACGTCTGCATATATACAGTATAGAAGATGCAGCTTTTCAGGGTCTCATAGTGTCAAAATGAGGCCTCGACCCGTTGTAGAAAATGTATTCTCGTCCAAAAATTTGTAGCTGTTGTACCGCGACACCCTGTATACAAATATATACAGGGTGCTATAATAGTTTTAAAACGAAAAATACATTGTATAATATTAATGCCACTTCACAAAAGGAGAGTGTAGAACGAGTCAAAAATTCGCAAATTTGATCGCAGGTAGTTTCCTATTAATGAGATAAAATACCCGCGAGAGCAATACAAAGATTTTCAAACGAAAGGGTTGCGGCACAAAGTACATAGTCATCACATTTCTTTTTAGGAAGTTTTATTTGTTGTCTGGTCCACTATTTTTGACTAAGCGTCTCTTAGTTATTTTTGTTGTTATTTCTCTCACACACTTTTAATTGAATCTTCTTATTTATTTTTATACGTGACGTATTAGAATGCATTAAACAACTTACATTTAATGTATTTAAATCTGTTTAAAACTAATATTTCCTCTCAACTTCTTTGATGTTATTGTGCTGTCATCTTTCCTATAAAGCGATTACTATTGTGGCTCGTGACAACATAATTATGTAACAGGCTAATAAATAATAATAATAATAATAAAAAATATTAAATCACTTCATATGTTTGCAATCGTCAGGACTGAAAAATAGTTTCTTATGTATTCTATTTTCCGGGAATCAAATAAGAATAAGTTGCTACGAATTTAAGCGTGGAAAGAAGTTTGAAATCATTAATCGCATGGATGTCCGCAGGATTTTTTTCCAGGGAGGGGCAAATGAGGCATATTCGTGCCTATAATAGTGAACCCCCCCGTCAAAAAACATTGTTTCAGTCTGAAATTATCACGTTCATACATAATTAACAGACATTACTGTGACTGAAATTAATTTATGGGTGAAAAATATCATTTTTGGTGAATATTCATTTTCCAGGGGGGCGTAGCCCACTTGCTTCTCCCCTTCCGGACGTCCATGAACTCGCAGGAACGAATTTGCTCCAATTTGCCTTTGTGTAAAGCTGCCAGTGGCGTGTGCGTCCAGAATTTCTATAAGGGAGCATATGGCACTGTGCGACGGTGAAAATGTCTGAATTTAAGTGATGAAAATGTGGAGAAGTAAATGTCTGTGTGTGTGTGTAAATAAAACGTAATAAGATATTATCTATTTCTTATTAGCCAATAGTAGGGTGACCATAATATTATGACCCAAAGACGGGACATCCCAAGGTGGTCAGTTTAATCAGTTAGGCTTAATTATACTAAAATTATTGTTATTATTAACGTATTATTATTTTAGTAAAGTATGGATTACATAAATGATACATCATAAGCAATAAATGAAATATGATCTCTCTTGACTTGCAGTGTTTTTCTGGTCCCTCTTGATGTTAGTCCTCTGAAGTTGAGGAATCTTGCTGTTTAAGTCCATTTTATGAACAGACAGGCTAATCGGTACCAGATCTACAGTTTTAAATGGAATCCGAGCAACTGTGCAACCTCCACCGGGTATCGAACCCGGGATCCCTTGATTACAGGACGCCAACGTTACTACTATGCCAACCGGAAGCCCCCCCCCCTGCCCCCATTCCTCGTTGGGTACCGGCCTGGCTGAAGCAGACGATCGAAAGTCACTTTCCAATAGACCCCAAATATGGTTGGTTGCATTGAATTTTCCCGAATTAATTTTCAGTGGTGTTTGTTCCATAGTTAAAAAATGGTAAATTCCATTTTCTTTGGGGGGGAGTAAAAATATTCCTGGCAGGAAATATTTTTTTTACTTCTCCCCGTGATAAAAAAAGAGGGGGGAAATCCCTTGCATCCCCTCCTGTTAATTCGCACACTGCTTGAGTATGCAATATTGAGTAATTTTTGTTCTATAACCATTGTTGCAAGGCTGCCACACGACGCGATTCAGCCGGGACAAGGTTTTTATTGCCAATTTGTAGCCCAAGTGATGCACTAGGAAGGAAAATATTCGCTTATTCTCCAACATTAAAATTACCATCACATATACATGGCGGTTCCAAAACTGGGGGGGGGGGAAGGCGAAGAGAGTTTACTTTCGCTTGGTAGATAAGGTTTAGCATAGTGCAGGAGCAAAAGTGAGGAATAAATGGGGGGGGGCAACTGCCCGTCACCGCAGGTCTGCCACTTCAGTATTTATCCGCCACCAAGGTTTCCCCCTCTCGCAACTTCTTCATCCGTCTTCTAACATTGCTAATGTCAATCCCCCCCCCAATCGCCGCCACTGGACATACAGTAATTTCTTTACCTGAACAGACATTGGATTCGTAGTTTCGAAGTCTCTCTCGCCGAGGAACCGTTGCGTAAGCGATTAAGGAAGCTGTCCATTACAATTCACGCCATTGTTTGCACAAAAGGAGAGGCATTTTATACGCCAATTAGCATCCGAACGTAACTGTTCCATTATCTCAGTCTTTCATTGTTGCCAAGTGTTTCGTAAGCTTTAGAAATTCTCCCATCTTAACTGGTTAAATTCACTAAACGTTTCTCTTGCCCTGCTAATTACCTTGCTATGTAACAGAGTATTTACAGTTTTGAACAATAGATGGCAGTGAATATACACTACTGATTTTTTTAAACTTGCAACATTTAAAAAGCACTTACTTGCTTATATTTAGGTAATACATTTTTGAATTTATACCCGCAAATAAATTTTACGTTTTTTATTTTCATTTCAAAAGAAAACATTACCGCAGTGCAATCTTAATAATAACACTACGATGAAAATAAATTGTAATAAGGAATGAAAAATCTCTATACGTACAGTGTCATCGTTACGATAATTGTACCATGTGTTAGAAATTACGTGTATTTTGTGTTCCTCTTTATTCAATATTACTGCGATAGGAACGTTCGAATTTTATGATCTAATGTTTAAGCATTGAATATAAACGTAACCTTTACAAATTTCACACTTATACTG
Source organism: Lepisma saccharinum (assembly GCF_977018435.1). Classification (NCBI taxonomy): domain Eukaryota; kingdom Metazoa; phylum Arthropoda; class Insecta; order Zygentoma; family Lepismatidae; genus Lepisma; species Lepisma saccharinum. Next base: position 33,312,403 of record NC_139235.1, read on the forward strand.
TGGCAGGACAGGTGGTCGACGTTGAAAGAGATCTGAATCACTGAAAATTATTCCCGCCGGGAATCAAACACGATACCCATTAAATACATGCACACTGTGCCAGGGAATGTTTGTAGGGAAGAGGAAGGCATGGTACGGTGGGATGCACAAGTATTGTCCATGACTATTTTCATTTATTTCTATCTTGAATCCTACGTGTTTTTATGGTGCAGAGGTCGCCAGCTGCTTGTTTGTGTTTTTGTTTCAAAATTTTTGAAGATCTCGTTGCGTAAAACAAGAAGCATAAATATGACGATGGACAATTTATTTGATAATACGTATGCATCACACTCTACGTTGGATGTACAGGGTGATTCAAAAGTCCCTTAACACTTCTATGAAATGTAAAGGAGTTAGACTGGGCACAATTGATAATGATAGAAACAGGTTAGGCCTAGGGGAAGCCATATTAGTGTGTTTCCAGCGAACGTCCGCCATATTGGTGGCCGCCATATTGAATTAAACTCACAATTTTTAAATGGGAAGGAGGTGATGTGATATATCAAATCGAGCTAGAATTTTACGAGAAATGCATTGGTGAAGTTCTTTTTAACCTATATTTAATCAGGAAAAAGTTATATCTGCATGATTGTAACAAATGTCTCATTTTCGAGGTGTGAGAAAACAGTGCCAGAGGGACGCATCAAGATCGCACTGCTGTCTGGGGAGATAAGGTCACGTTCCATTGCAAATGATTTTAATCAACCACACACCGAACGAGATCCAGTGTGGTGATAGTTGCACAATTACTCCAAAAGTTCAGGGAGACAGGATCAGTCGACAGGCGACGATCAGGACGTCCCAGAAGTTCCACCGACGCGTTAGTAGCATTTTGACACTGTTTCCTCACGCCTGGAAAATGACACATTTGTTACAATCATGCAGTCACAGGCCCGTAGCCAGGCAGGGGCCGGGGGGGACTCAGCCCCCCCCTGGCATCGTCGCCAGCACCCTTGCATTGTCGTTAGCAACCGGTCATTAGGTACAACTATTATATAATTTGTTTGTAGTGAGATGTGAAAATGTAGACAGCGGATATTATGTGGTCGTAACTTGATGAAAGGACAAATTCACAGAACGAAGATCAGCTATCATATTCCTTCAGCTTGTTTATGAACTGAAGTCTAAGTAGCGGAAAGTACAGGGTGTCTACAAATGATTGATAGAGGTTTCCTGATGTTACTGTACATGTAGTATTGAACGTATCACGAAGTAACTTTGCAGTTTTGTAGAGAAACTCAAACACGTTTTGTGACACATTACAAGTTATGGGAGTTTTCTGTTCGCCGTGATGCCGTTGAACATATTCATGACTTTCCGGAACTCAATGCTTTTTGTTGAATCTCAAAATTTAGAGTTTACGGCCCCTTCTTCTTCAGCGAACAACCATTACAGAATACGGATATCTTGCCATGTTAGGAAATTGGCTCATGCCACAGTTGTAGAGAACTTCATCCACCAGTTGGATGGTGCTCCGCCCCAGTTCCATAGCGATGTCCACAAAATCTTAACCACCAGAGTATCAAAGCGATGGGTCGGTCGTTGTGGAAATGATGATCAACAAGTGCTGTCATTGCCTCACGGTGACTTTTTTGTGTGTGGGGTTATGTGAAGGATCTAGTGTTTGTGCCTCCATTACCGAGTGATCTAGCTGAACTGCGGGCTCGTATCGTCAGTGCTTTTGATCGAATTAATAGGTACATGATTCATCGCGTTTGGGAATAACTTGATTATAAAGTTTATGTCTGCAGAATCACGAAGAGGGGACATATCAAACACTTCTGTCACAAAACTTGTTGAGTTTCTCTACGAAACTGTAAAGTCACTTCACAATATGTTCAATAATACACGTACAGTAACGTCGCGAAACTGCTTCAATCATTTGTAGACACACTGTATTTAGTAGGTTGTATAGAGTTTAGAAAGATCTTGCATAGCAGTTCCGTAGCCAGGCCGAGCTTTCCCTTGACATTAGGTAAAACTATTTTGTATAATTTGTTTGCAGTGAAGAGTGAAAATGTAGACAGCAGATATTATTTTGCTCACAACTTGGTGAAGGATAAATTCACAGAACATAAACTTCATCTTCTTTATGAGCTGAAGTCGAAGTAGCGGCAAGTATTTAGAAGATTCTCTCTAGATTATAGACTATAGAATGTTCTTTCACAGGGGAGCTTCTTCATCCGTACCTTTGCTGCCCCTGTCGCGGTCTCACGTTTAAACAGAAATCTGTTACTTTGACGTCATCATCCACATTCCTTCCATATCTGCATCAAAGGTCAACAGTTCCTAAGATTTGGGAACGGAGGGAAGTTTTATCCTTCAGCTGGGGGTGGAATGTACGGTAGGCACTATGATTGAATATTGTGCATTTTTTTGTATGATATAAATATCTGTATCATCAAAAGTTGTGTGTAGTATGTAATGAGGAATGAAGTCAATAGCAATTAACACTTCAAAGATGTTTTAGAAGATACCTATAGAAAAATATACTATTTGTGTGATATTTCTAAATTTTATATTAATTTAATGATTCCCCCCCCCCCACACACACACAAATAATTTACCTTCATTTAACACTGTTAAACTTTTGAAAACGGACTTGGTTTACAAAGCCCTCCCTGATAACCCGTGAGCCCCCCCTGGAGATCAATTCTAGCTACGGGCCTGTGCTGTCATACTCATAACTTCTTCCTGATTAAAGATAGGTTGGAAAAACCTTCACCATTCCATTTCTCGTGAAATTCTAGCCTGATTTGATATCACATCACACCCTTCCCATTTAAAAATTCTGAGTTGAATTCAATATGAGGCCCAATATGGTTTCCCTTATGCCTAACCTGTTTCTATGATGACTAATTGTACCCAGCCTAACTCCTTTGCATTTTATATGGGTGTTAAGGGACTTTTGAATCACCCTGCATTATTCTTATTCTGGTTATTCAGCACAATATTTTATCATTTGTTCAGTTTCTGTCAGGAAATTTGAGTCAGTTTGCACTGTAAACATACTGTACGTCTATATGCATGGTCGTTGGAAGGAGGAACTCCCTCTGATCGATTCAACCGACAGATGGCAGTGCAAGCAGAAGTGTTAATGTCCTTCTTTTAAAGTAAATCCAAGCTATCCATTTTACGCCTCATGTTTGCTTGGCTTAAATGCAAAGATACTTGTTCATAACGCAGGTAAAATATTTATGAAAGAGCTATAGTTAAGGAGATTTCTACTTAGATATTTCAAAAGACCCACATACATTCAAGTGACGTCATTTTTCATGATTTTAAAAGGGAGCTGTTTTGTGTGCCAGAGAAGAGAAAATGAATTGGAATGCAATTTCGTGGCGCAGGTGTGTAATGGATGGTTTCTGACCCTGTTATTTCAGCGTCTATAACTGCGATTTCAATCGCTTTCTCTCATATCAACATGCCTCTGGTCGAGTGTTCTTCGAGCGGTCCTCCTGGGCACGTTTTAGCCTTGCTCTTACGTCATTGATCCTGGCGAGGTCTCAAAAAACAAGGATGTTAGAAAGGAACGCTCGTGGCACAAGGAAACTTTATCTCTTTTTTTTTCTTGCATCTTTTTATTCGATCATTGCTGCGTTTCCTCGTGAAAGGAGTTCCTTGAAAGTCAAAAGGTTGATCGTGTTTGATGTACGTACAATAAACCACAACGATGTCTTGTGACTTTTTTCAAATTGTAAAATGTATAATCACTTCTTGTGTAAAAGAAAAAGAAAGAAATGTTATAGCATAACCTACTGTTTTGTTGCTTAGCAACCAGTTGTTGAAAACAAGTAAAAGAGATAACAAGAACGTTTTGCATATAGTTCGAATCATAGTAATTGGTGCATAATTTATTGTATTTATTTAGTGCAAGTAATAAGTATACTCATCAGAGAACAGTGTTGTGATTTTGAACTATATACGTTATTGTTATTTCATAATTTGCTGTGAAGTAGAATAGTGATTTACTGAGTATAATGTAAAATGCTCAAGCCTCTACGACACTAGCAAAAAGTGGCGACGTTGTGACAGGACTCTGAAGTTAAGTAGTTCTTCGGATAGACGATGTGAAATATAATCTCAGTAGGTCTGGGATTCTAACTGCATTTGATTGATATTCAAGTATTTAAGTGTTAATGAAAAATGTTTTCCAGAGATTCATCCAAATCTCGTAGCAGAAAGAAGACTGCTATGCAATACGAGGGCACATATCTAGCAACGTTTACAAACGTTCAAGGTCAAGAAGTTAAATCTGATGATAAGACTGATACCAGTACTCGCAAGGTGGAATGTTGTGGTGATACGAAAGCTGACATCAGATTTGTTCAGTGCTATAAATGTCTTTCATGGTTTCACTTTTCTTGTCTTAAGTTGTCAGTTGTTCATTGGTCTATTTATTCTACTACGGTAGAGAATTACTTTTGTAAATCTTGTGAACCTACTTATAATCCATATGAATTGTCAGCTTACAAAGAGAGTATTAGTCCTAATTTTAACGATCTGCTAGAAACAATCACGAGCATTCAGTCCGTGGAAAGCAGTAAAGAACTAGGAGAGAAACCAAATTAGTAAATGCAAACTTCTCTTGAAATGATCCGAAGGTTAAGGATGGTAATTATCGAGCTTTACAATTCCACCACTTTCTAAAGGAAAATAAATCCTGCGTATTTTGTTTTACGAAATGTGAATTTGGAGAACTGACACAAAATTGTTGCCTTTGCAGATTCATTGTGAGCAAAATAAAAAGACTTAAAATTATGCAGTCCACAGCTAAACTTAACAATTTGGATACTGTTTGATTTCGGGAAGGGGCGAGGGTATGCTTAATATTTTAGCAGTTCTTGTAATTTTCTCCTGTATCCAACGTTCTTCCATTTTAGAAAAGGTTTATCGACTGCTATATTAAGAATGAAGTGGGGGGAATCATTAGACTTCGAATTGCAGCGATGAAAAGTGAAGTTTATACACACATAGTGTATGAGTAGAGTAGATTCCGCGCTCGCGCAGGAAGGTCTCCAGACATTCTCGACCTCGGCCATGTTGGAAGTGATGTGATCAGTCTCCCCCCCCCCCATACACTTCCTCAAGATACTGATTGATAGGGACAAGGCGAGTCACCTAGTCAGGGATATTAACTGAACGATTCTCACCTATCATTTCTGTTTTCATATGGTGGTTCGGATCTCCCTTCAAAACCTATCTGTTCATAAAGTCGACCTAACAACTAAAGAAACTCAAACTGTTCTGTCTCCCTTTTCTCTTATCTTTCTCTTTGCCTGACTCTTCTGTTTCCTCTCTCTCTCAGTCTTTCAAACTCTCTCTCTCTCTCTCTGATTTTATCTCTGAGAAAGTAAAGAATCTCAAAAATTGACGTTCTTCCACACAAGTGAGTGTCCCTTCATCAATTTCATCTTTTCATCATTCGCCCTCATCTTTCAAATTAACCAAAAGTGACAGAAACATGAAGTAAAATGAATATGCTTACAGCACTCAACATTATCAACATTCTTGAAGTAACCTTCAAGTTTGTCAGGATAGAAATGTCTACAGCTGTTAGCAAATGTACAGTCAGCAGCATTAAAAATGGGGCACCTAAATCCCGAAATGCTCGCTTCCCTGCCAGGCGTTTATGTGTGTTGCATAACTCTACGGCTGTGATAGAAGTTGTCATTGAAAATTTCCTATTAAAACCCACTTATTGCCGTAGTGTACTTCAGGTTCTACGTGTCCCATTTATAATGCCGTTGGCTGTACATTTGCGAACACCTGTGGACATTTCTAGTCGAACAAACTTGAAGGTTACTTCAAGAATGCTGTTAAGACCAGAAACAGCACAACGATTGTTACGACGTAAGAAGCAACACGCGAAACAATGGAAACTCATATTCCCTGGAATCCAGTTCATATCTTTGAAGAATTTCTCACTTAGCACTTCTGCGTGCCTTGCGAATGACAATCTGTCAATTCTATACGGATTCCTTAGCTCTTGAATTCGACATTATAAGCTTACATTGAAATGTCTTGCACTTATGGCACTCGCACGTTTGGATCAGGGGCGTTGGGAGGGAAAAGGGGGAGGAGTTGAACGGGTCCGTCGACCCGCATGGAAATTAGAATATTTATTCTTATCGTTAATGACAGAAATAGAGGAAATTTAATTAGCATTCTAACATAATAACCAAAGTAAAAGTCGCATTAGATCAAAAAATTTGAATGGAAAATATAGGAACCAGTTGTATTTTCATATTCTACCATTTAGTCAAATAAATAAATGAAACAGATGCTTCTCCAGTTTTCAAAATTCCAAAACTTATAGTTTTAGGTATGAAGTCACAAAACATAAACCTTATGAGGAAAATTTCCCCCTAACATTCACAGCCTCTTCTTGAATAAGGTATGCAAAAGTTAATCACTAACTCTCTAAACTGTAGAAAAAGATAAATAACAGTTGTGTGTATATAATACTAATAATAATAATGATAATTTGGAATAAAATTGGTTAATTTTTAGTATCTTGTAATACTAATTTTGTATAATAACAATTAATATTTTTATCATTTCATTATTGTTGTTATTATTTCTACTATTCAAATTTAATCATTGGCTTGACCAACCCTCCTCCTTGCAAAACCGTATAAGAAAACGATACAGGACGACGAGGTTCTCGTTTTCGTATTTAGTTAATCCGAAATCTCATCTTTACACTGATGTACGATACGCATCATAATTTTGTTTCATAACTGCTGTCAGAATAATTAAAGGTACCCCTTCCGAAGGAAAATAGCATTGAATTGGATAGGAAGAAAACACGTTCTCTCGTTGTGAAGACTCAGTTCCAGCTCATCTCTGCTTGTGACGTCACCACTAATGGACTCCATTTAAAAAGCACCTCTCTTTCCAACAACGTGTCTTCTTTGGATGCTAAGGTGAAAGGATTTCATGGAGTGGCCTTTCTTTATTAGTAGTGGTTAAATGCGTTTTTCAAACCTATAAAAGTGCTTTTGGTAAAACTATCAAAGTCGGGAATCGGATTTCTTCAAATTTACAGGAGAAAATACTTACGGAATTGAGTTTCTGTGTAATTTCGGAAGATCGTAGAAGTGTTTTCTCGCATTTTTCAATGTATTTGGCCGCTAATTCATGTATTTTTCTATAATAATGTCCGTCCGAAGCACGAAAGCTGTTGCTTGCATTTCCATCCATGTACTTGAATCGGATGTTGCGAGCATCTGATGACGTAATCCCCGGTAAGTGTTTCCAAACACACAGTTTTTTCACTATATTGCCCAACCTAAAGCAACCTAACCTAACCTAACCTTACCTTGATGGTGCGTGGGGCTATCGTGAATGGTTTTTGGGGCTATTCGGGGATGGTTATACGATCCAGAATGGTTTTTGGGGCTATCCGTGAATGGTTTTTGGGGGGCTATGCGGGAATGGTTTTTGGGCTATTCGTGGATGGTCATAGTATCCCGAATGGTTTTTGGGGCTATGCGGGAATTTTTCTGTTAAGAAGATTGAAACACTGCTTTGCCGTTTGAAACACAACGCTAGTCAAGATTTGCCCACCATTTTGCGTGTTCAGGAAGCGAGAAAAGAACGAACAATAATTACTCGATATGTCGACAATAGATACTAATTTCGTTAAAAAAAGCAAAATTCCTTGTTAAACAATCTTTCGCAATGCAGAATAAGTAAGTACGAATGTCAACAATTACAGAATAAACCAGTTACAGACAATTCCCGGCTTTGATAGTTTTACCGTGCTTTTTATTCAATTACTATAATGCAATGCTGTACTATACGCACGGCCATGAAATGTGGCGGGTAGCAGAAGTTCGCGCTGTTGCCACGTCGCAGCACAACCGCGTGTGTTCGGAATTTTAAGAGCAGTCCGACGTGTAGATGTGGGACTCCATTTCTGGGGCCTGTAACGAACTTTCAATTCACACGATCACCAGCTCTGTGTCGAATGGGACTCGAAAGTTCACCGGTCTGACGCTCGAACTAGGCAACACAGCCCGGTTGACGTTGCCACACAGTGCGCGGGAACCAACAACTTTTGTCCCGCTCTCGCTTTACTTTTGCCAGGGACGGCGCCAGAAATTTTCGACCGGGTGGGCAGAAGCTCCTTATTGATAGATTAGGGTGGGCAGTATAAATGTAAGACCATGTATGTGTACGTATGTATCCCCCTCTCTCTTACATTCCCGATTTTCCTCTTACTTCTTTTTCCTTTCCTTGTTTTCCTCTTTATTCTTTTCTAATCTATTCTCGCATCTTGTTCCATTTCCTTTCGTTTTGTCTCTGATGGACACAAGGAAGTGTTTACACATGCGCAGCCATACCCCAGCCATACATTCTAATGTATGCATGTTAATACAGTGAAATAAACTTGAATTAGATTTAAGCTTGTGTTGCAAATACAAGGCACATACTTGATTTTATGTATTCGGCGACAATGATAGAAAGTGCAATGGTAGACAATCGTGCAGTTTCTCGTAATTTAAATGCATGTTCCTGAGCATAGTATTTTCATCGTATGAGTTTTTAACTGAAAGAGTTTCTTACTCCTTAGGGGTCACTTTTCTTAGCTTACAAGGTTTGTACAACTGAGAAATCTATCTGAATGTTTGTAGTAGCGGCGATTGGGTGCCAAGATTTGAGGGGCAAGGACAATATACTTTTTCTTGGTAGAAAAGGCTTAGCATAAAAAGGCCATAGTGCAGGGGCAAAAAGTGACAAAATTTGGCGAGGGAACCGCATCCCCCACTTCCCGGTTCTTCTAATCGCCGCCACTGAATGTTTGGATTAAAATGAACGTCTTATTAGGAATGATTTAAAACACACACGGAAATCAAATTCTTTGTTCATTGTCCATGAAGTATTCCTAGGCTAATGAAAGGCTATTTTGACAGAATATCACTCACAAACAAGTAAGATCGAAAAATCTGTTCAGAATTGAAGAGATTATTAGCTAAGTTGTTATTCATTTTCTGAACTCTCATGTTACTAATCCGGGAGAAGCAATACACGTATGGTTGGTTACATGAACATATTTTTTGAGGTAGGAAAATGATTTAGGACACAAGGAATTCATCAAAGTTGATCACCGTGCCAGTAATAATTCATCTATTTTTCATAATGACTTGGGTTGCATGGCGTGACCATTTCGAACACACTAGAATGTCAACCTCTATCCTGTGCAGCACACCCTGGAAACTTGATTTTTCAGGCAACGAGTCCCTGGTGCTTGGAACCACTGTCAAAGTAATAATTTATGAGGGTTTGTATTTTGAGTGTCAGCTTGTGTTTGTTTTCGCCCCTTCGTAACTTTAATCTAATCACCATTGAACCTTATCGTCGTCATTATCAAAATTAGCAGAAAAATGACTTAACCTTTAAACAGCCAATGGGTCATATATGACCCATGGTCGGATTACAACATTCACGTGCTTTTAGGACCTTCATACTTGTATGTGAGGTTGTAAACGCTGACAGATGTTGAGACAAGACATTGAAATGTCATGTGGAAGAAAACCCACCCCCTCCCCCTTTCTCTAATATGCAAATTAGCTATTTTTAGCCAAAATGCAAATTGTACATATTGCTTCATATTTCAGCTTGTATGAGAACTACACTTTGTTGCAAAAGGTATACTCTTTGGAAACAATGCAAATGTTTGCGCCTTTTTTCCAAAATAACGGGAGAAGAGGGTGCGAACGACAGATTTTTTTTTTCATTGAAATTTTGGGACTTGGCCCCTCCCAACCCTGTTTTTCTCACTTGGGCTTTCTGAATTGTACACGGTCGCGTGCTCTGATGTTTTTGCTTTCAAACAAAGGTTATCCGAAGTAGATTGCTCAAATAGTATCCGAGATGTAACGTTTTTCTGAAATAAGTGTAAAAATTTAAAAATCGCGTGCAAAGGCCGCGGCGAGAGAGGGGTTACTTTCGAAAACCGGCTCGGCTGTTTAAAGGTTAAATATAACAAATCAACCACAACTTACTGTATCAAAAATGGAGTTGCATTAGTTCATACCTCTTAGAAAGTTGAGATGATAGTTTCAATTGCACGGCGTTTCATTAGTGGATCAAGTCAAGGCAGCTAATTCCTTGAAGAATGATGATGTTTTCCCAAAGTCTCAAATATTTGCCTCAGGCAATCACCCTCCTAAAATGGACGCACCTTCTGTGGTGATAAAATGTCACCTTTGGTGCGAGTTCTTTCTGTATATTTTTCCCAAAAGGCATAACGCTGTCGCATTATAATGAAGACGTCCTGTGTTCGACTCTCCCCTCCTCTGGTGGAAGCATAATGCACGCTGGTTCCACGTTAAACTGTAGGTTTAGTCCCGATTAGCCTATCTGAGCATAAAAGTGGATTTAAAAACAAACTAATAAAATCGTCTTCTGGATACTTCGTGACATAACTTTTTTTCTTTACTTCAGCTGCATCTACAGATTATGTTGCCATTTTCAGCTGATTATGTATGGAACGAGGATTTCTAAATAGGATAAGCCACTCATTAGCAATTGAATAATTGTGTAGCTTTTTCCATACATAACTGGTTTATTAAAATTTATTCACTGCAGTATTGTAGTGATTATTGTGATTCCTTCTTATTAGTAAAATGAATATAAAGTTGATATTTCGCATACCATATTGATATTTGAAGATAAGAAGTATATAAAAATTGTAATGAAATAAAAAAAGGGACACTTCTGGAATTTTACTGCAGAGCTAATTAAAACTATATTATACTCTCTAGCATAATTAAACCCGAAGGTTTATGGCTTCAGCAACAGAAGCCTTCCATCTGTCCCTATTCGGGGCAAGATCAATCCAATCTTTTCGATCCTTGCCGATTTCTTTTAGGTCCATCTCAACGTTATCCCTCCATCCTCGTCTTGGCCTTCCTACTGGCCTCTTACCATCAGGTTTCCCAACAAGAATCCTGTAAACTATTTTTTTCCTCTGCCATTCGTGTCACATGGCCTGCCCATCTAAGTCTTCTTGATTAAATTATTCTAATAATAATAATTAAAAAGTCAAAATAATGTATTGTGTTACCGGTGGAAGTAACGCTAAGATGATGATTTTATTTGTTTATTTAGAGATTATTTTAACCATACCCAGGCCGGGATTTATATACGTATGTGGAGGCCCGGAGCTGCAGTCCTCAAGTTCGACCTAAATTCTGATATAATCTTGATCATACCCTGCATAATTTTGAGCCTCCTAAGCCTACTAACTGCTTTTAATCATGGAAGTATTCATTTGATCACAGTTTTTGTTTCAATAGCTCTAGTATTTACTTTCACTTTCTAATGGCAAAATTGGCTTTTTATGGGTTGATAATATGTGAATATTTCTAGCATAGATAATATTCACAAGTAAAATATATATGTTATGAAACCAGAATACACTTATTTATCGAATCATTCATATATCTCCAAGTACATGTACTTATTGAATTTGATTGGGTGGGCAATCGGGTGGGCACAGGAATTTTTGGGTGGGCGCTTGCCCACCCGTGCCCACCCCTGGCGCCGTCCCTGTGTGGCATCAGCGCAATTCCGTCCAGGCGCCTATTTACATGGCCGTGCGTTTAACTACATATCATCGGGGTGAATCATCTGTTCACACCATCTCAAATTTGTGCTATTTGGATGTAATGTCTTCTTGTTTAAATTAGTTCATTGACACCAAATAGAAATAACTGGATGAGCCTGTAATGTAAGTTATATCTCGGAGTTCAAAATAGCAATGAATGATTCTTACCTTGATTCAGTAATTGGTGGAGATCCATTTGCAGGTGTCATGATGGTAGTTCGAACGACTTACCTGGAAAGAAACGACAGTGTCATTAATGCCATCTATTGTTGAATTCATACACATCATTTAGATATCCAACATTAAAAAAAAGGGGGAGGATGATTGGACTATTTTCACACCTTACTAAGTATTTTCTGTTACAAATTTGATTCTACTGAATCTTAGTCTCAATATATCGTTATTGCATTTTGCAACGATGCCAGAACAGTGTTGCCACATGGGAAAATTTTCCCCCGGCGCAGGGAAATTCAAGCAGAATTTTAGACAGAGAGAAAAAAAGACAAACTGATTCCTTTCTTTCGTCGCGTAATTTATTCCCCTCAAAACGATCTATCATTAGAATTATAAATTTGTCTTGGCGGAACAATTCATATATTGCCATTATCATTCTAAGTTTAAAAATCATTGCAGTAAGTCGCGAGAATTTGAGTATTTCGTATTTTTTTCCTAAGTTTATAATCTGCTACAGGAATAATCTTCATTATTGTCTCCTTATTTTGATCCATTCAGTAAGTCCTAATACGTATGTAAATTAATGCTTTTACGAGTCAGTGGAAATAATAATAATTCGACCACAAAATAATAATAACAGTTGATAAGAGTTTTGGGATAGTGCTTTAAAACCTTCCGAGATTAAGAGAAAGATGAAAAAAGGAAAACTTTGCTCTTTTGAAAGGGAAATTTGCGAATTTTGCTTGTGATAATACTTCGCCAGAGGGGGCTAGGGGCAACTCCTACCTTTCACTCCTTAACACGCCGTCAAACGATAAAAAGTAATAGTAAGTAAATGCTCTTTTTACGTCAAATATGCATTTACTGCGGAATTTTGAAATATCGCTCTCTGAAGGAAATATTCACTGTGAAATAGTACGATTTTTTTCTGTATCAAAATCGACATTATGATTGATATTATTAAAAAGTATTTAACATTGTTAAAGTAATTAAGTAGGTCTAATTAATCAATAACATTTATGCTGAGTTTGGGTCATACAACTGGTATAGTGTGAGTCGAACTAATCAAGATATTTTTATTTCAGTGGCATAAATAAGATCCCGTATTATTTACACATTTTTTTTTCAAATTTTGTTAAGGGCCTTCCCGTTGGCGCAATATTAGCGTCGTCGCCTTGTAATCAAGAGGTCCAGGGTTCGATTCTCGGTGGAGGCACATAGTGGTTCGGATCTCACTTTAACGGTAGGTCCAGCCTCGATTAGACTTACTGTGCATAAAGTGGACTTAAATCAAATCAACCAATCAAATTGTGTTAAAAAATAAAGGCTCCAAGACAAAGAGAGAATGTGGAAGTAGGGCGCACATTTACAGGCTCGGCTTTGTGTAGTGGCGTGATCAGCACCACGTTCTAGCCACCTCCCCACCCCCATCCCTTTGTCTCCAGGTAAGCATTTATTAGAGGGTTGGTGAATGGTGGAAAGGATTCTCCACCTGAAATCACTCGCACCGGGAAGGAATCGAACCCGCGTCTCTTGCGTGGCAGTCAGACCCTCTATTGACCCTCTTTTTGATGAAGAATAACACTAGGCGATAATGTCCACTGTCGTTCTCTTTCGATTTTGTACTCAATACTCAATTCTTTACTTTCATATTTAGGATATCATTGCTACAGATTCTTTTTCTTCGCTTTTACGCCACTTTTGGCTAATCGCGAAGATGAGGATGTGTAATATGATAAAATTGATGAAGGGCCACCACCATGTCCCTTCCGGAAGTCGAACCGGTCCGCCCGTATTATTTAGGACGAAGACAAGCATGCCTTACCTGTGATTCGAATCCGAAACCTCTGGCATCGTAGCGTGTTGTGATAACCACTTCGCCACGAAGGTCGACAGACTTGACCCCCGCGGCTGTAAGAAAACTTTTCCATAATGTAGAGATTGCGCCTCAGGCTTTCTAGTCCTTGCGTGCCCATGCGCGTGCGTCTGGGAGATTCTGCCTTTAAATGCCAATCGCACGGACGTGTGCTTTCAGTCTGAGTTCTTGTCCCTGCTGTCGTGGCTTTGGGCTACTGACGAATGAGGATCCTTCGTCTAATAGTTCGCACGGCTGACGCTAGGTGGTATACGGAATCGACTGTTTCTTCGCTCGAGCGAATTACGCTTGAACAGGCAAACGATAGGTATACGCTCGAAGCCCAGTAGTTTACGTAAAACCGTAATTTGTCCGTCGTAGTGGGCCTTAAAATATGCTTCGTGAAGTGAAAGATGCAGTGAAGTTGAAACTGAAGAGAACATAGTCGTCATCTGTATGTTAAAATGTAATGTTGTCTATCTTACCAATACATAGCAATATATGAAAATGAATACATGATTATGGGCTGAAACTACCAGCACGAATTTTACAAATATATCTTTACGATTATTGTCACATTGAAATGATATTTGATATTCTATATATTCAAGCGAATCACGCTCGAGCGTGGCACGAAACAGCTCTTCATACGAAAAAATTGGAGTATGGTGCGCTTTAACAAGACGCCGAATTATTGGTCCCATCTTTGTGGCAGAACCACAGTTCTCCATGCGGTCCGCGCGCATTATATACAGAAGGCGCAGAAAAGAAGGCATTGAATAAAAGCATTTTATCAGCAGGTTTCTTTGCACCTTTTTGGAAACATTTTCAAACCCTTTTTTCCCCCTTTCCCGACCGTAATTTTTCACCTTAAAATCCTTTCGATATTCATTACATTATGACCGATAGTTTGTTTTTTACAAGTTAAAATCAGGGGCCGAGAGCGAGTGATACACCCTGTATAAGCAAGAGGACCCCAATATACTATTTTTTCCCCCGGGGTTCCGAAAGACCTACAGAGACACACACACCGATTGTCATGTCTCAGTTTCATGCTTCTCGCCGAAGAAAAATATGAGATTCCTTAGGGTTTATGTCAACTCAATTCTTTACGGTGCAAAAGAGGTTTATGCACGTTTCGTAACCCACGCGGCGGTTGGATTCGTGGAATTCGCCTTTGCACAGAAGCAACAACTCGAACGCTGAAGGGAGAATTCGCCCGACCCCATTAGAAGATGGAGTCAAATGCTCCCAATTTGCCAGTTCCGAGGGCTTCAAGTGTGCGAGCTTCGTGTGGGCTCTGCCCCACATTCTCAGGGCATTATGTGGGCGGTGTGGGGGGAAGATAGATTGTCGTCTTTATCAGACCATGCAGTTTTACCGTGTTCATGCTTGTTTACTTTCTCCTGGTACCTTGACTTGGAAGGAATTGAAATGTTTTTTTATGTCTGCATCTCTCACAATCTCTGTCTTTTACACATTTTTTTCACTCTCTTTATTATCTCTCTCACTCCATTTCCTTCTTCAAATTTTTCGAAAATGTCGTTTCAAAAAACGCCTGCTATCAAAAAAAAAAAGGGTAATTGCCCCCCCCCCACCTCGCGGATTTTGGAAGTGGAATAATATTTATAGGCTGTTAACCTGAAAGAATTATAAGTAAGACGATAATTTGTAGTTCTTTTGCATAAAATGAATGTAAAATGATTCAAACTCCATGTTTGTGTTTTAGAATTTACTGGTATTCAACATTTCTTCCTTAATGTGTACATTTGTCATATTATTTAATTTTTAAAGAAATTGTTGTTTCCTGTCACTGCCACCCAGATATCTACTCGCATAATCCGTTCATTTATATCTAGTTTGGCAACCTGTGGAAATAATATTTCAGTTTTACACGAGACATTATGTGCTTGCGTGCATAAGAAAAAAGAAGAAGAAAACGTGGCTCGATAGCCCTTGTGCCAGTCTCCCTCCACAATCCTACCTAGAGGTGTGGAGATCTTCAACAGGTATTGGGGCGACGTGGGGTCAGCACGTCGAACCCTGAGCCGTTATAGAAGGTTTCCGAGACAGGATTACGCTACTCACTCGTAGCTCCCCAATTTCCTCACGATGGTGGGTTGCCACCGGTCCTATACGCCGGCCGCGTATTTACAAACCTATAGTACTGCAGAACCTCCAGCGATATTTGGCTTCTGATTGGCTGCCATACCGGAAGTTGATGCAGCGTTCCTTCAAGTTAACGCTAGATGGCAGGGTTCAAATTAACAATGTAGATTTCAGATATCCATCCCAACAAGATAAGAAACCCATTTACACTAAGGTTCATTTCTTAGCAAAATTATTTAAATTAATGTTTTAGAAGACAGAAATCAGAACTCTTCTTGAAGTGAATGATTTTTCTATTTAAAGTCACATCAGTGCAAACATTGTAACTACCAATGACTATTCAGAAAATTATGTATATCCAACGTATAGCATTTTAAACATTATATTTTATTATATAAACGTATATTTCTTAACATAATTTCCCCAATCTGTTTACAAACTTTATTACTATATAATCACAAGTCTAATTTTTCCTTACGTTTGCTGTAAATGAAGAAACAAGGAACAATGGACACGGAACATAAACACTTCCGGTGCACACAGCCAATAAGAAAGCGTTATATACCTCTGGTTCTGCAGCACTATAGGGTTTGTAAATACGCACACCGGCCGAGAACCCAGAGACTGAACCCAGGCGGACTCGAACCCGCAGTAGGAGTCCAAAGTACAGCGCCTTAGACCGCACGGCCACGGAGGAGGACCATGTGTGCACCAAGGTGTATGTATTTGTGATTGCACTTTTCTATGGGTCTTTTACTCCCTTCTCATTTGAAAAATCCTATGGGCGTTCATGCCTAGGATGCCTGAAAATCTAGAAAACTACATCATCTTATATTCCATCTGAAGATAATCTTAAGGCGGTGTTACGATGTTGTTTACATGTAGATATCTTCTGTGATAATTTTGGCACCGTAAGGTCTAATTTGCATCACAAAACGACAAACGATCTATTATAGTAACGGATGACATTTTTCAGAATTTCGAATATGATGACGGTTTTTCGAAACAAGAGAAATTTTCGAAAAGGTCTTCGCTGGCACAGAGCCACCTTAAAATCAACGCTTCAAATAAGAAAATTTTCTTACTTGAATTCTGAATTTTTGTAATAGGAATTTTCCTTATGAAATATTTCCAACTATTATCTTGTGCGAATTAACATTTTCTTGCAGGTTTATAATCATGGTAATTAAATATTATTGCTATTGTATTTGTATCCATTATTCCTATTTATATCAATATATGTAATTACAAGAGTGTGTATATGTATTTATAAAGTTGTGCAAGATTGTTGTAGGATGCCAATTACGTACTGTCAAGTTATCACACACAGAGCTATTTGTCCAAAACTGAATACTTGACTAGACTCAGGTGGGAAGGATGAAACTTGTCCGCAACAGTTTAATTACTTATATTATATTTATTCATTTCATATTTTAAGGCAGGTTTTGATACGCTACGCTTTGTGATTACAGTAATAACACTTACATTATTCATACATGCAATGTTTCTTTTAAAACGCATCACTACCAAAAAATATGACAAAAATCTTTCCTAAGAAGCCGGAAGCTAAGGCAGAAAGAAATGAATATCGGTGTCGCTACATACGCACCATCTAGCGGCTGGGATCGAAATCCAGCTTCCTAGTTCCGTCGTGTTTATCACTTTGAACACGATGCTATGTATCTTCATTCTCCCAACGTAATGCCTTTTCATCCTCAACGAATGGAGTTTCCACATGCACTTGACAAGAAGAGTTGTGATCGATGTTCACAACTTTCCCCGTGGGAGGAACAATCTCTTCCTACATGTTCTCTGCTTTAATGGAAAAGTCTTTCTCCGTGAATGCATGCGTCACACTTGTGGGAAAGAATGATTCAAAGCAATGGCGTACGGTCTTAAGCAGTGAAGGACTTACGCATTGCACATTGTCTGCTGCTGGTTGAGAACAAAATATCAATATCTGCAACAGCAAAAAAGTTATTTCTGTATTTGACACTTACAAATGCAAAATGTGTAAATGAAGCTACAGGGTGCTTCAAAAGAAAAAAAACAAGATTGCTGAATATTGAGAAATGAATAATGTTATTGATCCGTTCATTACTTAGCCGGCCTCCGTGGCGGAGTGGTTAGCACAGCATTACTAAGCCAGGGGCCGCAGGTTCGAATCCCAGCCTGGACATTGGTGTCCTTTGTATAATCCTTCATCAATATCATCTCATCTTTGTGATTAGTCAAAAGTAGCAGAATTGCGAATTAAAATAAAGCAAATCAATCACTACTTAATTTCTTAGAATAATTTTTAACATTGTTGCCATCTAAGAAAATGAATATTTACTTTAGTCGTGCATATGGATTATGGTGGAGTTATTTTTCTCATATTACAAATTTGTATTTTTGTTATTTTGCGTCGCTTTTCTGCCACTTTTAGCTGCTCGCGACGACAAATAATGAAAACGATGTAAGGACACTCAACAACGAAATATTCATGCCATGAACCCAGAACTAAGGCCTTAAGTTAATTTCAAACCAATGGCATTCAAAGCCAGATTTAAAAGAGCATCCTTTTAGGCGTTAATACATTTATTTGGTGCGGAGATGCTGACTCGACCACCGAGGAGAAAATTTTTGTGTATTTATATTTATATATGAGAAAATTGAGAAACTGCGTAATGTTCAGATGTTCCCTTCATAACACTGTCTGTTTTTTTTGGTAACGAATGGGTCATCCATACTCATATTTTCTCAAAAGTAATATGTAAGTAACAGTTATCATCATCATCATCATATTGGCTTTACAATGAAAATTCATGTGAGGGATGAAAGTTAATAGTATTTTTACTTTTCAAAATATAACAACCTTGTATAAAGTATTTCAAATACAACGTTTTTCCTTTCTCATTTTATTCTTTTGTTTGTCTCAAGTAATCATTATTAATCTTCGTGGAGGCGATAAACTAACAAGTGTAGTCGAGGAAAAAAATACAATGAAAAAGCATACATTTCGCTTTATGTAAAAATTCCTGTTCAAGATCTCGTTTATCTGTTTTGTCGTCGTCACTGGCTTCTTTCCACACGGCTTACTTTGTATCGTTGTTGTCCGATATCTCTGCCAGCCCTGATGAATTCACTACCGCCATTTTTTCCCTTCACTACCCACCCTTTCGCCACGTATGTAAGTAAGAAACAGTCTATTTCCGGGTCAGTTTTTTACGTGTCTATACCGTAGAACTTCTTTCAAAGAGTTTGGAAACATACTTTTGTTGCACCCTGTACCAAGTGTTGCGAACGCCCTTCTAGCAATTTGCTTACTCCTTCACTTCCTTCCGCGTCCATTCGTCCATTGTTGCTGGAATTCTGGAAGTTGCGTGCCTCCAGACGAGTTTCACTTCAGAGACGCCCAGAGTTCTCATTGTTGTGAAGGGCCGATTGTTGCTGATGAAAACAAGAATGGATTCCGATCTCTCCTCATCCATCATTTGACGGGAAAACAAATCAACAAATGCATTAGGTTGGAAGATTTCATAGCAACTTTTTTCTTGTGCGGGAAGAGAGTGGAAAAACTTTGAAATAAACTGTAAAAGCATAATGTACATTTTCTTGTCCTCGCCAATCGATGTTTTGCAACTCTCGAAAAAATCGAATAACTCGAAATTGGTGTGTTTTACGGGAAAATTTATAGAGATCGAAATGAAAGAGGAGAAAATTTCGGTTGAGGCAGATCCACTTTTGCTACCACTTGGTTAACCATGGGGCCCGTGATTGCGTGTGATATTGAATCGCTTTCTAACTCATGTCTTCCTGCCTCGTAGAACAGTAACCAGTGCCGCATTTCATAATTCGCACTTCTTTACATGTTCCTCGTATTGTGATGTATTTCACCGAAACAAAATGCACTCACTATTTTCTCGACGGTAGAAAGATGATCGGTAAAAGTTGTGATCATTTTGCATGTGATTGGGAAGTTTTCCCGGTTTATCGGAACTGTTAAAGACGTGGTTCGAAGTATCTTGTTTCTGTTGGAATGTAAATTAATTTCCAGTTAACACTTAATGAAGTTATAGGCCCCTTCTTTTTCATTGAGCAAACCATAACAGGAAATGTGTTCCTAGACATGCTTCAAAGCTTTGCAGTTCCCCAATTACAACATTTGCAACCTCAAGTGATTTTCCAATTGGATGGTGCCCCGCCACATTGGAGCCTACAAGTGAGGGAGTATCTTGATACGGAATTTCCGGAACGTTGGATAGGACGTGATGGGCCAATTAGGTGGCCACCACGCTCTCCTGATGTAACCCGTCTGGAATTTTTCCTGGGGGGGGGGTATGTGAAAGACATTTTGTATTCCGGTGAAAAGGTTCGTTACCTTGATGAACTGATGACCCGTATTCGGAATGCGATTGCTTCTGTCACACCTCGGATGTTACAGAATACGTGGAGAGAGATTGAATTCAGGCTGGATATTTTCCGAGTCACAAATGGAGCTCACGTGGAGTTTTACTGAGTTACAATGACTTGTAAGTAATACCAATACAACTTTTTGAGTTTTCCTTAAAAATGTATGTTTTCTTTCTTCCCTATCTCTAACCATATTAAAACCACACACTTTTAAAAACCGTCAGTCTCATTCCGGACACCCTGTACAAATTAATTTCCAGTTCGATTGATTGATTGATTTGGTTTATTGTATTTCGCTTTTCTGTCACGTTTGGCTAATCACGAAGATGAGTGATGACATGATGAACTTGATGTTGGAACACTCACAAACAATTATGCAAGATCCGGGATTCGAACTCGGGACCTTCAGCGTCGTAGCGCTCTGTGATAACCATTCCGTCACGGAGCTCGAAACACGGAAAACCTGGTCAAAAGTTTCGGAGATTCTATCATTTTAGGAAAACGAAACAATATTATGGTGTTTCCAATGTCAACTGCGCTTATGTGGTATTCAACGAATTTACACTATTTACAATTTCAGTTTGAATCAGTTTCAACATCAAGTAGCGACTCGACAGGAGGTGTAGCGTATTTTGAAGCGCTTTCCTATGACTGCTCTGGGCCATTGGTTGCCTGAGGGAGATGTCTGGATCAGAGGTACGGTCACGGGCAATACAAATGAGATACCTAGATTCTGAAATATTCGCTTCCCTGCGGGGCTTTGTGTGTGTTGGATTTTAATAGCAAATCTTCAATGGCAACTTCTGCCACCGCAGTAGAGTTAAGGAACACACTTAACGAGTTGCAGGTTTTACGTTCCGAGTAACTTTCCTCACCCTTAACTCCAGTCGGGAACAATGAGGCTCTGAAGGTCTATACTGAAACCTATCTTCAGGGTAGGTGCAGAACAAATCCAACTAAAGTCGTGAAGTTTTAATCAAATGTTTATTTACCGCTTGAGTACTTACAGCCAGTGGTTAGGTAACTCGTAACTGGAACTTGAAGATCCTTTGTTAGTAGATAATTTAAAACTTACTAGAAAGGTCAAACTAAGAGTGGCCCAAGCCTAGGTTTTACAGAAGAGCGGCATACACCTGTTCACTTCTTCCCAGACTTGGAATTATCACCCGAGACGGCCAATTTAGGTTTTTACAGAAGAGCGGCTTGCACCTGTTCACTTCTTCCTAAATTGGAGCTTATATCCCATTCGGCTAACCTAGGTTTTTCAGAAGAGAGGCATACACCTGTTCACTTCTTCCTAGATTAGACCGTTCCTATTTGGCCAGTCTAGGTTTTACAGAAGAGCGGCTTACACCTATTCACTTCTTCCTAGACTGACACCAGAACAGACCTCCTCACACACCAAACTTTTTCGTATTTATACCCAAAGTTCCAGCCTCGAACACCTTTAGGTAATTTCTTATTACAATAGTCTATTCCAAAATATAACAGAAGGATATTTGAAAAAAAAAAACATAGTTTGGCTACGAATAATTTACAAAGAAAGTTTACATATTCATTTCAGTTAATAATTATTTATTTAACGTTGATAAAATCTTACATTCTGGAAATATACAAATTTAAATGTTCCGCCATTATTTAATTACAATTAGGTTAGTTCATCAAGCATTGATAATCTTTGATTGCCGAATCTATATTTACATCATAATAAATGCCCGTTGTCTTAAGCGAGCTAACTACATTAGATTGCTACAGAAAGGTGAATACATTAGTTCGACAACGCCTTGATTAGCGCGTTCATATTTGCGTCACAACCTGTGCCATACCACGTGTAGTATCATAGACATTAACAAGAACTCGAGGTAACACTATATCAATTTTTCTTTTAACATGTAATTGCAAAGTTACAAAATAAGTAAGGTCGTAACACAGGGAAGCAGTTATTTCAGGAAGTGGATGTCACATTCTTATTTGCCGGTGACTGTACATCTTAACCAAGATAAGAATGCCCCCGGCAAAATCGCGAAATAAGTGCACAGTCCTTTGTTATCGTGCTGTATTGCTTGTTCTGGATCTGTTGAACCTCTTCATATATTCGTTCTATCGACAGAAGGGACAAGTATCTTGTGCACTGAAGCTGGCATGTAGAGCTAATCAGGGTGAAAAATCATTTAAGACTGGTGGGGGGAGAAAGATCTTAATCTACAAACTCCCCCTCCCCCACAAATATACATATAAATTATACGATATACATATTTATAATGTTATTAAAAGTAAGAATAAATTACTAAATTAGTAATTAAAAATAGTATTATTATTAATTATATAAAAAATAAATTTGTTACTTTTATGTATATCAGATATTATAATGTAGCAAACTACTTCCTTTACTAACTGGTTAAAAATTTTAATAAATTATGAAATAGTTGAAGTGGTTTTATTATGTGGAAGTTTCTATTTAGTTTTTGCTTTATGTTAATATAAATCAATTAGCTTTCATAGTTGTTGCATTCTCGTTTTACTTTTATTCTGCGTATTGATGTGGATTTGTTAATGATCTCTTGAGAGAGAAAAAGCATTGAACACTCGCAACTACACTAATTTGTGAATGTTTTCGATATTATTCTTAGTACAGTATATTTGAAGTTAAAAGTAATTGCGTATCTTTTGTTTGTTGTAAAAACTCTCCCCCCCCGAATTTTTTTTATTTTTTTTTATTTTTGAGGCAAAGATTGTAGGTGGGGGCAGTGGCGGCTCGTGGTGAACCAAAGTGGAGGGGCGACAGCTCATAAATTTGCTCTACTTGTAATGTGAGTTTAATTGATTAATTTCGTATATATCAGCCAACATGATAAGAAACTGATATATTCGTCTTTACCGAATATCATGCTTTGCACGTTTGCACATATTATGATAAATTAATAATTATTTAACAGTAATGCAAAGATTACGAATGATGAAAGAAGAAATAGAGTTCTAACAGATTTAGTTGTTTGTTTTTTAACTTAACAGAGGGGAAAATTGATAAGCACAATGACGTATATTTACGTGCATTGAACGTGAAAATTTCTAGTAAAAATGTTACACAAAAAAGTTTCCTGTCCAACATGACTAATTGATATATGAAATAGGGCAGCAAAGTAAATATCTCACTGGAAAGGTGATTTCTGCGTTACCAGAAGCTCAAGCTCTACAGTAAAAACTTCAAACTTACCAGAAATCTTCTTCAGACATGCTTGTTCACCAAATCTTCTTCAGACATGCTTGTTCTAGATTCAAATTCGGTCTAGGCCGGCCTAGGTTTTTTATGTTTATTTTATTCATCTAGACTTCTGGGAGAAAAACTTCGCACCAACAAGTTCTCCACATAGCTCATCGCAACAAACGCACATCTACAGCACACTACCGAAAAAGCTTCACTTTTCCATGGAAAACGAAGAAACAACAAGCAAAGAGAATCGAGTATTCTCTTTGCAACAAGTGTCAATGCTATCGTCTTCCCATGCAGTTATTTTATTGCCTCGGGGTTGCCAGACAATTTTGCCAAATTTTCAGAAATTCGTAGTACACAGGTTCCTGTAGCGGCTCTTGGTGAGTTTAGATGAATAGTTTCTAATTTATTTAACATCCGCCTTGAAAAGAAATTGTGAAACTTTGTCACACTATCAGGGTTTTTTCAAAACGTGCTAATCAAAACATGTAATTAAATCTAATTTTGTGAGTAACACGAAGCTGTAACCGACTTCCGTGGCTAGCATACAGCATTGCAAAGCCATGGATCCTGGGTTCGAATCTTGGCCTGGACATGGATGTTCTTTGCGAGTGCCCTTCCATCATTTAATTATCACTTATCCTCATCGTCGTGATTACCGAAAAGTAGCAGAAAGCGACGGTAAATAACAAATATCAAGCACCTGTCTGTACTTTTTCAGTTACCGATATTTTCTTTCCTCATTGGAAATTGCATTATTTATTGCTCTATGGAATACAGAATGATTTCTTTCGACGGTTGGTAATTTTCTTTCTTACGTTAACTTCATTGCTTCTGGCAAGTCTTCATTGTTTACCGTTCTCCGGAGAGAGGGCCAGTTTCGCCTAGGGGGTTGGTTTCGGACGACAAACCCTCCGTCCTCCCAGCCCATTCCCAGCCACAGATCCCGCGCGTGTTATTCCGCCAGTTCCCTCGCCTCTTACCCCTCGCGGCAGCGCCTGAAAATGCTCTACGTCTCGTAAGGTGGGAGGACGCCGCCCTGCCAGTTCCGTATTCCCCCGCACGGTGGCATGCAAACTTCGCAATTGTCGCGGAAGAATGAATACAGAACCGACTAACCAACGATCTATAAGCAACGGAATATTTGTAATTCAGACAATGTAAAATATAATATATAAATGTTAAAGTAATGTTTGTTCACTTGTGATTGGCAGTGCGGCGTCCGTATCGTCCTTATGAGCGGCCGCCCCTGGGTGGGGGAAATCCCCCCCGTCCCCCACAGGATTTCGCACCCTGGGGCCAATGATATCGCGAGAGGTACAGCTCTTGGTCCACTTCTCAAATTTCTCCACGTCTATGTCCAGTCCACAATAAGTGCCTGTAGGATCACGGCACATTTCTTGAGGTGGTCTTAGTCGATTCCCGTTATATCCGCTTCTTTCTATGGGTTCTGGAAAAACCTTCTCGCGTCTTCAGCGAATGATTCAGTTACATGAATCCCTTAAGGACTTAAGGAGCAAAAAGAAATCACTAATTTATTTAAAAGCCACGTAGAATTTAATATTAAAATCGACTAGTGTAAAATTAACTTGTACTTTTTACCTTTACTTAGAATTCTTCATTGTTACTAACAAAAATGTAAAAGAGGAAAATTTCCCTAACTTAGAACTAATTTGGAAAAGAAAATGTAGAACGGGGGAAATCAATTCTAACACTGCCTCGTGCCTCCTAATAGTGTGATATTTGATGGTGATAGGAAATGTTGATATTTGCTGTGACTATTGTACTTACTGTTACAAATCTAATTTTATAGAAGCATTTTATTTAGTATTAAATATGCAATGATCTCTATTATACTACTGTCAAACACACTTTTCTTCTTTAGAAAGCAACATATTTTCACTTGATGTAATTAACCGATTCGAATATCCCACTTCTGTAGATTCCAACTTTTACAAAAATATATATTTATTTCGTTTTAGCCATTACATTTTAATTTTTTTCAATATTTTTATCTTGTAATATAATAACAGTATTATTTCCTTAGATTCTTCACAAGTGTTGACAAGGCGTATGACACATAATATTGTTTCTTTTAGTTCTCTTAAGAAACAAGCACACGAAGTTGTGTGCAACACACAACACAATATGAGATTTCAGAAACTGTTAACTCTTGCGGGATTGGTTTGCAATTTTGCGAGACTTTCGTGCCGAAGCCTACCCCATCTGGTGGCTGGAATGAAACTAAACGCCATCCTTCTTTTACACGCACAGGATCCAAGGCGCGGAGTTGCGCAGGCGTTCCTCAATAGCAAAAAGGTGAAGCAAAGCGCAACCATCTTATTATATCAGATTTGACACAAGAGTTATGCATTTTTCGAAGGCCATGGAGATTGTATCTGCGGAAGCACGTTTCCCTGTTAAAGCCGCAATGAAATTATAGGTCAAGGAAGACCGCTTCGGAAAACTTCCGTTAACAATACTTCGCATTGTTGGCGAAAGTGCAATCTTAAGAAGTGAAAGCTTTTAATCTTCAACAGCAGATGTATTGAGTGGCGTTTTTCGAAGCTTCGAAAACTATAGGATTCTGCCACGAACATTTCGTCACCGCGTGGTTAGCGTACAACCAATGATTTAGATAGTACTATACAATTTATACAGCACAAGATTCATTCCCTTCATTTCCAGGGTTTCAAAAGACTTTCACAAAGACAGCGGTATCTGTTGGAGATAAATATAAAATGCTCAATTGAGTAATGTTAATTTGATTCATGTTCAACTATACTGTATGAAGAAAAATAATTGCCTCACTTCTAAGAATGCCCATTAGTGACTAACACTACGAACTAACTTATCCAAGTAGGATATCAGAGCTTATACACAATGCTAATAGAAAAAATACAGATATGAAATCCAAAGCTTATAGAAAGCATTGGACATCGTGTCTGGTATAAGGTCCCAATGCTTCATCCGGCCTCCGTGACGGAGTGGTATGCACGTCCCGGGTTCGAATCCCGGACTGGGCATGGACTTTTGTGAGTGTCCACTCATCAATTTCATCATATCACTCTGGTTCGATAACCGGTGGTAGCACATAGTGGTTCGGATCCCACTTTAAACTGTAGGTCCAGTCCCGATTAGCCTTACTGTGCATAAAGTGGACTTAAAACACCAAATCAATCAATTAAATGTTAAATATCATCTGGAGGGCTGATTTTTTCCCCATAATATCAGCCTCTATATAAAAATATAGTCCCTTGGCAGAGGGAACTTAAAGTATGACCTGTAGTTCTACTCATAAGAGACTTATATTTCAATCTACACCACGTCAATGGTCACCATCTCCCCTCAATGCCTTTTGTCATCACATGACACAACACATCAATCACCATGATTTAAAGTATGCATCAGGTTTTGTCACTAGAACCCTTGCTACTAGGATTGTCCACTTCTAATGATTCTGTGGCAAATGATGTGACCCCATTGATTGATGTTTGGCACCCTGTGAATACTTTCATGTGTCCCGCTGTCTTTACACAACGGGTTGTTGAATGGCATTAACAGGTGGGATATTTTAAAAGAAATCTTGTAATGTTCCAGCTTTCGTAGCAGCTTCTTCTCGAGGCACATGACAACATATCTTCAAATCTGATATTTTCACCAGTTTATGAAAGTCAGCAGGATTACTGATGGTACAGTGGGATCCACTAGTATAGCTCGGCAAATTGTCCATGACTACTTTCATTAATTTTTCTCTTACATCGTATGTGTTTTTAAGCTATGGATTTTTATGTATACTGGTGCAGAAGTTGTCAACAGCTTGTTTTGAGTTTTTTTTTAAATTTTTTAATCAAATAAAGTGTACGAATATGGTGATGGACAATTTGCACGGTAATATGGGATCCATAAGTATTGCTCAGCAAATTGTCCATGACTATTTTCGTTGGTTTTAATCTTTATCCTACGTATTTTTAAGTGCTGTATTTTTACCCATATAGGTTCAGAGGTTGTAAGCAGGTTGTTTGGTGTTTTGTCTCAGTTCTTGAAGCTCTCATTGCATAAAACAAAGGGAGTAAACGTGGGGATGGACAATTTGCTTGGTAATACTTATAGATCCCACCTACTACTTGCAAAATGAATTTCCAAAAATACTGTTTCAGCTTGTTAGTGTGCAATTACCTGTAATATGCTTCCATTTCGATAAACAGAAACTAATCTTATCGATTCAATTTAAAGTCATTACGAAATATTTGTAATAATTATGATTTGCTTAATCGATTGACCTGCCATCTGTCAGAGAATTACAATGAGAAAATTTTGTGAACGAAAATAATCTTGGAGTGTTCGATCCATGTTTCATCGATTTCAATATTAGGTAATATACACCTTTGTGTATTCGTCGCTTGAAAAATGTAAAAAAAAGATAATTAAAATGTATCGAACGGACGAGACTTGACAATGTAAAAAATTCCGTTGTGAATAAGTTACAATTTTCATTTTATTAACGATTAAAGATGGGATTGCACCACTTTTCAATCCCTATACTCTTTCACTATTTAATATTCTGCGAGGAAAAGTAATAAAAGTGATTTTTCCTGTAATAAAAACATCAAACGGAATCGTTTATTTTTTAACTGCCAACAAATCGCTCAGCCATCGTGTGAACGATTCCTTTCAAAGTTAAAACCTGTCCCTGCTATCTTCCTTATGACATCGTTTCAGTACGAGACAACAGAAAGTGAAGAACGGGACATACAACGTGCAGCAGACCAGTAACATTTAGTTTGCGTTCGGTAAATCGTCGGATACGGCTTTCTCTGAATAGATGTTTCTTTCCTGCTGCGATTCTCTTTGTGCATGTTCGCTTCCACAAGCCACAGGAAGCAATTTCTTGCATGAAATCGGAGTCTTCTGGTGAATCTGGTCTCCGCCTTGTCAGCCGCAACACCGCCCTCTCTAGTCACCTTCTCGCACCGCTGGGAATTGTCCTACACAGTGTTGCCAGATGTTATGATGTTTTATCACTTGGAGAGGATTTATTGTAAAAATGCATTAGTGTTTTTTAACTTACCAGGGTTGTTAAAGGCCCATGAAACCCATAAATTCTATTGGGTTCCGCTGCAAGACCGGAACATTTTTTCTCGCGCAATTTAAATTCGGTCCAAGTTGCGTATTGTTTCATTGAAAAGATGTTCCTGGACCGAATTTAAATTGAGCCTGAAAAAAGGTTCCTGGATCGAACTGAAATACTTCACAGATAAAAGGTTCCTTTACGGTCCAGAACCCATTTACGCTTACGGATTTTCTCTCCTGGACCGGAATTGAATTTATTTAAAATTCCTGGACCTTTAACAACCATGCTTTCAATATTACTCCGTCTGCCCTTGCTCCGTCTTGCATTTATTCCAATTATGAGCGTGTCCTTAGCTCGTTATAAATCTTGATTAATCGTCTTGCATTTATTGTTGGGTATTGAGTATTTTCTTATTCTTTTTAACACTTTACAATGGTAAGTATTGTTTGTGGGCACTTCATTTTATCTCAGAAACCACCAGTGCTATAAAGATAAATTTTGGTGAACTGATAAATACCAAATAGCAGCTCAAGGAAATAGTAACGATTTTGCCACTATAAGTGTTAAGTGGCATATTTATTATTGCCACACCAGTCCGTCTATTAAAAGAACAATTTAATTGCATCTTAACTTTTCACGAAGCAACAAATTATAAAATATGCATTCCATCCTTGCCAAGGGGCAGGCCCCTGCAGTTTTCGTTTGGGCTCACCCTACAAGGGGCCCAATTTGAATAAGTATAGATAAAGGCACTAGACAATGGATAATGTCAAATCAATACTGCATGCTAAAAATATACTATATATAACTTTAAAATTATATTTATTAAGCTTTATAATGAAGCAAGTATACTCAAGATTTAATATTTCACTACCTCTTGAAAGACAATCATTGTCTGGATGAAAAGTTAGGAGATGAAGTAACTTATCTTCTGTTTAACATGCAAAGTCTAACAATTGAAATATTAGCAAGTAACATTACATGTTTTATCCTAAATCAGGATAATCCCTCTACATGATTTTTATAAATTTAATTCATATTGGTTTTAATATCACTTGCAATTTAGTATTCTTTTTGACTGAAGATTTCAATAAAATATCCCAGCTTTATCCTAGTATTGTTAACTTTCTATTCCGTTTTACATTGTTGCACTATTATTATATTTATTTAGAGAAGTAGAGAGACTATGGTGTGCTCGCTTTTTAAACTGACTGCTTCTTGCGGGGATGGACGTAGTTTGTGTAGTTTCGTGTAGTTTTTAAAACTTTTAGCTTTTGTGTAGTTTCGCCTCAAACGCTATTTAAGAAGTACAGTGACCTAGTATCTTAACTCTGTAGCATTGTGTCGCTCACATACGCAAGGGAAATCTGGAAAATACGAAAAGCAAAGATATCATGAAAGGATTTCATCGAACGCTACGATAGAAGAACCATCACTTTTGGGAAAAGTCGAGTAGGTGTTGAAAATATTGTGTTTTGATTAGTACTTCTTTATTTACATCTGTAAACACGTGTGCGTTACTTGTTTCTGCATTGTTGTGGCAGGAAGGTCCAGTGTTATATATTTATACGATGCTGCGTAACCAACGTAAAACAACAACAACAACAACGCATGCGTGTGTATGTGTGTGTTTATGTTTTGAGTTGATTTTGAATGCACAATAGGTTAATCTCGACTGGGCCTACAGTTTATAGTGGGTTCCGAATCACTATGTGCCTCCACCGGGTATCGAACCCGGAGCCGTGTGCGTGCATGTGTGTGAAGAAATTAAACTCCAATAAAGGATTGTGAACAGAATGTTATAAATTCTGAATCAAAAGTTACATTTCAAGTATCATGTGTAATTACATGATCAAAATATAGCGCATTTTTTGTCCAGCTAATAACAGTTCCAGGTTTGTGTTTTCAGAGCAAGATGATTGTAATTACAATTTTGCAAAGGTTAAATCCTAGAACCTTAATATTGAAAAAAAAAAAAAGATGCCGCCCTTCCCCTCCTCGCAAACGGGAAGAAATCGGTATTTATGCTTTATGTAGCTTTTGCCCCCCCCCCACACACACACACACCAATATCGGAAGAAATCGGCCAAAGGGTGACCCTTGGAAACTCGACATGTATGTTGAAATGTGCTCGAGGTGTTTGACGATCCCTGTTACAGATGATCGGTTTTTATTCAAGGGGTCCCTGGTACCCCTTTGTGGAGGCACTGAACAGTGGTTCGGATCATTCGTGAAATTGTGGGTCTTGTCCTGATTAGCCTAAGTGAGATAAAGTTGACTTAAAACGATCAGACGAATTTCGGAACTACAATTATTTTTCCCAAACACAACCTTCCCTGATTTTTCAGGAAGTTCCTGGCAACGCTGGTGCCACAGAGTGGCCTCTGCTTCCCTTGACGCAACCAGCGTCGGTGTCTCGGCGGCAAAAGCAGAGACTGCGAAGAAAGTTGAAAGGGGCAATCGGCGGAAATTCACATCCGCTTTGCGGCAGACAAAAGAAGATCAACGATGCGACCAGGGAATTGTGGGAAGGAGGGAAGATGGTGGCAAACAAAGTCTCTTTCTCCGCCTGATTTCATGGAACCAGGACAATGCAGTCTTCTCATCACGAAAACGAAGGGGTGTGTCGTCTAACAAGCTGCCATCTTGTATGCAAATATTCGTCTGAGGTGTTTTTTATGCAATCGTTCAATTGCGGATACAGATACCAATGCTTAAAAATTGTAACGATTAAAGTTGTTCAAAATATTGATTAATATTATTGAATTGATCCACTTTAGGCACAGAAAGGCTAATCAGGACTGGACCTCGAGTTTAAAGTGGGATAAGAACTATGTGCCTCCACCAGGTATCGAACCAGGGACCACTTGAATACAAGGCGAAGGCGTTACCACTACGCTATCGGAGAGGCCTAATAATATTATTGAGTGAGTATTCCGCTCCTATTTTAAGCAGCAATTTACCAGAGTTTTGATTTCTATTCAAAAAATTAAATCTGAATATAAAAATAGCTGTTATGTAATCTTAAATACTCAAAATACAATTTTCACATGATATTGATACAAAATCAATAGAAAATTTGAATTTTGCATAACTTCCAGGATAATTTAGACTCTGCGAAAGTGTCTCCCGCTACGAAGGCAGGTGTCCCGGGTTCGAATCTCAGCCTGGGCATGGATGTGCGAGAGTGTCCATTCATCTATTTCATCACATCATCACTCATCCCCAAAAGTGGCACAAAAAGCGAAATAAAATAAAGCAAATCAATCAATCAATCAATCCACGAAAATGTCGCGGCGGCGATTTTGCGGGGCCAGCGAACAATCAAAATACCGAAAAAGTATCGGCCGGATATCGTTAATAAAATCCAACCGATACCACTGGTATCGGCTGATACCGATACATCGGCATCAGTATCGGCTCAGCCATAATTTTAAGTCAACATTATGCTAAGATATCCTTAGCTCTGACTGGGATATACAGTTCATATCGAATGCAAACTAGGGATGGACGATATCGGAAATTTGATATCACAGCCGATACGATACTTTTTCCGTATCGTGATACCGGCGATATATCGTCCCCACGATATATATCGCCAAATATCGTGACGATATAACGCCGACACGATATACATCGCCAAAATATTGTGACGATATATCTAGTTGATATCGCCTTGACGATATTTTTTTCATTAACGCGATATAATGAAAACCTACATACATTTGTCGCATAAATATGTTCAGCACTGCACCTGCTAAACACCCCCTCCCCCTCCGAAGGCCCAACTGCGTGTCCGCCCAGATCGTGCCATAATTTCCATAAACTATTTCATTACGTTACCTTAATACTATCCTATTAGTGAAAGTCTCTTCTACTAACTTTATTTAACACTTTACTTCATCTCCCCCCCCCCAATTCTTCAACAGATTAAATATGGTGCAAAAGTTTCTTGGAACCAGCTAAAGTAAATATGTTACTAAATAAATATATTATGATTCCTCCCTCCCCGCAACGCCTGTATACGTGCTGAATTTTATATTATTTTAAGGTACCCCCCAATTTTGATGAAGCGATCTGCCCCTGTGAGTACCTCTGCAGCACCGTCTAAATAACAGGAATACATTTTTACCAATGAATCAAAAAACCACAATGTATGCTATTTTTAAAAATACAAATACGGGATTTATGTAACTGAATACCAGTGCATATCAGACACTAAAATACCTAAATATCGAACACATGAATCATTCGTTAGGCACTGAAATGACAAGATATCGAAACATGATGCCTAATTAAAGAAATATCCATTTCCCGAAATGCTGATTTTTAAAAAAAAAAAAACGCTTGAAATAACTCATTCAAAAGCAATTCTTCTACTGTGGCGCCACCATATCTGTGCCCGTGGAAAACATGCGAACTATACGATTCTATCTCGTTTAAACATTCAACACCAGCGCCACTACTCCCAGGCGATACATTCAAATATACACGGTCCGTATATATTATGAGTACACGTAAAAATGTGGAACCATCGTATGAACTGATCGTGAACACCTATGGTACCATCACGCATTGTTTTAAGGGAGTGCATCATCATTAAGAGTCAAACAATATGAGATTGTTATCAATAGGGAACGGAACGTTTATGTGCTAAACTCAGAAATATCTATTTTTTTTATGTGTCAAAAATGTTGAAAATTTGTGATAAAAACAGGAAATATGTGGCAAAAATAAAAAAAACATATTTGGTAACAAAAACAAAATATTACATGCATTTTAAACACCTGAAATCAGTTTGTAAATGCTTATCTCTTAGTGAGCTATTTCTTGGAAGAGTTGTAGTGGATCACCATAGTTTTCCAAATTCTCCATTGTAAATCTGTGACGATTATCTCTAAAAAGCATCTTATATTGTGAGAAAGATCACTCCACGTCACAAAAACAATTCTTGCATATTTGAAGCACGAATTGTCACTAACGCTGAAGTTTTCCAAAGCTTCCTCTTCCTGTACTTCACCTTCCAAAACACGTGCAATTTAGCACAAAGTTTGAAAACCTTGTTTTTCCCCCAAAATGTCTGTACATTTAGACATTAGCCCTTGTGCGTTAGATCCAGTGAGTCCTTTCAGTTTCGTTTCTACTATACGGACTTCACCCACGGAAGCTGCCAAAGTGTTCGCGGACGATTCAAGCTTTCGTATGGAATTAGAGAGAAAGGAAAGGTTTGTTGAGATGTATGTCAATTCAACTTTTAAGGAGTGATCCTTCAACAGTTCTTGCAGAATGTCTATAGACTTCTATATGAGTCTTCTTTGTCGAGATCATTTACAACAGATACATTTTTTTTAAAGTTCTGGGCATAATATATGAAAGAGGTGCGGAGAATAAACATTTTTCCTTCCAGGTAGCTGAAGTCAATGAGCGATTTTGTGCATTTAAAGTGAAAATTCGCAAAATATGTATTTACATGCGAAAAACTGGAAAATATGTGTTTTTATGTCAAATAAAATTTGCTGAGTTGACATATAAGGCTATGATCAGAATTTTGGCAAAAACGAGGGTCTCTATCTTATCGCAGAATAAACATTTATTTACCTAAAGTTCCATTCCCTAGTTATCAACGATTCTTGAGATCACATGGGTGGAAGAGGTGAAGATGAAATGGCATGATTCACGATGCAGAAACGTCTGGTCCAAGACCTGTTCCCTGCACGAATAAGGGAACCTTTGCGACATAGTGTAGCTATAGTGTACAGTGAGATGCACAAGTATTGCTCGGCAATATTTTCATTATTTTTTCTCTTACATCCTCGGTGTTTGTAAGGATTGGATTATTACGTATGCTGGCGCAAGAAGTTGTCAGCAACTTATTTGGTGTTGCGTTTCAATGCCAAAAGGTCTCATTACATAAGACAAAAAGAATAAACCTGGTGATTGACAGTTTGCTTCGTAATACTTGTGCATCCCACTCTGCAATAATCACAGACGTTGCCAAAAATGCTTGTAGAGGAAGTCTGGCGATTGACATAAAATTGCATATTAGAAGTTTGAATTATAATCAAATAACAATGAAGTAATAATTAGACCCTACAATTTTATGGCTAATTTGATACCCTAAATGAATTAATAACCGGCATATTTTTTCACATTTGATATCCTTAATATACTACAATGCATATTTATTCTATTTTGTTATTAATATTTGCACACCTCGCTTCGTTAAAGAAATATCTAAAAAATAGGGTGATGTTTTAGTCATGTATTTATTCTACATACTTGTGTAATTTTTGGAACTTTGAAAAGCTCATGGAGGCTTTTATTCTTTGTATTAAGTAT
This sequence comes from Lepisma saccharinum, assembly GCF_977018435.1. NCBI lineage: Eukaryota > Metazoa > Arthropoda > Insecta > Zygentoma > Lepismatidae > Lepisma > Lepisma saccharinum. The sequence continues at coordinate 33,347,219 of NC_139235.1, forward strand.
TAAAATATGAAAACGTGACGTTTTGACCTGCATTTTACAGTAAATATAAATTATAAGCACTTTAAAAATCTGTCCCATTGCTCTAAAGAACATGAAACAAATTTAAAACATTAAAGCCTAGGAATAAAATAAGACAAATAAACAAAAAAACATCCCTACTGATAATAATATCCCACCATAAGGATACATTTTTGGCTTAACTTAGGAACTTCTTGCCAGCATTTTTATAATTTTACTTTCAGTTATGACCCCGAAGAAGCGTATTATTTTTAAATTAGGCATTTGATAAATGGTTTTCTGACAAAATAATGCAGCCTGTGCAAACACACTCAAGAGCCGATTCACCCATAAATTTTCAACTATCCATCCAGTTAAGAAATGTTTATCGAAAAATATTACACCATATAAACCAAGGGCGTCAGCAGGATTTTTTCTCAGGGTGGAGGGGAAACAGTGCTCAAAGTGAGGAGAATGTGAGGAATGCTATATCCCCCAGTTAAGAAAATTCTCATCATAAGGAATCCCCCTACGATAATTTGTTTCCTCACCCACTGCATTTTCTCCATATTGATCTTTACAAGCATCCCGCTAACTTGGCAAAGCATCCTCACCCCCCCCCCCAAGGAATTTGAGGCACAACTTACAAAATAAGATCTCATCCAGTAAATTATAATTAGGGCCTGGAAGTTGATGACCTAAATATCTTTTAAAAATGACCCACATCAAAACCTTAAAATTTAAAAATTACTTACAAATAGTACGACATTACCTCTTAAAATGAAAGCTTCATTTTTCATAAATTACAACAGGGTACTTGAATAGTTAGACCACACACGTTTGTTTTAAACTGTTTCGCATACATCAGATATATATATATATATATACATACATACCCCCCTCTGTCCCATAATTATTGTCCGGTACACTTTTGTTTGTTGTCCCATAATAATTGTACGATATTCAAACTGTGACATTGGTGTATACAGAAGAAGTAAATGAAACACGGGAATGTGTCATACAACGTTATTACTCAAGGAACAGTACAATTTGGCCAATCAAGTATCCAAAAGAACCTAAATAAAAAGTTACCATTTTGGTATACCGGACAATAATGATGGGACAGAGGGAGTATTTAATATTGTGACTAAAATCCAAGATTAAAGCGATGATAGTGAACCTCAAAGCAGGCTTCACACAAATTTTAAGTGCTGGAGAAAAATAAATATACCACAATTAATTATTTTATCAATTGCGAAACATTCAGTTAAAAATAATATTGTGGATTTCCATTGACAGTATGGCGAACTTGCTAAAAATACCACGTTAGGAAATTCAAATACATAAATTATGTTAGCAAATGCATTTAAAATTCACGAAACAACAGGAAAAAAGAAAAAGAAACCTCAAAAATGCAATGAAGACAGTACGAAAAAGATTGAAAAAATTACCTAAAAGCCAAGAAGGCCGAAAAAATGAAAAAAAAAAAAATGCAAAATGAAAGCAATGTTTTCTGGTTCCAACTGAAGGGAATGTATTGATATCAGGTTTAGCATTGTTTTAAAGGTTCAGAAAAAAAATATGCTTTTCCATCAACTTCCCAATCCTAAAAAGTCTCATCCAGTGAAATATAATTTAGGTGAATGAAGTAAAATAATAAACAAAATATGTTAGCAATATCCATCTCAGTAGCACAAACTTTGGCACTCCTAACCAGAAATATTATGCTTAATATTCAGTATCCAAGTGAACAGAGGATTGAGCCCTAGCATTAGTACTTAGCTCAGCTAATAACTGAGTAATCTTTTTGGAAGTTGCAAAAACACTTTCTTAAACACCACAGTTGCACATCAATACAACTTTAAATGCAAAGAATTTCATTCGTTTTTCCATAAATTCTTCAAGGCAAAAAATAAAGTACATAATGTTCATTTGGCATATTCAGTCCATAAATGTTTCTCATTGCAACAAAGTTGTTCAATTGGAAATCAGCATACATATAAACTCGCATATGATATAATTGACAGGATTGGGTTCGTCTCAAAATTCCACTTCAGGCACTGGGGAGAGTACGATTGTTTTTTTCGTTTTTCATGGTACCTCTCATCCAGGTTTTCAGGCTACAATTTCACCACTCGAAGTACATGCAGTTTTCATTATCTCAGGGGGGGCAAGTGCCCCTATGCAGGTGTCCTTGGATAAAACCATTAACATATAATGTTAATATAAAAATAAAAATTATTTATGTTTATTTTCATGTGAAAACCCATTCATAACAAAAAAAAATGTTTTGTTCTCTTATGATACTAAAATGTGGAAAGGTTATGCACAATTGATTACTCATTAAGTCTGATTTATAAAATAGTTTTATTTTTATTGTAGTAGTGACCTAAATACATTTTACTTGGCATTTACTTGCATGATTTAATGAACATCCTTTTACTGTTTCCCATTATACACAGAGAAATAATACATGAAGTTTTCTTATTATTATTTAGAAAGGTAATAAATAATGAACTAAGTACATGTAATAGAAGTTGTTACTTGTTATACATAATATGAATACAAAAGTTAGCTTTGATGGGGTTATCATTATTTCAGCATTATTCGGATGTTGGTAATATTATCCGATGCGAGTTCATGTCCAACATCGAATTTGAGTACACTAGAATATAGATGCATTGTCACAAGAGACCTTATTATACCTTGCACCCATTTGGCAACGCCTTCATGGAGGTATTCATATTTATATGTATATTTTCTGGTTTCATTTTTGGTTCCAAAATAGTACATAGCATGCTCGTAAATACCGGAGTTTAGTTCGTAACTCAAGAAAAACATTCCCCAGTCTTGAATGTTGAAGCAGACAGGGTTAACTTTCCAATCAACCACTTTGATCTCCCAACAATTTTCTTCATTATACAACCTTCCGGACTTCACACAAGTGGGATGCACTTCCAACATATGCTTCACCATGTTTGCTTTATCGAATTGGAGATTAACGCATTCATCAGCATAAGGACACGCGTAGTGGGTGTAACCACAATCCTCCATGTGATCCAAGAGGGCCTTCTTTGTAGGGACTACTGGACATCCAAACTTCTCATTGGAGCACTGAAGGGGCATTCTGCAAATGACGTTTTCCACCGAAGTGCTTCGTTTAGCCCTTTCAATGTTTGGTATCTTTAGTTCGCATTTTGAGCACAGACGCAATTTTTTAAAACATTCCTCACAAAACAGGTGACCATTTTCACATTCGTATATTTTATAGAGTAATGTTTCAGAACACACTGAGCACTTTACTGATGACCACATCACACGCAACTGCCTATCTGTCACAGAATATTGCATACTGTTTCAGTTTGCCATCTGATACATGAAATTAAATAATATTCCAGTCCAATTGCTAAACAGTTTAAAAAGAAAAGTAATGCACATTTTCATTGGTATAGAAATTGTATTTTCTCAACTTCCTCTTTACCATTTGCACTTCTTTCTTATATACTTGGCCTCCTCTTCTTATTCCTGTCAGGTCACTGGAGTACGCAGGGGGGGCTGAAGGATCTACACTCTAGAAGGGATGGGTCATGCGCGTGTAGTCAGGACAGTTTCTGTAATTAAAAAAAGATGCGTTGAAAAATTATTTGGGGCAAAACAATACTGAAATAACAACTACCAATGTACAGGAAGATGCACATGTTTTTCTCTGTAAATTGTCCATGACTACTATTTCCATTAATTTTCTCCTGCATCCTACGTGTTTTTAAGGACGGGATTTATGTAGCTGGTATAGGTCTGCGTTGACCCCTAATATTGCCAATTAGAAATTTAGTGGAGAAGAATCTTATCGACAATATTAAACTTACTATTCAAGAAACATGAAGTATTTTCATGTTAATAAGAGTTCGAAGCAATTACGTAGGAGATACATTATTTACTTTGAAATTGGACTATCCCACTTTACTCTATCAAATTTAATGTTATTAACATTCCAGAAAGTTTCTTATTATTAGCACTCCCTCATACTTACGTCGTCGAATGATTCTGATACTATTTCAAATGCAACCTTTTTTTTCTAAAATTCTACAGATCAGTGGCGATTAGGGGCAAGGGCAGTTGCCCTTCACTTTTTGCCCCCGCAACATTGCCTCATGGAGCTAAGCCTTGTCTACGAAGAGAAATAAAACTCCTTGCCCCCCAAGTTTTGGCATCCAAAAAAAAAGTACCTTGTTTGCCTCTCCCTGCAAAGATCCTGGGGACGCCCATGACCGCTCCTGTTGGAGATACTGACAAGTTGTTCCTGTGAAAGGGTGTTACCTAAGATGGCACAATATAAGATACACGTTCAAACAGCTTAAATTATCTGTTGTTGCCTTATGTTGAGCAATTGTCGTACAGGTTTGTGTCAGTGACATAGTGGAGGTGTCTCTACCAACTGAAAGAAGGCTAACATTGTAGTACAGGATATTTTCCTAAGACTGATGAAGTTCATTCTAATCTTGGATGAACAGTGTTGACGTTATGAAATATTTGTAAATATACGAGGGATATTCAGAAATAAACTTCCGATTGGCTCGTAAAGAGCAATACATAAACGCAGCGACATTGCGCATGCGCAGTAGCCAACTGTAAAATTTAATCGCACTCCACATTTGCTTCAACAGTGTGGAAGTAGGAAGTGACGAACATCGACGCTCATGTTACAGCCCCCGCCAGTTGTGAGGTGTGAATAGATTCCTGTTAACGCAGCCGAAATATGGGAAATATTGTAAAATGAAGGATGACTACTTAAAAATAGTACACATAAAACCCAACCTTTCGTAAATTCTAGACACGCCACTGCTTGTTGGCCATAGATAAAATGATAGCAAACACATTTTCCATGCACATTAACAAGGGCATATCTGTGGCCTAACTTTTGGGGATGGGGGGGCCTCAATCAAGAAGTTTTTCATTCCATAAAAATAGCATTCACAACTATTTTGCTAAATAACTGCTTCATTAGAGGAAAATCATAAAAATTACTCTTATTACTTTGCTCCTCAGGTCAAGGATTTTAAGAAGTGCCCTTGTAATTTGTAATAAACTCAGGGTTTGAAAAAGTTTTTTTTAAAAAAAAAACCATCCGAGCCCAGGTGGGTTTAATAGTTTCTTTTAGGGTTTAATTGTGTTTTTCGGGTTCAATTGGGTTTTGTCGAGCTTTTATAAATAAAATGTGCATACATGTAATACAGTGTGTCCGAGAAAAAATATCCCAATAAAGAATTTAAATAACTCAACAATAGTTAACGACAGAAATGTGAAAATCATAGATTTTTTTTCTAACCAAAGAACAAGAAAAAAATTTCACCTTAGTAGATCTCAATGTGTGCTCCTTTGGTGTCGCGATAAACATGCATTGATAATTCTTTCACGGAGATCATTGAGGTCTTGCACAGGTGTTTGGTAAACCATAGTCTTCACATGACCCCAAAGGAAAAAGTCCAAAGCAGGCAAGCCTGGTGACCGTGGTGGCCATTTAATGGGTCCACCCCTCCCAATCCAATTGCCAGCGAAATTGTTATTAAGGACGTTAGTAACACAACGGGCATAATGTGGGGGGCAGGGCATCCTGCTGAAACATGTACCCATGAGGTATACGAGGTACAGCATACTGTTGCAACATTTGCAGGTAACTTGCACCTGTAACTGTAGCTTCCTCAAAGAAAAAGGGCCCAATTACGGAATCTCGTGTCAAACCACACCACACATTCAACTTGGGGCTGTCGCGTTCATGTTCAACAACTGCATGGGGATTCTATGCACTTTTCCGGAAATGTGGAAGGTAGCCTCATCTGAAAATGTTACGCGTGTCAGGAATTCATTGTCATCATCAATGCGTGATAGCACTTCACTAGCATAATCAAACCTAGCGGGTTTATCACTGCACTTTAGTTTCTGAAGAAGCTGTAACTTGTAGGCTCTACGCCTTAACCTTTTATGTACGATATCATGCACAGTAGAACGTGGAATTTGAAGTTGAGAACTAGCACGTCTCACAGATTTACGCGGGCTTCTCTGGCAAGCTTCCTGAACTGCAACCACTTTATCCTCGCTCACACGCTTCCGACCACTACCATTCTTCCCCAACAAATACATTGTTTCCAACAATTGTTTATGCCATTTAACAATGTAATGACGTTCTGGTGCTTCCTGTCCATATTGTTGCCGGAATCTTCTTTGTACCGTTACAGGAGACTTCAATTCTGCAAACCAAAAGCAGCACTCAACTTTCTGACGAACAGTAAACGGCGCTATTGTACAGACTACTCACGAATAAAGCCGCGCATGCGCTTAATTATGTTACGATTTTTTCCCTTCTGGTGGTAAAAAAAAAATCCTTTCTTCCCTCTTCCAAATAAACGTTATTTGACATTTCTAACGTTAACGATTGTTGAGTTATTTAAATTCTTTATTGGTATATTTTTTCTCGAACACACTGTATAATTCACATTTGTAATTGCCGCTCAACCTACCCACTGCACTTCGCCGCCTGGCACACCAACTGGCAGACCACATCAAACTGCTAAACCATAGTCATGTTTATTTTTTATCCTTTATTCTCTTACTACAAGATAACCAAAAACGTTCTTGTCGTTTTTGACGTCCCATTAATCATGCGCTCACAGAGGAAACGAAATGACGCACGTGCCTGCCAAGCGATCGGGAGTTAGTCTGACCATCGACTGTCAGTAATACAGGCACGTTGCGCACACACAGCAGTCATAGCTCGTCCAGTGTCGAAGAGAAATGGAGGTATCGAAGCAGCTTTTTCGCGTGTGTTTGTTGTATGACTTTAAAGTGGGCCTGTCAGCTGCCGAATTAAGTCGCCACATTTGCCAGGCATTTGGGGAGAATGCCGTGAGCGAACGCACTGCCAGGTATTGGTTCCAGAAATTGCGTTCGGGAGATGTGAGCCTTTCGGATGAACCTCGCAGTGGACGAACACATGTGTTGGATGACGAGGCCCTGAAAGCAGCCATCGAGAAGGACAGTGGTCTAACATGTGATGAACTTGCATAAAGGTTCCATGTTGCTCCTGAAATAGTCAGACTGCACCTGCATGGGATAGGGAAGTCATACAAGTTAAGGAAGTGGGTACCCCACACATTGTCGGCAGCCAACAAGGAACAACGAGTGACAGCCTGTTTGTCCTTGCTCACTCGTCACCTGAACACACCCATATTTGATCGCTTGCTCACTGGTGACGAAAAGTAGGTCCTGTATGACACTCCCAAGCGTACCAGACATTGGTTGTCGCCACGTGACCCTTTTCCTCACACCTCAAGACCACCTCTGCACCCACGAAAGGTTATGCTCTCTGTATGGTGGAATTGTCGGCAAGTGGTGCATTACGAGCTCCTTCCACCCGGTCAGACCATCACTGCTGACCTCTACTCTCAGCAGTTACAAAGGGTGCACCGTGCATTGAGGCAGAAGGAGCCGGCATTGGTGAATCGCAAAGGTGTGCTGTTCCTGCACGACAATGAAAATCCACATGTGGCAAAGAGGACCCGGGAGACCCTTCAGCAACTTGGCTGGTAGACACCAACAGATTACCACCTGTTTCATTCCCTCGACAACCACCTCCGTGGGAGATCCTTCGCAAATGAGGGAGACCTGCGGAACGCACTCACGGACTTCCTTGCATCCAAGCCCACTGAGTTTTATCACCAGGGTATTGTGCAGCTGCAGGAACGTTGCCAAAAGGTTTTTGATGCTGATGGAGATTACTTTGAAACCTAAAGGTACGTACGCTCCACTGTATTGCTCTTTGTTTATCACTGCTCTAGAACGGCAAGAACTTTTTTGGTTACCTTGTATTTCCTGGTTACCTCTGTGGATAGCAAGTTTTTCATGTTTGAATTGATATTAGCAGATGTATCAATAATGGATGCATTACGATATAAGATACATTACGACTTTTGTCAGAAGCATCAAGAGATAAATTGCAGGTGTGTAATATTATCTTCAGCCACAAGCATAATAAAATAGCGATAGTATACATAGTATTCTCCGATAGTAGATCGAAAGAAACTGACTTCAGATCTGAGTTCAGCGACTTATTTATTAGGATCTAGAAGTTAATTTTGAATGGGATTTTATTTATATTGCAATTATAGTATAGTAATAATTTCGTGTTTGTTATTGCAGGCACTATAAATAAGTAATCCAGCTCCAGCATGCCGAAAGTGGTGGGAAGTGGTAGAAAAACCTGCAGTGAATGGACTGAAGTGATAAAACTTGAAGGGAGCTCGGAGTGTAAATGTAAACACTGCAACAGCGAAATCAGTTCTGAAAGAGAGAATAATTTGTTTATTTATTTGATTTCCTTTATTTTACTTCGCTTTTTGTGCCAGTTTTGGCTAATTTGCGAAGATTGGGATGAGTAATAATATAATGAAATTGATGAATCAACATTCACAAACATCCAAGCCCAGGCCAGGATTCGAACCCGGGATCCCTGGCGTCGTAGCGCGATGTGCTAACCACTCCGCCACAGGGACCGGCAGTAGAGAGAATAAAATCACACCTGATTAAATGTGAAGCTCGAAGAAATAATGAAACGTCAAATGATGAACCTGAACCCAGTGATGAATTCTTCAAAGTGGCATCATCTGTTTCTACAGTATCTGGTTCTAGCATTTCTCCCCCCTCCCCGCACTATCTCCTAAGCTCTCCAATCTCTAGTGTCTCAGTTCCTTATTCAAGCAAAGTACAAAAATCAATGGCTGAATTTGCCGTAAAAACCACCGAAAGTCAAAAGAACACAGACCAAACAATAGCATTTTTTTCCTACGCTGCAAACATTCTCTTCAATGTTGTGGAATTAAATCAGCTTAAGAGAATGGTAGAACTATTGACACCCGGTTACAAACCTCCTACCGCGAAAGCTGTTAGCGGGAAACTGTTAGACCGTGCTGCAGAAAGAACGGAAGAGCAATTGAAGGAATCACTGAAGTCCAGCAGAATTACCCTAACACTAGATGGTTGGTTCAGTGTTCGAAATGATCTAATACAGGCAGTTAGTATACATACACGATCTAAAAGTTTTTTTTATTGAGTGCGTGTGAATAGTCTGAAAAAAAGACAGCAAAAAAAATGTGCGGCTATAGTCGAGTCTGCAATTACAGAGTGTGAAGTGCAATTTGGAATTAAGGTTTGCGCAGTGGTAACAGCCAATGAAAAGAAAATGACAAAAATGTGGCAACTTTTGAAAGAAAAATACCCTCATATACTAACGTATGGATGCTCATCTCTTAAATTTGGTTGAAAAAGATGTTTCACCTCAATCGGTTCTAAGTTACATTGTTGAGGTACAGAAGTATTTAAGAAATACACGTCAAGCACAGGGGTGGTTAAAAGAAAAAATGGACTGATGCCACAAATTCCAAATGACACTCGATGGAATTCACATCCCGATTGTGTGAAGATGTTTTTAGCTAATTACCATACATATAAGGAAATAGCTCTGGAACACACAGATGACATTAGAAAATCTATTTAATTTTTTAAAAATAATGTTGATATTTACACAGAGGCTTTGCACTTGGAGAAACAGCTATCTGTTGTTGCTTCTGCATTAGATACTCTCCAACTTGAGTGTACTTCATTATCACTTGCTATTGAAGTATGGTTGGATTTGTTAAATGAAGAAGTGCTACAACCCTACCACAGTCATTTCAAAAAGAGGTTTGATCAGGTTTTTCAACCATTTCATTTACTGACCAATATGATGGATCCGAAATACATGGGACGTCGCCTAAGTCCTGAACAAGAAAAAAACAGCAGAAGAATGGATATCCGAAAGACACCTTCCCGGTGTTATGGCTTTCAGGATTCAGGATACGGAATACTTCGCACCGTCAATGATGCAGCATCATACAGCAATTTTCTTCCGCAAAGTGGTGGAAAATCATGGCAGTAAAAGACGAGAAATTATCAAAATTTCCCAGTGGGTTCTGCGACTTATTTGCTTGCCTTTATTCAGTTCCAGCATTGTCAGCTTCGATAGAAAGAATCTTTTCAACTTTTGGAATGATTTGGAATAAATTACGCAATAGACTCTGGGAAGATAACGCCGTATGCTAAAGGTCCCGGGTTCGATCCCCGGCCGGTTCAAATCCGGGAACTTTTCTAACAATTGAAGCGGCCCCGGCGTCCACCCAGCGTCGAATAACATGGGTACCTGGGGGGGTAAAGGCGGTCAGGGGCGTGATGCTGATCACATCACCCCCACTCACGACCGGATCAAGAAAGTGTGGGGCGTTACCCCCACACCCCCTATACGCCTTCATGGCGTGGTGCTATGCACAGGGGATCACTTTACCTATTTTGTAGATAACGCTGTAAAGTTGGTGAAGGTATACAGGTTTATAAGTTCAAATGATAAAGAATCTCAAAATATTGATTGGTAAGGTGCGACCGCCAGAAACAGAACTGATTGTTTTTTTTAATACTAAATTTTGTAATGGATAAATAGATCTGTTGTGTTTTTTTTTTCAAGAAATACGCTGTTACGTAGAACGAAATAGTTGTTATTGTAATAATGTAGTAATCATGTAATTCTATGCTATTTGGTATACAAACTGCAGTAACGAATGTATTCAATATTGAGCAAACATAAATATGTTGCTGTTCAACATACATATTGGAATCTTTTGTCTAAAGTACCTGCAGAATCTACAGCTTAATATAGGCCTATGTAATTTCTTAATCAAGATTAAACGTTAGTATTGGTGTACTGATATTTCATTCTACTTCATTCCAATATTACAAGTGTTGTGCATTTTAGATAGCAAAGTTAATCTCGAGTTCTAAGAATCTCAAATGCAATCTATTAGTATACATCTCTATGACGGTCCTTCATTTCAGAAATCATTGAAATACCAAATTTAATGAAAAAACCCACTAGATTTTATAACCCTGAATTATAAACCTGAAAATGTTGGGGGGGGGGCAAGTGGCATTCCTGTCTCACAAAGTTATGCCTACGCATAAATTGTTTCTGTGTTTACTTTTATCTGCCACATATTATGTAAAGAGCACTGCATCAGTCGTAAGATTTCTGCTATATGAGTATAACGCTCGGAAAATTGCCCATGACATGACTATTTGAATTATCAGCCTCCCCGATGGCGGAGTGGTAGCGTCGTCGGCTTGTAATCAAGGTGTCCCGGGTTCGATTCCCGGTGGAGACACATAGTGGTTCGGATACCACTTTAAACTGTAGGTCCAGTCCCGATTAGCCTTACTGTGCGTAAAGTGGACTTAAAACACAAAATCAGTCAATCAATATTTGAATTATTTTCTCTTGCATCCGAGTGTTTTTAAAGATTGGATTTTTACGTAGCTGGTGCAGAGATAGTCAGCAGTTTGTTTGGCGTTTTGTTGCACTACTTGAAGTTTCGATGAGTAAAACAAGTAGAATAAATATGATTATATTATTGATTGATTGATTAAATTGGTGTTGTAAGTCCACTTTATGCAAAGTAAGGCTAATCAGGAATGGACCTACAGTTTAAAGTGGGATCCGAACCACTATGTGCCTCAACCAGGTATCGTACCCGGGACCCTTTGATTACAAGACACTGTACAATGGGTTGTATAAACAAATCCTCCCATGACTATGTTTATTCTCTCTGTGCTTCACAATTAGATCCACAAACAAGCTGCTGACAACCTCTGCACCAGCTACTACAGGTGTGCGCAGACCTTCTGATTAGAGGGGGCAAAAGCCTTCATCAAAATTCAGTCGAGGAAAGAAAAACTTCATTCCATCTCAAAAGGCCCGTACGCAGGAGTTTTTTTTTGAGGGCAAAGAGAAGATCCGAAAATGTGGTAGCCTACAAAGAGGTAGCCGAAAATGCTGTTGTATTAGTTGAGTTACATTGTTTTGCGTCACTTTTTTTTTTTTACACTTTTGGCTAATTGTCTAATCGTGACGATATGAAATTGATGTAGACACACTCACAAAGAACACCCATGCCCGGGGCCAGGATTCGAACCCGGAACCCTAGGCGTCGTAGCGTGATATGATAGCCATTCTGCCACGGTGGTCGACGAAATGCTGTTGAAGTATTAGATGTAACCAGCAATGCTGTGAAGGACTAGGGGGTTGAAGCCCCCCAGAAATCCTACAAATATTTAATTTAAATGTTACTTGTATTGTTAATAACAGAAATGAAGTTATAACCACAGTAAAAAATACATTACATCGAAAAAAGTTGTGTATAATAGAGGATATAGGTTATACGTATTTTTATATTCTACCATTTAATCCAAAGAATAAATTAATCCACAGCTTCCAAAACTCAGTTTTCTTTGCGAGAGGTCACAGAATATAAACTTTATGAGTAAAATTTACCACTAACTGTTAAAGCCTTCTTTTGAACGATTGTGTAAAAGTTAATAAAATACAATAACTATGATTTTCAGTACAGTAACTGTACAAAATAAGAAAAATAATGAACAATTGTGTTAGATATTCCCTGATACGGTGGATTGAGTAGCAAGTCTCCATTTATGTAATAATAAATTTCGATTGAAATTGGTATATTTTTAAAAACTTACAATAGTTATTATTGTAAAATAATTATTATTGTCATTATTATTTGTACTAATCAAGTTTTACCTGACATACTCTAAAAATATTTCTGGCGACGCCTGTGCCGATAAGTGATGAGCCCCCGAAATAAAATTCTGGCTACGGGACTGTTTACAATTGTAGAGTTTAAAATTATGGTCCAAAGTAATGGAAAAAATTCAACTCATTGATAGTTGACAATCAGCAAGACAGCGGATCGCATACAAAGGCATACAGCTTAGGGCTTATAATTTGCATTCAAATTTCAGAAGTATTCGAATATTCCTTTTCTCCGCAAATTAACAGTGTTTTCACATTTCCTTTAATTTTCTTACACTAGCAGCATTGAACAGCCATGAATAATTCTAGGTTTTGAAAATAATATATTTATAAATTAAATGATATGACGATGAATTTCGGGTGCGTTAACAGGAATCGAATCACACCTCACAACTGGCGGGGGTTGTAACACGAGCGTCGATGTTCGTCACTTCCTACTCGCACACTGTTGAAGCAAATGTGGAGTGCGATTACATTTTACAGTTGGCTAATGCGCATGCGTCATGTCGCTGCGGTTATGTATTGATTTTTACGAGCCAATCGAAAGTTTATTTCTAAATATCCCTCGTATATTTACAACTATTGCATAACGTAAACACTGTTCGTCCAAGATTAGAATGAACTTCAGCAGTCTTAGGAAAATATCCTGTACTACAATGTTAGCCTTCTTTCAGTTGGTAGAGACACCTCCACTATGTCACTGACACAAATCTGTACGACAATTGCTCAACATAAGGCAACAACAGATACCTAATTTAAACTGTTTAAACGGGTATCTGATATTACGCCATCTTAGAGAACACCCTTTCACAGGAACAACTTGTCAGTATCTTCAACAGGGGCGGTCATGGACCTCAATTTTTAACACATTTTAAAATAAAACATGGTCTTTGAACCCTTTCTCTAGTTTTCACTGGAAAATATAAGTGGGACAAATAGTATGTCAAAACTAATTGAATACTTTTCTACAAAAATGCAGAAAAGTTTAGCTGATCGTTGTAGGTTCGTCACTTACTTCTGCTTACTCTTGTTTTAAACCAATGGTTCCCAAACTTCTTCGTTTCACGGCGCCCTTAGTGTTTCAAGACTTTTCCGCGGCGCCCAAGTCAGAATGTAGGCATATCTAACACTTGCAACGCTCAGTTAGTATGGTTAGGTTGCTTGTTTATTACCTATATCCTATCTGCCGAACACGTCTCACTTGTTTATTTCGTCACTTTTTACATTCGTACTTACCTATTGTGCATTGCGAAACATTCTTTTAGGTGTAATTTTGCTTCTTTCACGAAAATAACTTCAATTTATGAGATTAACAGTTATTATTGTTCTTCCCTTTTCCGCTTCAGTAATACACAATATGGCCGCGAAGCTTGACTTGCGTAGTGGATATGCAGTGTTTCCAACCTCACTAACCGAAAAATGCCCCACACACCATTCACGGCAAGGTTAGGTTAGGTTCAGTTAGAGGCAAACATAGTTAAAATTTGGGGTTATAACTCGAAAATACCCCACACACCATTCACGAATAGCCCCAAAGATCATTCCGGCATAGCCCCCCAAACCACTCACGGTTAAGGTTAGGTTAGGTTTGGTTCGGTTAGGCATACATAGTTTAAAAAAAAAGGGACTTCATTTTCTTGTAAATCAACGGCGTGGTTGGAAACAATGACAGGAGATTATGTCATTAAACGTGTGCATCATCCGGTTCATTTAGAGAAAGCAAATGGAAGCAATGGCAATTGGGCGTCGGCGAGATATTTCTCTTCAAGAATACATGAATTCCCGGTCAAACAGATTCAACGATGAAAGAAGACACCTCCACGAACCTTCAAAATGCTACAGAAACTCATTTCGGTAAATAGTTTCTTCTGTAATTATGAAAAAAAACTGTTCGGCGGATAGGATACTGTTACCACTTGCTTTAAGTTAAAAAATAAACACATTTCAAATTCAGAAACATTTTGTATGTAAAAAGTACTAAATAAGCACATGTTTGGAACAACCATGTCTAAAACCATGGGTAGACTAGCATGCAAGTGGCATTTCAGTGAAAATATTGGAACATTTCGCGACGCCCATGTAAGCATTCCAAGGCGCACACTTTGGGAATCACCGTTTTAAATCATGAAAATAAATACCTCCAATATTACGGCTCTCTTACACTGTGTTCTTCGCTACTGTCATATTTCGCAAATAATACCTCACTGCCTGTACGTCAGCAAAGTACAAAAAAAGGGGCGGGGAAGGGTTCCACATGTATTTTCGCAAGCTTAAGTATAGAGCTTCAAGATATTAATTAGCACAGTCATTGAAGCCGATTGGGTTCCAAAACTGGGAGGAACAAGAACAGCTTAATTTTCCTCGGTGCATAAGGTTTAGCATAGTATGGAGGCAAAAGTGACAAAAAGTGGAGGAGTAGGTCTAAATATGGGCGAAGGTTTAAATATGGGTTTTGGAGTTATCAGAGCTCCCGGGTGCTGCAGCCTGGCAGAGGCTATGGGAACTGGTTATCTGTCAAGGACAAAGGTTACGGCGTCAATTCACAAGAGAAAGTGGTGGTTAGTTTCGGCTGTGGACGCTGTTATAGAATTGCAACATCCGAAAACTTTTTAACTCAGCGTTTTCTGAATTCTCATCTGCTTTGTATAGGTTATGATATTAGCGGTACATAAAACAAATGTGGGCTTTTATAATGCTATGATTTGTTTGTGAAATATGTACCACAGAGAGCGAAAATAAATTGATGAAGAAAAATAGCGTGATGGTCTAAATATGGGCTATGACATGAGGTCTAATGCTGAGATCAGATTTTCAACAAATATTTGGATGTTTTTCTTAATTTCGATTTTTCGCATTCCGCGTGATTTTCAAAACATGCAACGTCCCACCACACACTAAACACTTCAATTAGGAGGACGGCAAAAGTCTACCCATAAATGCTAACTTCTTACCAGTCGTTGAACACAGATTCTAGATATCTCAGGGCTTGCTGGGTAAAACGTGAACAACAGCTTTATATATATACATATGTTTATTATAAACTTATCGTAAGAAAGTCTGTTAGCACACTAGTCTTTAACCTTTATCACTTAAGTGCATTTACATTTACCATACACGTGCATTCACCACTTCTGGATTCAAAAGGGGAGAAGGGACCATTCAATTTATTTCTCGCAGTGAGGCGCCAGGGGGAGTATAAGGACCTAATTTTATTTAGGGCGCTGCTGACGTCACGGACTCCCCTGTAAGAGAAAGTAGTATGTGCGCGGTGCCCCCAACCACAGCTAGGAACTGGCCGTAGCCAGCCGGCACCTCCGACAAGCGGGCGCTGGGTAAAGGATTTAAGGATGCCGCGACACCCCCGGCGTTAGCTAGGAATCGGCAAGCCGACCGGTGTCTCCTGTACAAGGGCGGCAGGTTAGGAAGGAGGTCTAGGTGCTCCTAGACAAGCCAGGCAGGTAGAACCTGGCACCTAGACTGGGTAGTTAGGTTGCTGCTAGGCTCTTCTTCTTCTTTCTTCCTCCTTCCTTCCTTCCTTCTGGGATGGCTGCTAGGCTTCTGGCTGGATGGCCGGTTTTTCCCAAGATGTTTGCCAGTTGACATCCGGGAGCCAACTGAGCTCCGGCCTCGCTGCGCTGGGTTTTATACTCGCGGTGGCGCATGGGTGGTGAAAATTTTAACTACAAGTACGCGTTGCTAACTCATTTTTTTACATATTGCAAACTTCGTACTGAGGAATATCAAGGTTTTGACATTGAGAAATCACTAGTGGGAAAATCACTAGATGAACGTGACAATATAAACTAAAACTGTGTGCATTCAGACAATACAATTAATAATGAGCCTCGCAGGACTCTGCTATTGTAAACAACACGTTGAACAATGTAAATGACAATAATTGATAACATTAAAAAGAATATAGCGACCACGCAGGGTCTAATAATGAGTAAAACTAGTAAACGTAGAGGTGGAACCGTTAAACGTTTGCAGAAAACATTTAAACTAAAAGCGTACGCCTCGCAGGGACATTCCGCTTAACTCTTTCATCCGATTGAAAAGAATATAGCGACCACGCAGGGTCTAATAATGAGTGAATGGCGACCAAGCAGGGTCGTTACATATGCCCCTTCCTCGGGCGAAAATTTTGAAGAAATTTAAATCTTAAAATTTATGAAAAATTTTCATGAAACATTGATTTAAAATTCAATAGAAAAAATGACAGTAATAAGAATCTGTTTCTCCTACACATTAGTCACTAGGTCATCTTCTTCCCCTACCACTTCTCTTCTTCGCTCCGATGAACACCTGTAGAGGCGAAGGTTGTCGAAGTTGACTCGGTCGATGGGTTGCCTGGTCCTGGGGTGAACTAACATTGCTGTGTTGTTCCGAAGATCAGTGGCTAAATAAGGTCCAATATACACTTCGAAGAGCTTAGCTATTGTTTTATTCTTCCTCGAACTAAGCTTATGATTTCGAACAAGAACCAAGTCGTCTTCGTGCAGCTCGAGCGCATTTCCTTTAGTCTTAAATTTTCGTTTCATATTTCTAGAGCGCTCTTTGGACTTGGCTAGAAATAGCTTTTGGTTCCAGTTGGAGATTTGCGGGTCTACTTCGTTGATGGGCCAGTTGAAATGATCAAGGACTTCGTTAGGAACGGGTCTGTTGAAGAATAATTCTGAAGGAGCATAGCCGGTGGCTTCAGATACCGAATTATTGAGTAGCCAACAGATTTCAGTTAAAAATTTAGACCAACTTTGATGTTCACGATGGCAGAACAATCTGAGTAACCTCACAATTTCTTGATTCATCCTTTCGATTGTATTACTGCTTGGGTGGTAGGCGGTCGTGAAGAAATATCTTATGCCTTTCTGGTCAAGGTAGTCTTTCCATAGTCCTGAAGTAAACTGGGTACCCCTGTCTGACAATATGGCCTTAACTTTTGGAAAGTGGGAAAAGTATCCTCTCTCCATTATGTTTATTATTTCTCTTGCAGTCCCTCGCCGTACGGGATAAACTGAGACAAACTTTGTACCAACGTCTACCAGGGACAATATGTATTGGTATCCCTGAGATGAAGGTAACTTTCCAATTAAATCTATGGACAGCAGCTGGTGAGGATCCTTCTGATTTATGTGCAGCTTGTCCTTAAGGATTCCTAGTTTATCCATCTTAGTCTTAGCACACGTGAGGCAATCTCTAACATGCTTAACTACATCTGCCTTCAATTTGGGCCAAAAATAACGAGTCTTAATTCGGTTTAAGGTTTTGGCTAGGCCGAAATGTCCCTGCTCGTCGTGATTCTCTTTCTTAACTTTCTCCTTGAACTTTTCTGGAACACACAACTTCCACATTACTTCATCTCCAGAACTCTTCCTAAACAAAAGATTACCATACCTTTGGTACAGCTTCTTAACTTTTGTTTCTGCAGGCGAATCTTGCTCTTCCTTTTGTTCTAGGATTTTGATGACAGGCCGGCAAAAGTCATCAGCTTCTTGAGCTTCTATCCAACTTTCCACCTCCTTTATTTCATCTCGCTCCTGCCAGATGTAGTTCACATGGAAATTTCTGGTTTCTGGTTCCACATCTTCATCTTCCGCTGGATATCTGCTAAGCACGTCAGGTACTAAGTTTTCTTTTCCTTGGATGTAAATAATCTCGAAAGAGTAGGACTGCAATCTGAGGGACCATCTAGTAAGACGGCAATTCCAGTTCTTAGAGTTTTGTAGCCATACTAATCCACGGTGGTCAGTATAAATCTTGAAATGTCTACCCTTCAAATAAATTTCAAACTTATTCACTCCAAATAAAATGGCCAAACATTCAAGCTCATGAATTGAATAATGCTTTTCATTGTTCTTTAATTTTCGACTAGCATACTGAACAACAGCTTTATCTTCTCCTTGCTCTTGAAATAGGATGCACCCTAAACCTTTAGTTGAGGCATCGCTCTGAATACAGAACTCTTTATCTAGATTCGGCTGCACTAACGCTGGAGTACTTACCAATTCTTCTTTTAACTGAGAAAAAGCTTCTTCTTGAGCTGGACTCCAATTCCATTTGGTAGCTTTGGAAAGCAGCTGCACCAGAGGTTCTGTCTTCACAGAGAAGTTCTTTATGAATTTTCTTCTCCAGTTTGCTAGTCCTAAAAACTTTCTAACGTCCTTTTTACTAGTAGGGCGAGGGAACCTTAGAATGGCTTCATTCTTCTTTGGATCTACCTTGATCTGATCACCAGAGATTAAATGTCCGAGATACACTAGTTCTCCTTTCACAAAATTACATTTTCTTAATTTCACCTTGAGACCGACTTCTTCCAGTCTGCGAAGAACTTCTTCTATGTGTGTTAAATGAGTTGGAAAATCCGAATCAAAAATAAGGAGATCATCAATATACACCGTTAAATAACTTTCAGTCTCAGGTCCAAACACACGGTGCATAACAGATACAAAAGTAGAAACTGCATTCGATAAGCCATAGGGCATCTTTAGGAATTCATATTGACGACCTTTGTAGGAAAAGGCTGTATATTTTCTACATTCTGCTCTTAGGGGAATCTGCAAGTAACCTGAGGCCAGATCCAAACTAGTGAAGTATCGTGATCCTCGGAATCGTTGTAAAGATTCGTCAATTGGTGGAACGGAGCTCTTAGGGACCACCATGATGGCATTGAGTTGACGAAAATCCAGACAAAGCCGTACACTTCCGTCAGGCTTGTCGACCACTAATAATGGGTTCAGATACGGAGACACAGATGGTTGGATGATATTCCAAGCTTTCCAGAGATCTAATTCCTTTTCCAAAGCTTTTCTTTTGGAAAGTGGCACAGGGTATGGGTGGCGGTAAACTGGTTCAGAACTTTTCAGTACGATCTCGCATTCAGCACTTTCCATGGTTCCAGGTTTCTCTGAGAATACCTCTAGATACTGCAGCAGCACACTGAATAACTCCTGCTTCTGGGAATCGAGCAAAATATTTATCGTTTCGACCTTCTCTCTGAGGTCAGTGGGTTTATACATCCAATCCACTTCTTCATCTTGGATTCTTTGGATATACCGCACTATATCAATATTTAAAGGATTCCCCTCTCTCAGCTCAGAAGTTTTTCCGAACGACAACGTTACAATATTTTTCCTGAAGTTGATTTCAGCCTCGTGCTGTTTCAAGAAAGGCATTCCTAACAGAAGATCAGTTCCAAATCCTTTTAAGATGAAAACCTCAGTACTGAAATTTAAACCACCAATTTCTAACTCCACACGCCTGCTTCCACATACACGCTTCTTATGACTTCCAGAGAAATCTACTAATCGCACCTCTGGAACTTTCTGGATCTGTATGCCAGGTATCTTATCTACTAACTTAGTCCAGATTGAATAATTAAGGATCGAGCATTCACTGCCAGTATCAATCACACAGGTTACTGTAAAGTCCATTAATTTAGCTTGCACCACTGGGGATCTGTATCTAATTTTGGATTCCCTTGCAGACTTCAATTCCTTTTGTAAAATAGTCTCTTCAGTTTCTGTTAGCTGGAAATTTACTAGTAACTCTTGGACATCTTTTTCTATTAATTTGGGCCGCTCCTTCGAAGTCCCTTGCCTAAACAGGAACGAAGCATTTAGACAAGGTCCTAGTTTGTCTGGCTAGACTGGGACCTTTGATTTTGATGAAACTCCCGCGCTGTTTCTACGGCCTCCTCCTGCTCCGATGTAATGTTTTGTCTAGGAGAGGGAGGTCCGCGAATCTCATTCTGCTCACCCGTAAATCGTCGTCTCGGAGGACTAGGGCTACGTCTACCCTCATGGATCCTTCTTGGGTCAGGAGATCTACGTCTTTGGTTTTGGTAAGGTCGTAAAGAGTTTCTTCTAAAATCACGCCTGCCTCCTCTTTCATTAGTGAAACGTTGAGGGCGCTGATAATTACCTTCTGACCTCGTTTCTATGTTCCGGACTTTATAGTTCATTGAGGGATTCTGTTCTCTTCCCTTCGGTTCATCTTTGTTCCTCCATGCATCTGGCTCATCATAGATTTCGAAATCCTTCAGGAAATGAGTTAGGTCATCTACCGTTCTAGGCGCATGTGCTAAACAAAGGTTTCGCATTCTATAAGGAAGTTGCCCGATGATCAAATTTAGTACTTCTCCTTCATTAAAGTTATCACTCAGGTTTCTATAGGCCGCATAAACGCTCCAGGCAAAGCTCTCCATACTTTCGTGGACAAGTCTGGAATATCTCCTGTTTCTCACAGCTGTTAGCTGTCGTTGTCTAGCCTTCTCAGAAGCGAATTCTTCTTTGAACCTGGCGCAAAAGTCAGCATAATTCACGAAACTATCAATATTTCCTGCAAGCCAGTGTTCAGCTTTATCAGTGAACACTCTAGGAAGCAACTCTAGCCTATAATGTTCGGGTACCTGCATAAGTTCAAAGCTGACGTTGAGCTCCCGAAGATATTTTTCAGCTGACTGAGCTTCAATGTCGCCCTTAAATTTAGGAATGTGGGCGATATCCGCCATTCTAGGCATCTTAAAATCTGGCCTTCTTCTAGGTGGCGATCCATCTGAAGTATCATCGTATCGAGGCCTCTTTCTTCCATCAGCCTTCATTCTGTTGGCAGTGAATAGAGGTTTCTCAACTAACCTAGGCGGCTCATAAGGAGTGGCATGCGGATTCAGATCTCTATCCGGAGTGAAAGGGCTGGAATGAACATCTGGAGTGGGTTCTGGCTGAACATTCAATCTTTGGAACTGAACCTGAAGTTCGCTTACCCTCTGAACAAATGTTCCTGTCTGATCTTGCATTTCTCTTCGCAGAGATACTTCAAGCTTCCTTGTCTCTACCCTGAGAGAATTCACCTTCTCTTCAGCTGCCTGCTCTACGTCCTTCCGCAGAGTTGCGGTCATTGACTCCATCACTTCCTTCTGTTCCTGCACGACTTTCTCGATGGATTCGGTCTTCTCTCCCAAATTTTGGACAGCTTTCTCAATGGACTCCACTGTAATATCTACTTGTCCGCGCCACTGAGATAATGGTTCCAGTCTTTCCTGAAGTACCTCTTTTACTCTCTCCTCAACCTTTGCTATCTCTTGCTGAGAAGTAAGTTGGATACTTTCTACTCCGGCCTTAAGACCTTCTATGTCAGTCCTCTGCTGGGCAAAGAGGGCTTGCAGTTCATTCCTACGCTTCTCTTCTTCTTCCTCTTTTTCTCTCCGTCTTTTGGTTTCTTCTTCCTCTTTTTCTCTTTGTTTCTTGGCTTCTTCTTCCTCTTTTTCTCTTTGTTTCTTGGCTTCTTCTTCCTCTTTTTCTCTTTGTCTTTTGGCTTCTTCTTCCTCTTTTTCTTTCTTTCTTATTTCCTCTAGGCTCTCAATTAAAGCTCGGAGAGTTTCAAAGTCTTTTTCCCTTTTCTCCTCAATTTCTCTTCTTTCTAGCTCCCTTTTCTCTTCAATCTCTCGTTTCTCAAGCTCCCTTTTCTCTTCAATCTCTCGTTTTTCAAGCTCCCTTTTCTCTTCATGAAACTCTATTAGGGATCTAAGTTCTATCAGTTCCTTTTTTCTCACCTTTTCAGCCTGAACTGCCTCTCTTTTGCGCAATTTCTCTTCTTCCTGTTTCTCTTTCTTCCTGCGCTCTTCATCTTCAAGTCTCTCTTTCTCTCGGCGTATTTCTTCTTCAAGTCTCTCTTTCTCTCGGCGTATTTCTTCTTCAAGTCTCTCCTTCTTTCTGTCTTCCCTATCTTTCGTCAGCCATTCCAATAACCAATGGTCTGATGGAGGATTGGTCAGCGGACTTGGTTCTTGTATTGCGGTCCCCGCTACTTGAGTCTGCAGAGCAGATTCACACGTCTGGCATTTAACTCCTACAGCGGGGAAGGTAGCCACATCTTTTCCATCACAGCTCCAGTGAATTTGGCGCTGGCACTGGCAACACTGGAAATGTGCTGCTTCTTCTCCCAGTTCTTCACAGCAACCATATCCAGACTCTGAATCCATGGTCTTCCTCCCTCTACTTCTCAGGTTCATACCAGTAAATTCTTGTTCCATGTTTAATACAGTCCACACTTTCACTTTCACTGGACAGTACTTTTAATGCACGGTTCGGTTGGCTTCACTTAATTGCACTGTTATGTCGGGCCCCACGTTATGGACGCCAAAAACTTTTGCAACGTCCCACCACACACTAAACACTTCAATTAGGAGGACGGCAAAAGTCTACCCATAAATGCTAACTTCTTACCAGTCGTTGAACACAGATTCTAGATATCTCAGGGCTTGCTGGGTAAAACGTGAACAACAGCTTTATATATATACATATGTTTATTATAAACTTATCGTAAGAAAGTCTGTTAGCACACTAGTCTTTAACCTTTATCACTTAAGTGCATTTACATTTACCATACACGTGCATTCACCACTTCTGGATTCAAAAGGGGAGAAGGGACCATTCAATTTATTTCTCGCAGTGAGGCGCCAGGGGGAGTATAAGGACCTAATTTTATTTAGGGCGCTGCTGACGTCACGGACTCCCCTGTAAGAGAAAGTAGTATGTGCGCGGTGCCCCCAACCACAGCTAGGAACTGGCCGTAGCCAGCCGGCACCTCCGACAAGCGGGCGCTGGGTAAAGGATTTAAGGATGCCGCGACACCCCCGGCGTTAGCTAGGAATCGGCAAGCCGACCGGTGTCTCCTGTACAAGGGCGGCAGGTTAGGAAGGAGGTCTAGGTGCTCCTAGACAAGCCAGGCAGGTAAAACCTGGCACCTAGACTGGGTAGTTAGGTTGCTGCTAGGCTCTTCTTCTTCTTTCTTCCTCCTTCCTTCCTTCCTTCTGGGATGGCTGCTAGGCTTCTGGCTGGATGGCCGGTTTTTCCCATGATGTTTGCCAGTTGACATCCGGGAGCCAACTGAGCTCCGGCCTCGCTGCGCTGGGTTTTATACTCGCGGTGGCGCATGGGTGGTGAAAATTTTAACTACAAGTACGCGTTGCTAACTCATTTTTTTACATATTGCAAACTTCGTACTGAGGAATATCAAGGTTTTGACATTGAGAAATCACTAGTGGGAAAATCACTAGATGAACGTGACAATATAAACTAAAACTGTGTGCATTCAGACAATACAATTAATAATGAGCCTCGCAGGACTCTGCTATTGTAAACAACACGTTGAACAATGTAAATGACAATAATTGATAACATTAAAAAGAATATAGCGACCACGCAGGGTCTAATAATGAGTAAAACTAGTAAACGTAGAGGTGGAACCGTTAAACGTTTGCAGAAAACATTTAAACTAAAAGCGTACGCCTCGCAGGGACATTCCGCTTAACTCTTTCATCCGATTAAAAAGAATATAGCGACCACGCAGGGTCTAATAATGAGTGAATGGCGACCAAGCAGGGTCGTTACAAACAGATTATTCATAAATATGAATTTTATAATGTTTTAGCGATAAATGACTTTTTTAAAAATTTTAATTGCTTTTTGTGATATTGTCACTAGTAGACCATATTTAGACCACAATTTTGAAATACATCATTTTATCATTTTCTGGAAATTGCTTTTTTTTTTTTTTAAATAAATTGAGACCTTCTATACTTTAGCATGCTATTACATTTAAGTATATATTTCATAGATATGCATTTTAAAGGCCGGTGCTTGATATATTGTTTCCCTCCAAAATAAAAATGGGGCCCCATATATAGACCTTTTCCTCTATTATTATCCGGTGAAATATTTTGGAAAGTAGATTACGCGAACACACCCTGGCGAGTAACAGTTCTTGGTTTACTGATATTTCACACAGAATGTGGATTTTTCCTGTGAGCTTAGAGTTGAGGGGACCAGATATCACTTTTTAATGTTAAAGAGGCCTAAACCTTAGTCGCCTAACCTCAACAACAAGTGGCACTTAGGGACTCTTTCGAACTCGCGTGACGTAGCAACAGTTTGAATGGCTGCTCGCACATAGCAGTATAGGACTAAGACAAAAATCATTCTCTTCCACATAACGAGCAGTAAGTAATCACACAGCCGACGACGTAATGTGTTAACAGATATAAATGGAAATCGAACCATGTAAACATGCGTGTGTACCATCGTTAGGCCGGATTTAAACAATCAGGAACGAATTAAATTACGGCGACCTTGAAAGGTAGTTACACATTTTAATATATTTACATGTCTCTGTGATTTTTCCGTACATTTTACATGTTTCGGCTACATAAAATCTAGGCCGTATTTAATACTAAAATATCAAATGTAGTAAAATGACGCCATCAGCACGGTTTTAAAAAGCTGCTCCCCATAAATCGTAAGTGCATGCAACTGTTCACAGTTCGTTGGTTACCTTCAAGCTACAATACACATTTTTCATATTTGCATGCCTATGTGTAAACTATCAGGTAAATAACAATTACGTTGCACTAATTATCACTAGCGGCGTTAATAAAACTTACCTCTGTAAAATACTGCTTGTCTCAGATCAATTACAGCTGCCTCGCCACCTACAACTACTGAAATCACTCGTGTCTTGGAAACTGCGTTCGGTTGACCGGTGTTGCTGCAAAGTGGTGATCACCCTTTGGGTTTTGAGGCTCCAAAGCTAGTGTTGCAAATAGTGATTGGTCGTTCGTGAACGAATCGTTCCTTTTGAACGACTCCCTCTTGGGAACTGTGAAGTGCTCGCTCCTTCGGAGTGAACGAGCAGTTCCCCTGTGGTAGTCAGTCCCTCGTCCAAGGAGTCGTGAGCTTTGCGTGCATTGTTACTGCTGTGTATGTTCTCTGGTTTTCTTGTGGGAAGTCGAGTAGTAAGCGCAGTTCCCTCTCCCCTAATCCTTTTCACTCAAGCTAACTCCGTTGGTCGTTCCTTTGAACGGCTGCTTGAGTGAGCGAGCTCCGGTGAACTGCTTCCTGAAAAGGAACTGCCATGACCCGTGGTAGTTCCTCAGGAGTCGTGAGCTTTGCTTGTATGTTGCCAACCCTCCCAGTCGATGACTCACTCCTACGAACCTGCGGGGGAGTGGGGAGAGAGAGAGAGAGAGAGAGAGAGAGAGAACCCCAGTCTTTTGTTGCTGATTGTTGATAGTGGCGGTTTTCCGGGTAGCTATGCGTGCAACTCTGTTTACAGCAATGCTGCAGAAGCTCAACAATGAGGGAGGGATGGGCAAGTAATTCACCTTTAACCCTTTTTGTGGCATGTTTCCGCAACTCGCATTGCAAGGAACTGTAGAAGGAACTTGACAGATAGAACATCATCATATCCAACTTACGACAACGTTCCAATTCCGTGCTTTTCCATTATCGTAATGTAAAAGTGGGGCCGGGAGGCGGAGAGAGCTTGAAAAATACGAATGCTATTCTTCGTAGTCCAAGGTTTAGCGTCCTTCCATTCTCTTATGGGTGTTCGTTTGACCGTGCATCCATCTCATTTAGGGCTGAGCCGATGCCGATGTATCGGTATCGGAAAGTATCGGTTGGAATTTATTTACCGATACTGGCCGATACTTTTTCGGAATTTTGCACTTTCATGGGGTCCGCAAATATGCCGCGCAACACTTCGCGGAGTCTGATTATAATGGAAGTTATGTAAAATTCGAAGTTTCTTTTTAATTTACACCACTGTGTGCGAAAAGAATGAATTTTATGATAACATAACATGTAATTTAATATTCTAATGTAATTCTTGAACTTTTTAAAGCAAAAATCTTGGTAAATTGATGCACATAACAAGAGTGGAATTCTTACACACTAATGTAAATCAATATTTTAATAACATTTAATTATTAAAATTTTCAAGTATCGGCATCGGTGTCGGTTCAAAGTGGTATCGGCTCAGCCCTTTAATTGCATGAACGTCTGGAAAGGTGGGGGAGAGGCGTCTGCCACTCTACAAAATAAATTTCAACCTAAAATTTGTACATTTTACACATATAATTTCATTTCAATCTCAATTTATGTAAATTATTAGAAGGGCGTTACAGGTACATGCTAACTTCAAACTGAAGTTTTTTTTAGGAGATTATCCTATTTTGGGAGCAAATATGCCTCGTTTGACACCTTCGAAAAATACCTTGTTTGCCCTTCCCTGGAAAGAAATACAGCGGACGTCCATGTTTAAAATATTTTCCCTCATCTATCACCAGGCGCTGTAATGCACTGCGACAATAAGGGGTAGGAATTCATTTTTGGAAAGGAAGAAGGGAGAATATAACTTGTCCAACTTTTCCTTTATTAGCGGCACCGCTTTGTTCAGGCTTGCCTTCGATTTTCTGATGGGGGCTTTTTGTCCGCTAAGGTTCAATTATCCATTAAAATATATATTTATCAGTCGATCCTGATCCATTGTCTGCAGAGGAAGACAATCTGTCAGCTTCTCATTCGACATTTCACTCGCGATGTGGGAAAACGAGATCACAAACACTTCGTGATTCTATCTTCTCGCGTTTACAGAAGTTTACCACCGCTCGGACAACAAATTGAAATACTTTACAGATAAAAAGGTTATTTACGGTGTATAACCAAGTCATTTACGCTTGCTGATTTTCTCTCCCGGACCGGAATTGAATTTATTTAAAATTCCTGGACCTTTACCAACCCTGCTTTCGACTTCTGTAACTGGTGTTTGTACGCGACTTATCGCATAAATCTGACCAGCACTGCAGGAGTGCCCAGTGTTCCTCTCCACATCGTGCCATAAATTCAAATAAAGTATTTAATTACGACAGCGTACGTACCTTCTGTACTATCCTATTACTGAAAGTAATTTTTATTAGCTTCACTGAACACTTTACTTGATCTGCTGACCATTTTTTTTCCTTTTCTTCATCTAACGGATTAAATATGGTGCACCTAGTAGCAAAAGTTACTTGGACCCAGCTAAAGTAAAAAAAATAGTAAGGAAATATATTCTGATTCCTCCCGCACGGCTCCGCCTACATACATGTTGAATTTTATATTATTTTAAGGGGAAACCCCCCTTAATTTTGATGCCGCGATCTGCCACTGTGGGGGAGGGTACCCCTGCAGCACTGAACATCAGAAAAATATCGACTTATCGAAATAACAGGAATACATTTTATCAATGTATCAAAATACCAAAATGTATATTATTTTTAAAAATCCAAATACGGAATTGATGTAACCGAATACCTGTGCATATCAGACACTAAAATGTCTAAATATCGAAGATATGAATCATTTGGCACAGAAATGCCAAGATATATAAACATGATGCCTAATTTAACCAAATATCAATATGCCGAAATAAATAAATAAAGGGGGAACCCCCGAATGTTACCAAACCTCCACCCGTATGCATTCGAGGGCATACGCTTTGTCCCAGTGCCTCTGTGAATAAACTGGGACGTCTTTTGCTCGAATTACGGTTCCCCCGTTATTGTTTTGCTCTACCACTTTATTAAATTTCCCATTACAATATTTGAAAGTATACAAGAAAATAACATTACTACATACATGAAATGATTACATAAAATAGTGTATGGACACAGTATTACAGTACAGAATTATTTCTTCGTGAGATGGAGATTCTGTATGAAAGTGTTTGCAGTTTATTGTAGTTTGGTATGGCTGTAAGTACCGGATTCTGTGGTACCAGAATCTAAGAAATTGAGGATTTGTATGGCTCGAGTGCTCTATTTAATATAGTTGGTTTTTAAAGGTATGATTAGGCTCCTGGACCAGCCACCGAGAGAGGGTGAGTTGATGGTTGAAGACCATTTTTAGTTTGTATTGTTTCGTCGTTTGCTCCACCCCAGAGGCTAGGTGTTCCGCCCTCGGTGTCCCGTCCCGTTTCCTTTAGGAGGAAGTGGACAAGGTATAGAGCACTCGAGTTCCATCACTATAGTGGAGTATTGCAATTTGTAGTGAGAAAAAAACAAAAAAAAAAAACAGAAGTTGTAGATAAAATAAAAGAAAAGATCGTCGCCATGTTGTGTATGTGTAGGCCGAAATGTGTGCACTTCAGCTAATTCATGGCGACGTGTATGATTACAATCAGATAACTAGTAAATGTAAAGTAAAATAACTTTTAATAAAATATTAATGAAAATAACAATGATAATACGAAAATAAGATACTATATTATTATGAGTATTAATAATGAATACAAGGGTTTATGAAGCTCCGGATTTCCGGTGCTATGTTCTTACTGGCGTACCAGTACGTGTATCTACAGAGGGGTTTTATTTGATAATTTTATGAATTTGGGTTGTGTTGTTTTGAGGCTGTCTCCCTCAGAAGGTAGTCCTTGTGTATTTCTCCTTGCATTCACATGAGACGAAATCTTCTTCTTTCGGCTGCTTCACTTCTGCCTGTAGATGTCACGAAGAATTTCCTTCTGGGGGCATTTACTGGTGCGTCCTCCTTATCGCTCTTCTCCCCGGGAACTACTGTGGGTGATCTCTACGCGTCGAGAGAGCATTTTGGGACCTCGTCACCCTTCTATCTTGAGGCTGGCTGGGAGTAATGAGAGGTGTAGTAGGTCGAGCCTGCAGCTGTGAGTTGAACCGTTTCATTTCCTCCAAGGAAACTGCGTTTGTCAAGCATTTCAATTTGTCTATTTGTTGCTGACAGAGAAGGATTTTGATATTCGTCGTTGGTAGTTCCTTCCTCAGATTCTTGATGTAGTCTCCAGCTGCCGGGCAGAAGAAGACCTTATGTTCTGGAGTATCCTCTGTCTCTCCGCATGTGGCGCATACTGTTGTTTGCCTGCTACCAATTCGGTGCAAGTGAACTCCATAAGGACCATGGCCTGTCAGCAGGTGAATAAGTCCTCTTATGGGGAGATCACCAGCCGAAATGCTGATTACAAAAAAAAACCGCTTGAAATATTAGCAAATGACAAAAATGTACAAATTAATTCAAAAGCAATTCTTCTACTGTGGCGCCACCATGTCTGTGCCCGTGGAAAACATGCGAACTATATGATTCTATCTCGTTTAAACATGCAACACTAGCGCCACTACTCCTACACCAAAGATTCAAATATGTACGGTCCGTGAATAGACATTACGAGTACACGTAAAATTGTGGAACCATCGTATGGACACCATTATTTACATCACGCCAGGGACGTCGTTAGAGGGGGGCACTGGCCCCGGAAAACGTCCACATGGTCCCGGGAAACTGTTCTGTATTTGATGGAAATTTTACTTTGATGACAAATATTGCAAAATAATTCTTCAGTAAATTTTGCTTGCAGTTTGAAACACTTCTTCAATTTTTAGTAGCACGAACCCAAGCAAGGCATTTCTTTCTTATTTCCTCTTTCTTACTTGTTGGACACAAACAGATGTATTGGGAGGGGACACAAACAGATGTATTGGGAGGGGATGCAGTTAATGGTTTATTGGTCCGCCCTGGTAAGGGAAGTCTGAGACCTATTGAAAATGCACTTTTTCTCCTTGCTGCACACCAGATCCAGGATCCCCCCCAAAACCCGCACTTTCTCTTCATCTGCCCCTGCACTGGCTCCATGGACGCCGAAAGGACGACACAAACAGGAAGATTTAGCTACGGGTGGCTAGAACGTTCTGCGTTAATTATTTTATGGGTCACAAAATATATCCCCATGCGTTTCAAATTCCAAGAACAGAATCCTATTGCTTGTCCCTTTTTCGGCGCGGGAATGAATGACATAGCGGTTCATCTTACATGCACACAACCCTCCTGCTAATGACCTGCCCTGCAAGGAGGGAAAGGCCACTTTCTGAAAATTCGGAGAAACATCGAAGCGGTCGGTTCATCTGTTGATTTGGTGGACAGTTGATATCTGTCATTTTGAAGTAGGATTTGTTGTCCGAGCGGTGGTAAACTTCTGTAAACGCGAGAAGATAGCATCACGAAGTATTTGTGATCTCGTTTTCCTACATCGCGAGTAAAATGTCGTATGAGAAGCTGCCAGATTGTCTTCCTCTGGAAACAATGGATCAGGATCGACCAAATATCCAACATATTGACGTTCTAAAAGAGAAGTATGACTACCAGACAAGATCTTGGGTTCGACTCCCAGGGTGGTTGATCTCATGTATAATGAAGAATAAACCACGTTTCAATTAAGAAAGGAAACTAGGTATGTAGCAATTGTTTTTACAGCCGTCTGCATGCTCTATAAGTATTATGTTACAAAATTTGTATTTGTATATATTTATGACTTTCTGTGATTTTTCTTCATTTAGCCTCCACCTGCAAATGCGGAAACTGCTGCTGCTTAGGTGGCTAGGTTGGCTAGACATACAAATATAATTAATCCCTAATCATACAACGAATAATACTTATAATATAATCATGAGTTATGGAGAAGAAAATAACTTATCGAGCATTTTCTGTTTCTATTTGTTGTGCAGTGGTTAACAAGGTGCATTACGATGCCAGGGGTCCTGGGTTCGAATCCCGGACTGGTCGTGTGTGTTCTTTATGATTGTCCTCTCATCAATTTCACATCACTCATTGTCATCTTCATCTTCACGATTAGCCAAAAAGTGTCAGAAAAGCGAAGTAAAATAAACCAAATCAATCATTTATATATTTCTATATTACGCCGCTTTTCTACGTCTTGGGTTAAATACGACGATGAGGATGAATGATGAGCCGAAGGAATGGCGATGGGACAGACATGATACAACCATAACTGTCCAATGTCCGAACCTTGGACCTCTGGTTTCGTAGCGTGTTATACTCAGTGAAATTCTTAGAAAGAAAAACTGTAAAAGTGGGGTGAAAAGAAGCAAAGTTGTACAATGCATAAAAAGCCTTGTTTAGTTCTTCTAAAACCTTCCAATTATCGAGTTCGTGTTTTAAGTCCTCCACTGTATGCACAGTAAGGCTAATCGGTAATGTGAACCACTATGTGCCTCCACCGGGTATCGAACCCGGGACCCCTTAATTGTAAGGCGGCGACGCTACCACTGCGTCATCGAGGAGGCCGAGAAAAACTTACAATTAGTCAGTAAAATTAATATTGAGGGACAAGGCCGGCAAAGTTGCGCGTGGTCATCACATCGAGTCCCATAGTTTCGAGAGCAGAATTTGCTTCCATATCGCTTTCAAGTACTTCCCAAATTGTCCTCACGATGTTGGAACAGCACAGAAATTTTGGAACTGATACAAGCAGGCACATACCCAGGGAA
The DNA here is from genome assembly GCF_977018435.1 of Lepisma saccharinum. Taxonomy (NCBI): domain Eukaryota; kingdom Metazoa; phylum Arthropoda; class Insecta; order Zygentoma; family Lepismatidae; genus Lepisma; species Lepisma saccharinum. The sequence goes on from NC_139235.1 coordinate 33,379,030, forward strand.
GGGGCTCGGGGGCTGCAGTCCTTCCCCGAAATCCTACCAAATATCTGATTTTAATAATGTGTAGTAGTAATTAAATGTACTTCATTAACAGGATTAAACATTTTGTATATGGTAAGTTGCAATATACAAAAAAATGATCTTCAGCGCATTTACTCCTACCCCCAACCTTTTCGTCTTTAGATGGCGGCTGCCGATAAGGGATAAGCCCCTTCCGAAATAATTCTGGATACCGGCCTGACCACCAGCGATCGAACCTTGAACCTTTCGATTGATTGATTAATTGAACTGGTGTTTTAAGTCCACCTGTACAGTAAGGCTAATCGGGACTGGACCTACAGTTTAAAGTGAGATCCGAACAACTATGTGCCTCCATCGGGAATAGAACCCGGGCAGGTTGTTCAACCTGCCGAACCAAAGACGAGAGCGTAATTTATTTCAGCGTGTGGGAACTTTGTTTTATCCTCCACACACAAATAAGATTAATTTTAAGGAATTAGACGTGTGAATATAATTTCTTGTCGTCATAATTTCCCAAGTGAACAATCAGATGCCATAGAAGACTCGGCCCCGCCCTTGAACTAAGAGATACCGGATTCGATTCCGGTATGAACTGTATATATGAAATGCCTAGCTTGAACTCATTACGCACACATTTCATATTTGCACTGTTGCCAATACTTGTAAACCTGGTTCCAGCACTTTATATCAAAAACCACGGGAAAGCGTTTTATCTACTTCTAAATTTTTTTCCAGCAAATTTAAAAATATAAAGATTAATGAATAGAGCCCGGAAGTTTGGCAAAATGCCTCTTTTTATCTACTGCATATATTGATAAAATTTTTCCGGATATACGTTTCTTATGTTGTTTCGAATGTTTTAGAAGCCTTTTCATTTTGCCTATTTTGCCTATTTGGGACCCCACTGTCTATTTTTAATTATAATGCCTTTTTTTGCCTTTTTCAATGAAATTTGACAATTTTTTTTTAAAAAAATGTGTATATAAATTATTTTTCTCCCAAAAAACGTTGTTGGCGTTTATTTTCCTTCCGTTTATTATGTGAATAATTTTCGCCTTTTAAGTAATATTGAACTCACGTATGTTTCAACATTGCTGAAGGAGAAAAGTGTGAGAGAAAAATATTTCATGCTGAGTCAGGATATTGCCTTTCGGTTAACATTTCTTGTGCATGATTGACTGCTGAAGTGGACAGGTTGATTTCGAACACAAAGAAGATATTTCTGAAATCTCCCTCTCGAACCCGAAAATTTCAGGAAGTTGCGATTGAGCTTAGTTTACCTCAGCAACCAGTCTTGACGAGATGGGAAACCTGGATATCAGCAGCTATATATTATGCTAACAACCTTCAAAAAATCAGTGAGGTGATCGATGCTCTTCCAGAAAATGAAGCAGCTTCAATTCGTGAAGTGAAAAAACTCCTGTGCTATTCAAGTTTATTTTTGCACATTATGGTGCATTGCCAGAGACAATTACAATTATAGCATCCATGAAAATCTTCGAGGAATCTATGCAGCAGATGATGGAAGTGCCAGGAGAAAGGGGTCAGCTGTTGCGGAAAAGTGCAAACGGGTAGTGAGTGCAAATGAGGACTTGAAACATTTGAAAACAATTTGTGATATTCTTAAAGGTGAAAATGCTGTTACCGAAATCAGTCCAGCTACATTAGCTTGTTTTATGTATGCTCCAATAACTTCTGTCGAAGTAGAAAGATCATTTTCTATTTTGAAAAACATTCTCTCTGACAGACGACTATCAATGAATGTTGAGAACTTAAAAAAAAAGCACCTTGTAGTTATGTGCAATCAAGACGGAGAAAATTGAAATGCTCTTCCCAATTCAGATTTTAACATTTTGCCAGAAATTATAGATAAAAGTAAGCGACTTCCAAATGTGCCTTTTTTTTGGTTTATTTTGCCTTTTTTTCATTTTTAGTGCCTATTTTCCACATTATAAATGCCTTTTTGCCTGCCTATTTTAACGAAAATAAATGCCTGAACTTCCGGCCTCTACTAATGACATTGTTCTTGGTGTATCAGCCATTAAGCTATTGAGTTCATTCTGCATTTAGTTTCCCAAATAATGGCTGTGTATTTCGCAAGAGTATATCCGTAGACTGTTGGGGGCTACAGAAGAAAATGATGTTCCTTTCCAATTTATTAATTGATTGATTTGGTGTTTTAAGTCCACTTTATGCACAGTAAGGCTAATCGGGACGTGTTCTACAGTGTAAAGTGGGATCCGAACCACTATGAGCATCCACCGGGTATCGAACCCGGAACCCCTCGATTACAAGGCGACGATTGCTACCATGCGCCACCGAGGAGGCCCTTGATCCTTTTCTTTCCAGGGCTATATATATATATACACACACACACATACATATATAATGTATGTATACAGCATAGGCCTATATAGTGTATAAATAGTTTGTTAGAAAAAATCTTACGTTTGGGCCCCCCCAAACTGATCCACCTAGCTACGTCCCTGCATCACGCACACGCATTGTTGTAAGGAAGTGCATTATCAATTATCATGAAGAGCCAAACAATATAAGATTGTTATCAACGATTCTTCAGGTCACGTGGGTGGAAGAGGTGAAGAAGATGAAATGGCATAATTCACGATGCAGATACGTCTGGTCCAAGACCTGTTCCCTGCTCGAATAAGGAAACCTTTGTGATATTGTGTACAGTGGGGTGCACAAGTATTGCGCGGTAATATTTTCATTAATTTTTCTCTAATATACTTCGTGTTTTTAAATATTGGATTTTTACGTATCCTGGCGCAGAAGTTGTCAGCTACTTATTTGGTGTAGGGTTTCAATTCCTGAAGCTCTCATTGCATAAAACAAAGAGATTGTTTCAATTCCTGAAGCTCTCATTGCATAAAACAAAGAGATGGTGGACAATTTGCTTCGTAATACTTATGCATCCCACTCCGCAATAACAGTCACAGGCTCTGCCAGATATTTTTGTAGCGGAGTCCTGGCCATTGATATAAAATTGAATATTAGAAGTTTCAATTAGAATCAAATAACAATGAAGTAATACTTACAACCTATACTTTTATGGCTAATTTGATACCTATATGAACTAATAAACGGCACAACCGTTTATTTCTTCACATTTTATATCATTAATATATATGCATATTTATTCTATTTTGTTATTAAGATTTGCACACTTCGCTTCGTTAAAGAAAGATCTACAAATTAGGGTGATGTTTTAGTCATGTATTTATTCTAAATACTTGTGTATTTTTTGGAATTTTGAAAACTCACAGAGATTTTTATTATTTAGATTAAATATTAAAATATGAAAGCGTGAAGTTTTGACGTGCACTTTACACCAAATATAAATTATAAGCACTTTAGAAATCTGTCCCATTGCTCTTAAGAACATGAAACAAATTTAAAACATTAAAGCCTAGGAATAAAATAGACAAATAAACAAAAATTCATCCCTACTGGTAATATTATCCCACTAAAAGGATACATTTTTGGCTCGACTTAGGACCGTCTTACCTGCATTTGTATAATTTTACTTGCAGTTATGATCCTGAAGAAGTGTATTGTTTTTAAATTTATGCATGGTTTTAGGTAAGTGGTTTTCTGACATAATGATGCAGCCTGTGCAGACTCATGTGGTGATTCACCTATAAATTTTAAACTATCCATTCACTCGAGAAATGTTTAGTGAAAAATATTACACCATGTAGTTTACGATAAAACCAAGCGCGTCAGGAGGATTCATTCTCGAGGGGGGGTATTCAAAGTAAGGAGAACGTGGGGAATGCTATCCACCCAGTTAAGAAAATTCTAATCAAACGGCATTCCCCCTAGGATAATTTGCCTCACACACACACTTCATTGTCTCCATGTTGATCTTAACAAGCAACCGCTCAACTTGGCAAAGCATCCTCAGTCCCCTTCCCCCCTCTAGGCATTTCAGACGTATCTTACAATACAATAAAGTCGCATTCAGTGAATTATAATTAGGGGTCGGAAGTTGAAGACCTAAAAAAAATATTGTAAAATAAGCCATGGAATAACCTCAAAACGATTAAAAATGACATACAAGTGAAAAAACACAACCTAAAAATAATTTTCGCTCTAAAAATGCAAGCTTTATTGGACAAGCAAGTTGTTTGGTGTTTTTAAACTACTGACGCAAATTTTTACTTCAAGGTTTTTCTGTGTATGTATTGGGTTGATGCATAAGTTCGTAGCGTTCTTTTCACCGTGGAAAATATATTATTATTTGATACTAATTTGAGATGAACAAAAGACATGCATCGATCAGTAATATATTTTACATCAGTAGTTTTTCAACTCAACGCCTGAAGAAATCAGCCGATTCGGGGTTAAAAGCGTTGTCAAGCCTAGTTTGAAGAGCATTTTCATCACCAAAGGAGATTCCTTGAAAAAGATTGATGGATTGAGAGCTGAAAAGGTAGCAATCCGAGGGCTCAAGATCTGGAGAGTAAGGAGGATGTGGAATAACTACCCAACCAAGCTTCTGGATAACAGCTTTTGTCATGTTAGCGGAGAGTGAGTATACATGTACATTATCGTGTCGCAGCCCTTGATGCTGTCTTCCTGGACTTATATATGGAAACTCATTCAAAACAAACTCTTCTACTATAGCGTCACCATATCTATGCCCGTGGAAAACATGTGCACTATATGATTCTATCTCGTTTAAACATGCAACACTAGCGCCACTACTCGCAGGTCATAGATTCAAATATGCACGGTCCGTGGATCGAAATGTTTTCTCTCCACTGGACAGTTATTGTTCTTTAGCCCATAAATAACACAGTCTTTGTTCAAATCTGTAAAATTCAATGCGTATTCACAAGCACAACAATGCCACTCCAATTGATGAACATTAAACGATAAACGAACTCCTAACACCGCAGTGTTGCCATACCAAACACAAACGCCACGAACTTATGCATCAACCCAATAATTCGTCTCTGCCTTATAATGAAGGGTTCCCGGGTTCGATACCTGGTGGCCGGGTTCGATACCCGATGGAAACACATAGTGGTTCGTATCCCACTTTAAACTGTAGGTCCAGTCCCGATTAGACTTACTGTGCATAAAGTGGACTTAAAACACCAACTCAATCAATCAACCAATATCCTTTAAAGAGTGAGCCTTACACGATACAGTAGTCGGTCATCATCTGAATTGTGTTTCGCGTACATCAGATTATATATATTTTTTTAAATCTTGTGAGTAAAACCTTACCGTCGCCAGCAATTCACACAAAACTGTTGGAGGAATAATACATGTACGTACCACAATTAATTATTTAATCCATTGAGAAACTTTCAGTTGAAAATAATATATTTTGCATTTCCATTGACCGCATGGCGAACTTGCTAAAAAGACCATGTCTGGAAATTTAAATACATTAAATTATGTTAGCACCAAAAATGAAGAAATATGCATTGAAGGCTGCAAAAACAATAAAAAAAAATGAAAAATAAAAGCAATGTTTTCACAAACTTTGGAACTCGTAACCCAGAATTTCAGCTCTAGAATTAGTACTTAGCTCAGCAAATCACCGAGTAATCTTTTTGGAAGTTGCAAAAACACTTGCTTAAGCACCATGGTTACACATCAATACAATTTTACATGTATAGAGTTTCATTTATTTTATCAACAAGTTCTTGAAGGGTAAAAGAAAAATATAATGTTCATTTTGTAGATTCTGCCCATAAATGTCCATCTCATTGCAAAAAAGTTTTTAAATTGGAAATCATCATATACATAAAAACCCAAATATTAAATCATTTGGCAGGATTGGGCTCGTCTCAAATTTCCACTTCGAGCACTGGGACAGAGTTAAGATTTTATATCTTGCCCTTAATTTGTTGTACCCCTCATCCGTGTTCTCATGCTAAAATTTCACCAGGGGGTCCGGACCTCCCCCTCCAAAAACTTACTGATTACTAAAATAAAATAATGAAAATGTACTTTTCAGCATAATACTGTACTCGATTGTACCGTACTCGATGGTTATTTATTTCCTATGAACTTGGAAGGCGAAGGACAGGACCAAAGAAGATTTCTGCACACTACTACTACTCATGATAAATGCATAAAATATTAAGCAGGAACTTTACTTTTACTGGATCTACGTAACATTCTTTTTTATTACACAAAAAATATTCAATTCTTGATCTATTTGGCATTAACTTCCTTGTTAATCTACCAATTTTGGTGATCCGAAGTACATGCAAGCTGGATAATAAATATTTGACGTTCCTATTTATATGCATCGTGGCTTCGACAGCCCTTGAAGGGCCTTCGCCTATCTCCTGACTGACAGTCTCCTCCCACATTCCTACCTAGAGCCTAGAGGTGTGGAGATCTTCAACTGGCAATGGGGTGACATGGGGCAGTAATGCTATTTTTATGTGAAAACCCATTAATAACAAAAATAAGTTTTGCCCTCTTATGATACTAAAATGTGGAAATGTTCCGCCTAATTTATCCAATAGTTTTTTTTATTGTAGCAGTGACCTAAATACATTTTACTTGACATGTATATGATATAATGAACATACCTTTACTCTTCCTCATTTTAAACAGAAACATACTATTCATTACGTTTCCATATTATTTACGTAGAAAGATAATTAATGAACTAAGTGTACATGTAATGAAAGTTGTTACTTGTTGTACATAATAGAAATACAAAAGTTAACTTTGGTGGTGGTATTCTCATTTCACACACATTATTTGGATGCGGGCAACTCGTGCCCAGAAGAGTCGACATCCAACATTAAGTTTGTGTGCACTAGCAGAAAGATGCATTGACAAAATAGACCTTATGATACCTTGTGGGAATTTGGGAACGGTGTGATTGTTGTATAAATATTGATATTCAAATTTTCTTGCTCCATTTTCTGTTCCAAGATAGTACACAGCATATTTATCAATGGCGTTTTCATTTAAACGCAAGAAAAACATTCCCCAGTCTCGAATGTGGAAGCAGACAGGGTTAACTTCCCAATCTTTTACGTGGATATGCCAAAAATTTCGAAATCTATGTCCGGACTTGACATAAGTAGGGTGCACTTCCAAAATATGCTTCACCATGTTTGCTTTAACGAATTGGATGTTCTCATCGCATTCATCAGCATAAGGACACACGTAGTGGGCGTAATCACATTCCTCCATGTGATCTAAGAGGACTTTCCCTGTAAGAACTACTGGACATCCAAACTTCACGTTGGGGCACTGAAGGGGCATTTTGCAAATGATGCTTTCCACCGAAGTGCTTCGTTTAGCCTCTGCAATGTTTGGTATCTTTATTTCGCATTTTGAGCACAGACGCAATTTTGTGAAACATTCCTCGCAAAACAGGTGACCATTTTTACACTCGTATATTGCATAGAGTAATGTTTCAGAACACTCTGAGCACTTTACTGATGACCACATGACACGTAACTGTTTCGCAGAATATTGCGTGCTGTTTCTGTCTGCCATCTGATACCTGAAATTGAACAATATTCCAGTGAATATTCTAAACAGTTTAAAACGAAAAATAATGCACATTTTCAAAATAGTTCATCGATAAATAAATTGTATTTTCAACTTTCCCTTATACAATTTACACTTCATTCTGATGTACTTGGCCTCTTTTTCTTATTCTTGCCAGGTCACTGGCGTATGCAGAGGGGGCTGAAGGGGTTACAATCAGGGAAGGCAGAGAAGGAATGGGCTATCGGCATAGTTAGGATATTTTTTATAATTAAAAAACAAACAAAAAAACACTGCGTTGGAAAATTATTTGGGGCAAAACAATATTGAAATAACAACCATCAATGTAGAGTAGAACGCATAAGTTTTTCTCTGTAAATTTCCACTAACTATTTCTATTAATTCTCTCTTGGATTCAATGTGTTTTTAAGGAATATTAGGGATGGCCAAATCCGGATTTTTTTAAAATCCGGAATCCGGATAGTAAAAACGGAGAATCCGGCTTTCGGAGGGCATTTGGATTTTGAATGGAATCCGGATTTCGAATTCAATCCATCCTGGCTCACGTTTATTTTAAATGTTTAAATAGCACGTAACTAAGTACACTGAATATATTTGCAGCTAATCCCAAACTGAGAAAAAGGAATAGTTGGCTAACTGAAAAGCAATGTGATCAGTGTTGTTGCAGTAGTATTGTACAACAGTTCTTTGTTTCCGCCAAACATGCCCACATTGCTCGATGGCTCCTTATCTGTCGTAGCAGTTGCACGAGAGCGATATTTTGATAGATTGGACAAGTTCCCGCTTCAGTTTAATGTGCAAGCACTTTCTGACGCCGAAAGAATATAATCATTTGCATCTGCTTCCTGAGATTACATGGTTCAAACAAAGAAATCGTATACAACACAAAATGTCATATATATTTCTTTCTGCTTTCCACCAAACTTTTCTTGCTCTCATGCATGGGTGGCGCGGAAAAGAAGGCGGGGATGGGGTTTTTCACCACCCCTTAATTGTCGTCCGCATCTGCCATGTTACGTTATGTATGACTTACTAAAACTTTGTCTTCACATTGGAGTAACACCGCTGTCTTTGTAGACAACAGACGTTGATATCAATCTGAAAGAGAACCCGCATTTGCTTTTCTCTATTAGGGGGGGGGAGTCTCTACACTTATTAGTGGCTGTTGTCTTTCTTCCACCATTATTATTTTTTTCTTTTTTAAGACACAGTATATGGTCATTGGCCTGCACAAACAAGCTTTCTTCGTTTAAAATTACAAAACATGCGCTTGTAGTGCCCAAAACAAACAAAAACAAGTCATTAGTAGTCTTCCGTTTCATTGACATATTTTTATAAAAGTCCATTAAATGTTCATTGCTATTTCATGTAATGGCTAAACAATGCATATTTTCTTTATTTTAAACATCACACATCCAAAGTTTCATTCCACGCCACCTCAGCACACCTACATGATTAATACTGGCGCCGTCGCTTCCCTCGTAACGTACGTGCAAAAAATATTCAGATTACCTCTGATTGTTGCGGAACTCATCTCATGTACCAACTTTTTGTTAACCTGTACCAAATATTTTATGGTCAAAAACGAAAACATAAAGTAGTGCAATTATTTCATAAAACAAGGGAAATCTACTCTATTACTAAGCGCAGTCGGTTTCTTTCATGCGCCAGAAAATTTTGACCGGCTGGGCAGGAGCCAAATACTGATAAATAAGGGTTGGCAGATATAGTTTGAGTTTCACACACACACAGATATTCCCTCGCCCTCTCCCGAATTCCTTTGTATTTCTTTCACCTTTTCTCATTGTTGTTGTACGTCTTATTTTTCCCTTCCACCATTTTCTCTGCTTGTATTACCTCCTCCCTCTCTCTCTGTGTGTTTTAAAAGTTTTAAAAGACACATCTGCGTGAACGGGTAATCCGTTCACCAAATCTTCTGATTAAAAAATTCTCTCTATCCCCTCCAGACTAGAAAAAGTAGCGAAAGAAACTGATGTCGTCACCTGTTGTAAAGCCTCTTGGCTATCATTCCTATCTTTACTGTCAGACCCCACTTTAAACTGTAGGTCCAGTCCTGATTAGCCTTACTGTGCACAAACTGGACTCATTGCATTAGGGGGGGCAGTTGCCCCCCTCACTTTTCGTCACTTTTAACCACGCACTATGCTAAACCTTATATACAAAGGGAAATAAATTGTCTTTGTCCCCCCGTTTTGGCACCTTGCCCCCGGGCTTTGGAAGCCAATCGCTGCCACTGAGTAAACTTAAACCACCAACTCGATGAATCTAGCTTTCGTGTGTGAATCTTGATATGGCCACCTTACTTCTCTCATTTATGTGTCCCTTTCTTGATGCCCTTCAATTGCTCAGTATGTACTTCGCTTTGTACAGTCATGGACACTTCTGGGTTGTAACGAATCCATTGAAAGTTAATGGGATTGTTATAACCCAGAAATGTCCGTGACTGTACAGGGGATACTTTATTTTATCCCTTTCAATTAAGAAGACATTTATCATAGCCTACACTTTAATAGTTGAACGACATATTACTAATTGATTTGACTTATTTGTTGTATTTAACTTCGCTCTTCCACTTTTGGCTAATCGCGAAGATGAGGATGAATTGTGATAAGATGAAGCAGACAAAGGGACAATCACAAACACACATGGGCAGATCACAAAACCACAAAAAAAGCTCCACGTAGGATGGTACTGGCCGAGAGTCCAGACGCCATAGTCTCGTTAGCAGTAAGCAGTCCAGGGTGTGCTACGTGGAAGACAGTCTGATTGGATTGGATTGATTTGGTTTTTTAAAGTCCACTTTATGCACAGTAAGGCTAATCGGGTCTGCACCTACAGTTTAATGTGGGATCCGAACCACTATGTGCCTCCAACGGGAATCGAACCCGGGACCCCTTGATTACAAGGCGACGACGCTACCACTGCGCCATCGGGGAGGCTTAGAAGACAGTCTGATATTGGGTAGGTAGATTAGAATATATTGTTAAATTCATGAGACAATTATTGAAAATATGAATCAAAATCCGTTTTCGCTCCAAAATCGATTTCCCTCTGTAATCCGTTATCCTTGCCTCAGTAATTCTTCTCGCTCCGAAATCCCATGTTTCACGCTAGACTTTCACCATTTCAATTATATGAATACTTTCCAGATATCTCATGGGGACAAGTGCCCCTCTGCAGGCGTGGTATATCCAAACAAAGATTCCAAAACCCACGAACTGTTTTTATCTGTGCTACAAACAGTGGCGTAGCAAGGGGTGGGCAGAGTGGGTGACCCCCTCGGGACCTAGCATTCCCTGAGGTTGAAACAAAAAATGAAATAATAGAAATAAAAAAAAAAGATGGAAAAGGCTACTTTTGGTGGGCAATAAAATTAAAACTGTTTTACCTCAAACCTCAACCTCAAATCAGAGGCGTGACGTACAGGTGGGTGGGCCCTAAGCCTAAAAGGTCCGAACTTTTTAAAAATAATTGTCGTATTTCTCATGTGAAACATTTTACGCAAAAGTTCACTACAAGTTGTTTCGACATTTTTTCCCATTTATTCTTTATTTTATTGAATGAAAAGTGCCTTGTCTTGTCCTTTCTTCTTTCTCTTCACCTTGCATTCTCGATTTTCATATGTTAACAACAAAACACCTCCAACTCCCACCAAGCAAGTGTGAGGCATTTAAATGCTTGCGTTGTTTACAACACAAGAAGTGCAAGGAAAATATTAGTTCTTCCTTCCTTCCTACAACTTCAGATATCAGCTCCCGGAAAACAGAGAAAGACATCTTTGGGGTGAATAAAATAATTAGTCTATCATTTTTTAGAATTATTTAAGTATAATACAGTTTGCTGGCATATCTCTTGAGGATATTTTGATTTGCTTTATTCTACTTCGCTTTTTGTGCCACTTTTGGCTAATTTACGAAGATGGGGATGAGTGATGATACGATGAAATTGATGAATAGACACTCACAAACATCCATGCCCAGGATAGGATTCGAACCCGGGACCCCTGATCTCTTGAGGAAATGTTCGACTCACATTGAGATTACATTCTATCTCGTCCAGGTCCTCGCGATATGTTGCTACGCCACTGGCTACAAATGTTCATGCAGTATATTTTTACATAATTTGAAGTACGCGTACAATGAATATTCTCATTTTTTTCACATTTTTACATAAAACATGGTGAACCCTTTCTCCAGTTTTCGTTGGGAGATGTAAGTGGGACAAAAATGTGTAGCTAAGTGGGACATAAATGTGTAGCTATGTCAAAACTAAAACATTAATTTCTACACAGCGGTGCCCCCCACCACCTTTACGGCCGTGGACGCCCCCCCCCCCCAAAGTCGTTCATCAAAATCTTCCCCAAAAGAATTGTTCATCATACCCCCAAAATACACACGAATATAGTTTGGATAAACATGCAGTTATTGATTTTTGTTTGAATGTCGATAACTTGATTTCATTTTATAAAAATTAAATTTTCGAAATACGTAAGCTTTAGACAACGAAACTGACAGTATTTTACAATTATTCAGTCAGTAGTAACAGAGGAGCACATACAAGCGAAACTAATCGTGCCTGAAATCATCCAACACTAAATCTGAAAGAAAACACCAGGCATTGTTTACAACTGGCGGAGATGGCAACAATCAACAATCCAAGGGTGCACAACATTCGAAACCTTTCATTCCTTTCATTGCAGTTGAAATTAAAAGACTAAAAAAAGAAAAAACTACGGTTCACTTTCATGTTTGCTACAGGAAACAGTATTCTTGTGGATGTTGTTAAATCGTGAACTAGAAGCATAACTAAAAATCAATAACAAGTCAATAAAAAAAATTATCCCCCCTTCTTTGTGTGAAGTTATACAGAGTGTCCCACTCGAAGGTAGCCCCAGAAATTGTTGTGTAAAAAGGGTAGGTGGAGAGGAAATGAAACAAAATTCGTACCTGATATACCTGTACATGTGAAACAAAATTCGTACCTGATATACCTGTACATGTGAGAAATGAAATGAAATCACATGAGGTGCTGGAAATGTCCTTCCCCAGCGTCTAAACACTTTTGAACACGACGTTGCAAGCTTGTGAATGTGTCTGCCAGAACGTCGGGTGTCACTGCCTGGATTTCAAGGCGGATGTTCTCCCGTAACTCATGGAGGGTGCGTGGTTTGTCACGATAGACCTTGCCTTTCAGGTGACCCCACAGGTAAAAGTCTGGTGGGGTCAAATCCGGTGACCTGGGAGGTCATAATCCTCAATGACACTGTCAGGGAAAAAGGATTCCACCTCAGCCATGCTCACTCGAGAAGTGTGACATGTTGCTCCATCTTGTTGGTACCAACCGAGTGTCAATTTCTGATCATCCAACTGATTCACGAACTCTCGAAACAGTTCACTGAAAACACGGCGCCAACAACGACGATTCCCGAAACTTGTTTGCTTCTGCCCTTCCTCAGCGGCTATGGCGTACAGTGTTGCCGCGTCACCTTTCTCATGGAATAAGTTACATTCTCTCAAAAATTTCATCGCAAACCGTTAAATATTTCAGCAATGGCGTGATTTTTTACGGGGCTACATTTCAGTTGGACACCCATTAGAATTGGTAGGTAAACTATGAAAATTTGCACCCTAATTTTTTTTTTTCCTGTGGGCACCCCTGTATTTACAAACATTCAATAATTTTTAACTGATCGTCACAGGCTCGTCATTTACTTCTACTTATTCTTGTTTTAAAACATGAAAATACCTCCCAAAAATCAAGGCTCGCGTTGCACTGTGTTCTTCGCTACTGTCATAGTTTGCAAATAATACATCAGTGTCCGGAAGTCAGCAAAGGTAAGTAAAAAAAAAGGGGGGTAAAGGTTCCATATGTATTTTTGCAAGTATTACAGGAGTATTGGGAAGAGTTTTAGAACCATGGAAACCATCATATAAGTAGTTCTAGAGCTCGAAGAAACTAATTAGCAAAGTCAGTGGATGCGATTGGGTTCCAAAACTGGGGGGACAAAGGGCAGTTTCATTTCCCTTGGTGCATAACGTTTACTATAGTATGGAGTGTGGGAGCAATAGTGGCAAAAAGTGAGGGGGCAACGCCAATTGCCCCCCCTTCCCCCCCGAAACGCGCCACAGCTCAGTTAATGTTCAAAGTATTATTATCCGAAGATTTTTTTTTTGGAAAGTAGGTTACGCGTACAACAACATAGGCGTACACCCTGGCAAAGTGTTGCACTTGGTTTACGGACATTTCGTAAAGGATGTGGATTTTCTTCTGAGATTGTTAGCGGGCCTAAACAAAGTCGCCTAACTTCAACAACAAGCGCACTTAATGACGTAATACCGTGTCGCGCTGACGTGGCATAGCAACAGCAGCTCGCGAAAAACTGTGCACGTAGCAGCATACGACTAAGACAAAAATCTCAAAAATAATCCTCTTCCACATAACGTAGAGTAAGTAATCACACAGTCGACGACGTAATGTAAATATAAATTGAAATCGAACCATGAAAAAATGCGTGTGTACCATCGTTAGTGCGGATTTAAACAATCAAGAATAAGGGAAATTACCGGCGACCTTGAAAAGTACTCTTGGACATTTTCATATATTTGTGTGTTTCGGTGATTTTTCTGCATATTTCACATGTTTTGGCTACATAAAATCTGGGCCATATTAATACTAAAATATCAAATGTCCATATACAAGGAAGCCATCAGCACGGTTTTAAAAACCTGCTCCCCATAAATCGTAAGTGCATGTGCATGCAACTGCTCACAGTTCGTTGCAATCAACATTTTTCATTTGCGTGCTTATGTATAAACTATCAATTAAATAACAATTAAGTTGCACTAATTATCACATCTGACGCTAATAAACCTTACCTCTGCAAGATACTGTTTGTTTCAGAGTTACAGCTGCCTGGCTTCCTACAACTGCCGAAACGGAATCACTTCTGATCTGGAAATGGTGTGTTGGGGAACTCGTGTTACTGCGTCGTTGTGATCAACACTTTGTTTTGGGTTCTGTGGCTCCAGAGCTAGTGTTGCAAACTCTAGTGCCAAACAAGCATCAAATACATTTTCGTAGTCGGAGAAGGAAAAGGTCAAACGACGTATCAAGTCTGCTCCCCACACTGGGGTCCGTAATTTTTTTTCTTTTCGGGAGGGACTGGAAATGTAAAAGTTGATGGTACGTAACTGCTTTCTAGGGGTCAGTATACACAATAAGATATCTCGTATATTTAGAATTTTCTACTCTCAAAAATGGAAATCGGGGGTAATTTTAATGAGGGGGGTTACATTTACCCCTATGCTATTTGAAAATGTTGATTTTCTAAAAAAATCTGAAGGTGCTGTAGCGTATCAGTCCCACAGGAAGTAAGAAAAACTAAATAAATAAAGGCTCTTTTAGAAAAATTGTGCATTTTCGTGTGACTGTCCCTCTTCCAGAATTTCTCCCACCCCTTCTGCTCCACTACATCTTGTTTTAAATGGTGCAGTCACTCACGTTTCAAATATGTTATTACTTCACGAATTTATAGAATTGGACGGCCCTCCCCGATGTACGCTGTCGCCTTGTGGATGATTGGGCGTGTCGAGAGTGGAGCTTCGGGGCTCCCCGATGATGTACAGAAAACGCTGTCGCCTTGTGGATGATTGGGCGTGTCGAGAGTGGGGCTTGGGGGTTCAACCCCGCAGAAAAATGCTCAAAATAGTAGTATAAAGCATAAACATTAGCCTTCATTGAACTTGAACACTCCTTCCTTCAGTGTGAGCTAAATTGTTAATACTCTTTTATAGTACATATTACAGCATTCATATAAGTTTCACTATACATGGAGATGTGTCGTTGCCGCGAGGGGGTTTAGCAGAGTATGACGTTGCCTAAGTTGGTGACAAGTACGCTGGAAGTGCAACAAGCATACCATCTGCAGTATTTCCGTTTTTCTTGAAAGTTTAAAGTCATGTCATATGTCATATGTCTTTTCCGTGCACAAATTCATTTTTTAATACGTAGGAGGCAAATTATTGAGAATATGTACTGCACATTTAATTCAAAATTTTCCCCCTTTTGATCTACCATTCACCATTTCCGTCTGTTTAAATTTTAAAAGATAAGAAAATTCCTGAAGCCCAGGGTTTAATGTACGAGGGCAACATGTATGAGCAAGACTGATTTATTGATTTGGTGTTTTAAGTCCACTTTATGCACAGTAAGGCTAATCGGAACTGGACCTACAGTTTAAAGTGGAATCCGAACCACTATGGTCCTCCACTGGGTATCGAACCCGGGACCCCTTGATTACAAGCCGACGACGCGCCATCGGGGAGACCGTATGAGAAAGAGACGTGAAAGAAGATACATACCTGGAATCATTTACATTCCTACAATGTAATCTCCTGCTGCTGCGTGAACACGTTTTCAGACATCTGGCAGTCGTTGGATGCTATTGGTAGCTCCCGTTCGTGCCAGTGTGCACAGAGACCGCCCCGTGGCCGATGCTCGGGACGTCTGGAAAGCGTTTCCCCCTCAGAGGTTCCTTCATCTTGAGAAACAAATCAAAGTCTCATGTCAGGAGAATAAGGTGGGTGCTCCAACACCTCCCAACCCCATTGTTCCAATCGCCAACGTGCAAGGTGCATGCGTGGTGCACATTCCCATCTGTGCTATAGCTGAACTTCCGTCAGCATATGCGGAACCAACCAGACAGCAGCGGTGAGGCCGAGAGTCTCGACGTTGCGAGAGGAGGTCGCTTCCCTGCTCCCCTTGCCAGCATGTAGGGCGCCCGTCGTAAGACCGGACAAGAGCCTATAGTCGTTAATCTCGTCGCTGCAGTAATCACAGACAAAAGCGACGACGAATTAAATCGTTGCGTTTCGTGAAAATTTCTATTTCGAGTCCTGTTAATTGTTATGTGAACAGCTGACTCCCATGTGTTGGTGTTAAACCTTTCTTGATTGGAATGATTGGAATGATTTGTTGTTTTAAGTCCACTTTATGCACAGTAAGGCTAATCGGGACTGGACCTACAGTTTAAAGTGGGATCCGAACCACTTGTGCCTCCACCGGGTATCGAACCCAGGATCCCTTGATTACAAGGAGACGACGCCACCACTGCGCCATCCGGGAGGCCCAAACCTTTCTTGAGAACTTCAAAACGCACTAAATAGCTAAATAAGAAATAGCCAGAAAGTTCCACAAGCTATCGTGCAAAGTAAGTGAAAACTTTTTATTGTGAAGTGATGGAGAAAACGGAAACAGGTGTTTCACGTTTTTGCGAATATCTTGGGAGATGCGTGAAGCTGAAATTTCGTTTCCAGGATCGGGAGAAATATTTTCATGTCCCGATTCCGCTTTTAGGGATCCCGAACAGTCAAGAAATTTAGAATAGTGCACTAAAAGTTCCTAACTATCTAAATTTTCTACATCATAAGTCTCGTGGATTCCTTCGAAATGAAAATATTTCCTATCAGTCTCAGCATAAAATGAACCTTACACAAACTGGCGATTTTTTTTAACATGAATTTCGAATATGTAGGAAACTATGAGAACGTTGCAGTGAGGTCTGCTTTCCTGGTTGACTTTTTTCCGTGGTTTTGACCTGAACACTAATGCTGGGATGACATTCTTGACGAAGGCTACGAATGCTTTCGACTTACTTTTCTCATTCTTCTCACACGATTGAAAGAGTTAACTAATCAATTAACAGCAGGGAGCTGATGGGGCTACGGCCCCTCCCTAAATTGCGAGAAAAAAAATCAAATGAAAATGAATCCTTCGAGAACATAATAAAAACGATAGGTGTAACTGCAACCCCAGCCCCCCCCCCCCCGAAAATGTCCCCCTATTACCATTTTTGTCTAAAAGTGCAATTTTAATAGAGTGTAAAGCTGCAAATATACGGAACATTTTATTGTGTATCCCGCCCCTTAAGCTACTATCCACCTTTACAATTCCAGCCCCTCCCGAAAAATTATGTATACGCCAGTGACTAACAGTGAATAGTAACGGAATTATAACAGTGGTAAATTACTGTCGATAAAGTATATGATAATCAGTAAAAGAAGAATGCGGGAAGTATATATCACACAGGAAGAAATTGGTGATAGCATTATAATGTTTCGCTATCCATTTTTATTCATTTATATTTATTTTACATTAATTTCTTAACATTGTAAATTAGACGTGACGATTAAGAGTAGTTCCAGTCCTGATTAGATTGTCTGACCATAAAGTTGATTTGAAAAGAACTTCTGAACTTTTTTTACAAGGTTGAGTATTGTCTCTTTTCTTTTAAATACATGATCAGTTTTTCTTTTTATCCGATAGGAATTAGTTTCTGTTACCAAATAATAGCAGTAATCATGTGTTGCTCGTGTAGTATAATGAGAAAAGGGAAAAACCCAATATACACAGTACCATCATTTGGCAGTTAGAAACACTGTCATGGAATCCCCTTGCGCAGAACAAGCTAAGTGCATGCTTTGCGTCGTAGATGTGTCTTGGATGACGTGTTTGCGTCACCTTTCGCCTCATGCTGTCTCTTATCTCTATTCAACTCTGGTCTCCTTCAATACCTTTTCTTGTCTTAGCCGTTCTCTTGCATTTTCGAGCACATATTTTTCATCTTGCATTCTACAGTTTCTCTTAATACAAATAAACACGAAACTAATAGTTGGATGATGGAATTGAGACCTAGGACTTAGTACACAAGCACTGTGTTAACTCTTGAGGGTTGATAAAAATTTTCTCAAGAGGGAAGGGCGTATTCAGAAAGAAAATTTGAGGTCGATCCACTTTGATTTCCATTATTCTTCTAACCATAATCACAAACATTGTTAGCTTACATTTATCCATAATAATAATACAAGAAAACGCTTTTCATTACTTAAAGCCGCCCCCGTGGCGGAGTGGCTAGCACATCCCGGCCAGGGCATGGATGTTCGTGTTTATTCATCAATTTCATCATATCATCACTCATCCCCATCTTCGCAAATTAGCCAAGAGGCACAAAACGCGAAGTAAAATAAAATAAATCGATCGATCGATCAATCAATCAACCACTGTAGTAAATTGTCCAGCACCGCAGAGCAGAGGAGAAACGACCACCAAATTATTGAAAGGTGAAGGGATTTGTTGTTCATTATAAGCAGGGGTTGTTAAAGAGTCCATGAATTTTAAATAAATTCAATTCCGGTCCAGGAGAGAAAGTCAGGAGGCGTAAATAGGTTGTGAACCGTAAAGAACCTTTTTATCTGTAAAGTAATTTAAATACGGTCCAGAGCAGGATGGGCGGGATATGCTATAAACTATTTCATAATTGCCATTCTTAAAGGTTGTTCATAGTGTTGCCCACGGGACGAGACGGGACAGGCTTTTAAAAATTCGAAACGAGACGAGATTGATCATGTGTCCCGAGACAAACGAATATTTTCGAGACGAGACAGCATTTCACAGCATTTCCACGAGACGAGACCGGCCAAAGTCTCGTCTCGTGGGCAACACTAGTTGTTCAAAGACAAAAATTTGTAATCGGGTGTCATTTTAACAGGCGGGGTTGTATTTATTCTTTGGTTTCCCCCCGAATTCTTTACTGCTTTCATTTGAAAAATTTGGTTTCTCAAAATTTCCGGAGGGACTGTAGCCCCATCAGCCTCCCCCCTCCCACTCTCTCCCAGTGTGCGTCGGCACGTACACCCTTCGCTGTATACGTCAAGGAATAACAAACGAAATTGTGAAAACGAGGAAATAATTGAGTGGCAAACAACAGAGAGAGAGAGAGAGAGAGAGAGAGAGAGAGAGAGAGAGAGAGAGAGAGAGAGAGAGAGAGAGAGAGAGAGAGAGAAAGAGAGAAAGAAAGAGAGAGAGAAAGAGAGGGAGAGAAAGAGAGAGAAAAAGTGAGAGAGAAAGAGAAAGAGAGAGAAACATAGAGGGAGAGAAAGAGAGAGAAAGAAAGAAAGCGAGAGCGAGAGAGAGGGAGAGAAAGAGAGAGAAAGAGAGAGAGAAAGAGATAGAGAAAGAAAGAGAGAGAGCGAGAGAGAGAGCGAAAGAGAGAGCGAGAGAGAGAGAGAAAGAGAGAGAAAGAGAGAGAGATAGAGAGAGAGAGAGAAAGAGAGAGAGAGAGAAAGAAAGAGAGAGAAAGAATGAGAGAGAGAAAGAGAGAGAGAGAAAGAGATGGAGAGAGAAAGAGAGGGAGAGAAAAGAGAGAGAGATAAGAGAGAAAAGAGAGAGCAAGAGAGAGAGAGAGAGAGCGACGAATAGAAGCAAGGAATAGATAAGTACCGAATGAAAGAAACCAGGGGATAGACATAGACACTCCAAACCGGAGCGTCCCCCCTTGAGTAGCGCCAAAATCTAATTTCTGATTACATAAGCGTGTCTACGAATAATCTATTAGTTTTAAAAATATTTCGATTTGGAAAGACTAGAATGAGTTGAATTTACTGCTGCATGACATAATAAACATATTGCAAAATCGTGTAGCAATTTAAGCCGAGATTCATGTCTATTATGGTGATATTAGATAAACACATACATTCACTATACATGTTCTTTAACACTAGCACTTAAAAGTATTTAAAAATATAAACGAATTAATTTTCGTCATTAAAGTCGTAAATATAAACATGGTCATGTTTGTATTGGAGGAAGGTGGAAAGTAGGGGTGGGCATACGCAGGATTTTTTCGGGACGGGCTGGAATTGTATTGGTGGATGCTTTCAGTGGGTACTTATAAGGGACCCGTGGGGACGTAGTGCACATAACAATTTGTCGTGTTGTCGTTATTGTTATTATTGATTTGGTGTTTTAATTCCACTTTATGCACAGTAAGGCTAATCGGGACTGGGCCTACAGTTTAAAATTAGATCCGAACCACTATGTGCCTCCACCGGGCATCGAACCCTTTATTGTTATTATTATTATCATATTTGTTACTGTTATATATTTGCGAATTGAAATCAGTAAATAACAGGTTTAAAATGGTGAGTATGTTGTGCATTAATAACGTGATATATGGAAGGGAAAATTTGATATTTTTTAAACTTATAAGAATCCAATGTTTGTCAAAAGTTGGCTCCCCGAGTTGTTAGTGCTGTCATTTCAAAATGTTGATTTTCAAAATTTCGGAGTAGGCTGTAGCCCATTCAGCCCCGTCTGCGTACGCCAGTGGACAGGGTGGACCCTCGGTAGGGGTCGCTAAAATCCCCTCGCCCAGATGATTTTTTTTTCTGGACCCGCCCCTCAAGGAGAAAGAAAGAGAATATCGGTAAGAGTAAAACGAATAGAGAAAGGAAAGGCAAAGAAGAGACGAAAGAAATAGACGAAAAAGAGAGAAGGTGGTAGAAAAATGTGCGAGAGAAAAGTGGAAATGAAGGGGAAATAGAGACGAAAGAACGCAAAGACAGATGAGAGAAAGAAGAGAATGAACGTAGAAAGAGAAAGGAAGAGTATGTAAAAATGGAAAACAAGGAAAAGATCAAGAAAGATGCCTGTGTGGCAGAGGGTTATGAGGAGCTGGTGCGTACGGTCAGTGTTTGACTTGCGTAATTCGTTTCTTGAGGATGCGTGGTTCTTTTTTCTACTTACGACTTGTTGGTGCATTTTAACGCTAAGTTCTCGACACATCACTTAGCACCTGATGGCGAAACGAATCGGATGAATAAGGTGATGACGCTCGTCACTCACGTGGCAAACAGCCTTGTCACTTCTGAACAGCCTGTCGAGAAAGCCTTCAAAACAGATGAATGTCAAGACTCGTCCACGTCTCGAAAGCCTTTGTCACCTTGCTTGGAATCTGAAGAGTATGTTCATTTAAACAGTTTCCTCTCATCCTTTAAACACACGAACACTTCCGGAGGTTGCTGGCTATGAGCAGTGTTCCCACATGAAGGGAAATTTCCCTTTTGCAGGGAAATTCGGACCGAAATTTTAGCCAAAAGGGAAAAGTGAATTTCGATGAAAAATACCACAATTACAGGGAAATTTTAAGGTCATCTGACTACATTATTACAGTTTATGTTAATTTCGAAATTCATATCCACACTTTTATGATGTTTTATCTATTTCTTTTGCTATTCCTTGTTACTCGCCTGGCCCCCCACACTTTACCTCCGCACTCGAGGTTCGGTGCACTTCGTACTCGGCTCAGATTTGTCTAGGGGTATCTTTCTTTGTACGACAATGCACGTGGGTTGCTACAAGTCAACATAATTATATAATTAACTACAAGAGACAACGGATAATCTTTTGCGAAACCTTTATGATCAGGGGAATAAATTACCTTGTCCAGCTTTTGTGAAATTATAAACGGAAATTTTGGATATTTTCTATAGTTTAATTAACGTAAAATTTGAAGTATATACAAGTCGTATCCGAACGTTCATTTCTCTAATTATCGGGCCAAAACTCTAATTTTGATGTTGGAATCTCTATTGTTTGTACCTGGATGCTTTACATTGCATGAATTACATCGGGAGTACGCTTGTCACAAGGTAGACTCGCGTTACTCCAAGAAACGTCTTAACAGGCGCAAGGTCGCCCGACGTGTACATTTCTCAACCTCCACGGTGACAAGGCACTAGGCTGCCCGGCGCACCGTAATTACTTCAAAATAACATCCAGTACAACTACCTTTTTACCTGTAAACTGGACACCAAGGCACTAGCTTGCCCGGCAATCCAATCTCTTACAGCATCCGTTTCGGGAGATCTGTCCTCCGGTCCTAGCTAACCGAAGCAAAAACAGCCTCTCCCTTCCAAGTCTCAGTTCCAACAGCCGACCTCCCCTACTCTCATCTGGGAGTTTATATAGGTTTTGTTGGCGTCTGTTGCCAACAGCCCTTCTTTCAAAATTTTTAATCTTTAACAGCTAAACTGCCCGCCTTTCTTTTGAACGTTCGAAACACGAAGAAAGAACAGAGAGCTACATGGTTTTTATACATGGAATATATACGAGCTTAAAATGCATAATAAATTGAGATACACTTATCACATATACATATTTTTATACACGTAATTACCTAATTAATTAACATATTAATAAATATTTCAATAAGGAAAAGAAACACTGTTGCCCTGACACGGGGGCAGGGTAACAGATTCCCCCTCCCCAGCGTTACAATTCAATCTAAAATTTAAATTTCAGTCTGTGTGAATTGTCTTAAAGTCACTGAGAAAAGTTAAGCACTGTATCTGAAAAAAAAAGAAAAAGTTCACTGAAAAAGTTATTTTCACTACACGTCAAAAACGTCTCTCTGAAAAAGAAGAGTCTCGATTTCACTGCACTAAATATCCTATTTCCACACTGTTTCTTCCTCCGGAATCCTGTAACCTCCTGGACATCTCGGTCATCTGGTCATCTGGACTGCTCCCAGGTGGAGACAGATTCAGCTCCTCCACCTTCCAAAGATCATGTCCGGCTCCCGCTCTAGGGTCGACTCAGCCTCCTCCTCGGTCCATCCGAAGATCCACCGGCTCCTTAGTCCCCTAGTCCTTGCGTCTGGGACATCCGCGGTACTCGGTTCGACTCCTGCCGAATTTCAGCTTCAAATGCTTTCAGGTTCTATTGCTCGATCACACGACCCGATTTTAAAATGGCTTTCGCATTTTCCAACTTTAAGGAAACTTTCCCTTCCTTCTTCGGACATCGAACTGCCTCCCTCAGCATTCTCTTAGCGATGAAAATCTCATGTCCTCGTGTGCAGAATATTCATTTACTTTTATCGGTAAAAGGTTTACATAACATAAAATCCAACAGTCCGTAATTTTAAATCTTACATTCACATGAAATAAATTTACCAGGACTCTAATGTGTAGCGACAGTAAATCAGGAACTTAATTAACTACTGTACAAACTAGAAGTCGACTTTTCGGCTTCTTTTTCATCATTTTTCACAGCCCTTCTACCCCCTCCCCTTGAGATGGATCTCAGGGTAGAATTTAGGGACGAGTGCTTTCCCTCACACTTCTCAAATTTCTTCTCGGAATGACCTTCAGCTGGTCAACGTTAGCCAGAACTCTCTTCCCCTCACCTTCCTTTTCCAAAACAACATTATTTGGAGTAGTGAAATTCAGAATTCTGTAGATCTTGAATTTCGGGAAAAAGCACGCAGTTTGCTTATTAAAAGGAGACGAAATTCTATGCTCTTGAAGTAGTACTCGATCTCCGACAAGAAGATTAACCCTTCTTCTGCCCTTATTGTAGGCCCTTGACGCCTTTTGCCTCGTCTTTTCCTCTTTCTCTTTTGCAAATTCGAAAGCCGCGCCCATTCTTTCCTTTAACTGCATGACGTAATCAATCTGTCTCTCCGCCGTGACGTCCTCCCCAGTTCCATCTTCCCTCTGAAGCTCCATTTTCCGAGTGTCATGCGGCGTGTACAAATCACGTCCAAAGAACAAGAATGACGGCTTCAATCCAGTCATCGAATTCGTTGCATTATTGATGGCAAAACTTATCGCGTCCAAGTTTTCAGCCCACGACGAGTGTTCCTTGCAGAACTTGCCTAGTGCTTGCTTGATTATCTTAATAGCTGCTTCTGATTTATTTCCCTTCGGTCTATACGGCGTAATATAAACAGGCTTGCAATTCACAGAACACAACATCTGTGAATACAGTTTGCTTCGAAATACACTCTGGTTGTCACTGACAACGTATTTCGGGAATCCTGATTGAAAACAGTACTTCAAGAATGCTTGCGAGATCGTCCTCGCCGTTGTAGTTCTAAGCGGTGTCAAACTAATGTGCCTTGAGAACTGATCTTGAATGACTAAACAGTACTTGTATCTCCCCTTCGTACTTGTAGGCAGAGGTCCAAAAATGTCCAGAAACACTTTGTATCCAGGCGCAGTAGCTTTCCTCGAATTCATAAATCCCATCTTTCTGCTGTTGTCAGGATTATACTGAAGACAAGTGATACAACTTTTGCAATAGTTACTGACATCTTTGACTACTCCATCCCAAGTATAATTCTCTAGGACCTTAAACAATGTCTTTCCATGTCCTAAGTGCGCAGATAATAAATCATCATGCGAAGATTTAAGTATTTCACTCTTCAACTTCTCTGGTACCCACAGCTTCAATCTGGAGCTAAACGGTGGATAAAGTCCAGTGTTTTCGTCAACGAAACGGTAAAGCAGTCCATCATCATCGAGACAGGAATGTTGCAGATAAAAGTCAAATTTTCTCTTCTCTCGAGAATCCTTTATTTCAACTTCTTCCCCATTTAAACATCCAATTAATTTCGACAAGTAAGGATCACTCTGTTGTTCTCCTTTCCACATATCTTTATCGTTAAGATCTACGGGCGGCGAAGTTTCTGTCTGTCCGTCCGTCCGTCTTCCATTTACAGTGTTGCCAGCTGCATCTGTAAACATCGCTTTCGTTTTCCTTTTCTGCTTCCGGTCGAATTTCTTCTTTTGCTTAGAAAGTGGCCTAGGTTTTGCTCGGAACGGCTTCTCGTTATTCACATCCAAACGAATCTCGTAATCCTTTGCTAATCCCGGGTTATCTTGAAAAACATCAATATGCCTTCTCAGTATGGCAATCAATTTCGGCTTGTTTTCCTATGAGATATCGGTACCCTCCATCAGCATGGCAATCCTTCTCTCTTCGTCAACCCCCTCCCCTTTGATGTCGCTGCTACGTGTCTCCGCTCCGCAAGCAGAAATGTTCTCTCGGACTCCTTCGACTCCATCCGTGGTCGAACCCAGTCCCCTATAACCAACAGCATCAACGCTGTCACGTGTCGGCGGCGAATCAAAAGGCACGATTTTCGAAAGATCAGGCTCAATTGCCCACCCGTTACGATGAATCATGGGTATAAGTCCCAGCTTAGCCATCAATGTCCTTCCCATTAACATTTCATGATTAGCATTAGATAACACAAATATCTGATCCAGAGCCTTGTGTCCGTGAAACTTAATATTCACGTAAGCGCTCCCCAAAGATTCCACATTTCCTTCCGCAAGTATTACTTTAGTTCTGCAACCCTTCAATTTCACTCCATTTGTCTTCATTTTCTCAAAAACCTCCAAAGACACAAAGTTATTTGACGACGCCGTATCAATACATGCGTGTACTTCCACATTAGCCACGTTGCATAAAACAATAGGTTCCCTTACGTCTTTTACATTTACATTGTGAGGTGAAAAATTTTCCTTCCGCGTAAAATTTGCAGTTTCCACGCCACGAACTTGACAAATTCGTGGCGACACTACGAGTTTTTTGTTAATTCCTTCCCACGTTCATTAATCTTGTTTTCCCTACGGTGATTTGAAGCTCTGCAACCTTTCTGTCCACAAGTGTAGCATAATTTATTTCTCTGGCAATCTTCCTTCGAAAAGCGGTTCTGTTTGTTTTCATCCCTCACCGCAAGCCGCGAGGGTGGAGGGCGTGAAACCACATGTTCAGCCCTCAAGCGCTCGACTTTCGGGCGGTCAAAACCAATACTCACAGGGTCCAAGAAAATATCAGATTTCTTTCTCTCCCTCTCCTCTTCGCATTCCTGGTTAACGGACTTTCTCAGCACTAAGTTGCGAATTTCGTCTTCCGAAACGAAAGACTTGAATCTCTGCCTTTCCAAAAACTCCGCTTGTAATTCCAGGGCATACTCGCTCATTTCTCTCATAGAAGTGAATGTCTTGTACAAATAATCCCTAAATACCGGATTGCAGTGCGACTTCACAAAGTCAATTCTCTCCTGCGCAGAAGCCGAATTCTTTATCCTACTAAAATGCCTGTCAACTTTGCGAACGTATTCCGCCAATCCCTCGTTAGCAAGTTGAAACCTCTGAGACAAAAATAACTCTGCTTCTCTCTGATAATCCAATCCATGAAAAGCCTGCAAGAATTTATGCTTGAATTGTGAAAAATCACCGAACGGTTCCGTGAACAAAAACCACTCCCTCGCTTCATTTCGCAAAGAAAGAGGAATAAACGGCTTCAGAAGATCATCTTCAGAAATTTTCAGCGTTCTCGCGTAATATTGAATCCTATCCAGATACGAAAAAGCATCTTCCTTCCCTACATTTCCCTCAAATGTCGGAAGCGGCAAACGAATTTCCCCCATTGTCACTCTTGGAACGCACTTCTGTTCCTCAACAACAGAAAGTTCTGACGCGGTCGGGCTGGACCTACTCGAGTTACCAAGCGACATTCTTGTAACTTCCCCTTTTCTGTTTCGCAAGATCATCGGTTCGATCCTCGTCCGTTTCTCTCCTTAACTTTCAAATAAAAAATCTCGTTCAATATCCTGTGACACGCCTTCAAAAAAATAAGTTCAATCGCGGACAGAGCCCCCAAATAAATATGTTACTCGCCTGGCCCCCCACACTTTACCTCCGCACTCGAGGTTCGGTGCACTTCGTACTCGGCTCAGATTTGTCTAGGGGTATCTTTCTTTGTACGACAATGCACGTGGGTTGCTACAAGTCAACATAATTATATAATTAACTACAAGAGACAACGGATAATCTTTTGCGAAACCTTTATGATCAGGGGAATAAATTACCTTGTCCAGCTTGTGTGAAATTAAAAACTGAAATTTTGAATATTTTCTATAAGTTTAATTAACGTAAAATTTGAAGTATATACAAGTCGTATCCGAACGTTCATTTCTCTAATTATCGGGCCAAAACTCTAATTTTGATGTTGGAATCTCTATTGTTTGTACCTGGATGCTTTACATTGCATGAATTACATCGGGAGTACGCTTGTCACAAGGTAGACTCGCGTTACTCCAAGAAACGTCTTAACAGGCGCAAGGTCGCCCGACGTGTACATTTCTCAACCTCCACGGTGACAAGGCACTAGGCTGCCCGGCGCACCGTAATTACTTCAAAATAACATCCAGTACAACTACCTTTTTACCTGTAAACTGGACACCAAGGCACTAGCTTGCCCGGCAATCCAATCTCTTACAGCATCCGTTTCGGGAGACCTGTCCTCCGGTCCTAGCTAACCGAAGCAAAAACAGCCTCTCCCTTCCAAGTCTCAGTTCCAACAGCCGACCTCCCCTACTCTCATCTGGGAGTTTATATATGTTTGGTTGGCGTCTGTTGCCAACCGCCCTTCTTTCAAAATTTTTAATCTTTAACAGCTAAACTGCCCGCCTTTCTTTTGAACGTTCGAAACACGAAGAAAGAACAGAGAGCTACATGGTTTTTATACATGGAATATATACGAGCTTAAAATGCATAATAAATTGAGATACACTTATCACATATACATATTTTTATACACGTAATTACCTAATTAATTAACATATTAATAAATATTTCAATAAGGAAAAGAAACACTGTTGCCCTGACACGGGGGCAGGGTAACATCCTACTTGTTTCTGCTCCTTTAAGTTTACTGTACTTTGCTTTTATGCATCTTTGGATAAATAGTAACGATGAGGATTAACGATTTTTAAATGGATTCCTGACCAGGATTCAAACCTGAGACATCTGGCCAGGAAGTGAAACATAAAATGTGAATTGTTTTAAAAAATGTTTTTTGTTCATCGAACATGGACCAACGGAATACTTAAGTACTTACTACTACTGCTTCCACCACCAGAACTAATAATTCTGCTGCTACTACTACTACTACTAGTAATTATTATTATTATTATATAATTTGCTTAGGTGAGGGGAAAAATTGGTCCAAAAAGGGAAATTGTGCCCCTTGGAAAGGGAAATCCTGCCCTCATACTGTAGCAACACTGGTTATGAGCCCACCACCTCACCACTTCCTTGTCTATTTTTTCGGCCAAAGAGTTACGATGCGCCCGAGTTCCGGGTTCGAATCCAGTGTTCCTTGTGAGTGCCCTTCATCAATTTCAGCATATTTCCTCATCGTCGCGGTTAGTCAAAAATAGAAGAAAAGCGACACTAAATAACAAAAAATCAATCAATCAAATGTTATTCCTTCCTCCCGAGTATAGACCTCCATGTCACGATGAACCTAAACAGGCCCGTACCCAGGATTCTTTTGAGGGAGGGGCCTCATCCGGAATGTCATATATATATATATATATATATATATATATATATATATATATATATATATATATATATATATATTGAGAGAGGGGGCTCTCTACTTTCCACCCTGTCACTCCCTCCCAACTTTCTACCCTGGTCCCCTTATTTTTCTCCAATAAAAACATGCCCATGTTTTATAATTACGATTTTAATTACAATAAATAATAGCCTAATTTTAAAAATATGTTAAGTGTTATCGTTAAAGAACACCTTTATTGTAGGGGCCTCCCTGATGGCGCAGTGGTAGCGTCGTTCAGGTTTTAATCATTAATCAGCGTGTTTTAGTGGAACTTGCAGCACGCCAGTGAAGCTGCGTGTACAGTTGGCAACACTGCCTCAAGACAGTCTCAGTCGGCAGCAGTGGAACATTCTACGAAGACGTGCGTGTGTGTTGCGGGAACACAATCTAAGCCGCGCGTCAGGCTAAGTTTGCAGCAGGTTTTATGTATCAATCCGCGCGGGAACTGAGCACAGAATCATCCGT
Source organism: Lepisma saccharinum (assembly GCF_977018435.1). NCBI lineage: Eukaryota > Metazoa > Arthropoda > Insecta > Zygentoma > Lepismatidae > Lepisma > Lepisma saccharinum. The sequence continues at coordinate 33,408,094 of NC_139235.1, forward strand.
GCCAGTCTTGCCTCAACCGCCGAGCTGCTTACATCGCAGACACTGAGAAAATCCACAGTATTGCCAACCGCACAACACATCAAAACCCGCATGCATGTCAAGCGGAATATATTTGTGTTTCTTTTTGTCTCCTGAAACATAACATTTTAGAAGTACTTTCGGCGCATAAATTATTTAAAAAAATGTGTCATTACTTCATATAAATGCGAAATATCTTCGAAACATGAGAGTATTTTTCCCAGGGGGGCAAACAAGTCACACTTCCCCCAAAAGAGTGTAGTTCCCTAATAACATTGCTTAAATTTGAATTTATTGTGTTAATGCAATAATTAACACATATTATTGTGGCTAAAATGAAATTATATGTGTGAAATACATAATTTTTGGTTGACTTTCATTTTACAGGGAGGGAACGGCCCCCTTGCCCCCCCTTCCGGACGCCCATGAGCATGTGTGTATATTTCGAGCACGCAAAAATAAAAATAAAGAAAGATATAAGTAAACAACGACAGGCCCTCTTGAATTTAATGACAAATTATTGTTTTTGGTTTATAAAAAAATACGTTTATGAAAACCTTTGTTACTGTAAGACACACGCACTTCCAAGTTATACCAGAAAAAAAAGTATGATTTGTTATTGTGGATATATACAATCAGGTGCATTGTCTGCTGCTATTATTCTGGTTACAATTTATGAATCACTTCACTAAACCAGGATTCAAATCTTGGTCTGTCCATTTCTTGCTAATCATCCATCCCTTTCCTTGCACGGAACAGTAAATATATGCGCCTTCAACAAAGACGTCATTGCCGTCAGTGGGTGAAACAATAAGCCTCCCCCTTCCCCTCTCCCTTTCTCGTCGGTTTCTTCAGCCCTGGCGGTGATTTTGCATGGTGATATATATATATTTAAAAAAATCAATATAACGCCCACGCCCCTTACAGAGTTAAAGCACGTCTGGTCCAAATAATAAACATGTTTCTTCACACGGGGATATCTTTTAATACCGGGGACATTCTTTTCTAGTCAAACAACAAACAATCGTTTCCTCTTCCTAAACTCAAACCGCAAATCATTCAACACCCGGGATACAGTTCGTGCGCCCATTGACGGCAAATCACCTCACGCCCTGTTTTACTTTGATCTTGTTTCCGTAAGGAGGATTATGCATTTTAAACAACTTGCTTGATTTGAAGAGCTTTTCCCTTCGGATGAAGCCCACAATAACACTCGCTGAACAGGAGACCTTGCTTGATTCAGCCATTCTCGCCGCTGTATAGCACGATTATTAATCACAATAAACATAGGGTTAAAATAGTGGGATGTGCAACACTGGTATCACGGATTCCACGCCCTCTGCAACGTATTCAGTCTTGCTCGATTCGCACTTGGGCTTCAGGGATTCCTCAGCTCAATACAAACTCCAGTTGGCGAATCTGCGGATCCAAGTTCGTCTGCACAGTGATTGCAACCGTATAACGGTCAAATATTGAGTGACAAGTAATTAATCTAATTGCCCGTTAGTAGGAATTAATTGCAATTGGTAATATTAATATCCGTCGCGAATACAGGTGTCTAGCGAACTGTCTTAGCCAGCACTAGCTTGCTCAACCACCGTTTTTCGCCCAGCTTCGGATTTACATGCATTCTTATGGGAATATCAAGAAAAATGCAACTTCTGAACCAATGGACCGAATTGGATGAGATTTCAACCAGCGGAAGAACACATCATGAAAGTACTGATTCCAAGATTTGAGCCTAATCAGAACAGAAATACGGGAGTTATGATCTATTAAAGATTCATCGCTGAATTGAAAGGGAGACGCTACCCTACCGAGTTGTCCTTGCTTTTCGTGACTGAATACAAAAGAGGAAGAGTTAGCCTAATCTCTGCGCGAGGGGCTGCGGCCAGAGGTTAAGGACCTGAGTGAGCATTGACCAGGATAGGAGGACAACGGTCAAAGCACCAGAAACAATAAACAAGCACCTGATCATAGAGGGTAGCGCGTCACCTCGTTCAAATCTGGAATAAAAGGGATGATTTGGAATAGCGAGACACAGTTTTGCCAAGTTTGCCTACAATCGCCACCGGAGTGTGAGCTACGCGCGACCAAGCTGCGAGCCGCAATCAGACTCGTGGTCTGGATTTGTTTTTCCTCGAGTGAGTGTTTCAGAGCCATGGAGTAGAGCAGAATAGAACCAGGGGGTCGTTCTCCCCCTCGCCGTCAACGCATCCGTGCACATACGTGTGGTTATGTGAGAATAACGCCAGACACGTCCACCTGTGTCAATCGTCCGAAACAACGTCCTAAGTAGTGAAAGTTAATAATATTTGATATCCATGTGAAACCGCGAATGGCTCATCGCGTATGTTCGTCTCATCGCCCAAGTCACGTATCTGTACTTACGAGTGACCGCGAAGAACTGACCTATTATTGCGCAAGTTGTCGTATGGAGTCGACAGTGGGCGTGTACCGTCCTGGACGTCCCTGCGAAGTGAACGAGTGAAGCCAGGATCCGATGATGCCAGATGGAGCTGCCGACTGATCCACTTTCGCCAACCAGGATAACCGCGAGGTGCAACACTGGAGTGTGGAGGCCTTCCAGAACTGTAGGACCACTTTCACCCAACCCAGGTCAGAGGCAATGCAGCGAAGGTAAGATCCAACCATGTGCGTGTGTGAGAAAGATGACGACTATCTACCGCGAATCTGCGTAAATCAAATCATTGCTTAACTTAAATCAGTGCTATGGCATCCCTAGACATCTGTTTTCCGGCGGAGTAATCAAATGTTAAAGATGAGAGTTTATGTTAACAGCAAACAATAGTTCATTGAATATATTTATACCTTCAGAAAAGATAGAAGGGGTTCGCACAAGGAACAATTATTCACTTTATACTTAAAATCCTAAACGATAAATTGTAAAAGGCGATGTAGCCAAGACATAGCAAGAGTATGGTCAAAGTAGTGAATAATCTAACCTTTGTATTTGTCATATTGTCGCAATATGCCATAGAATGAGAGAATGAATGTGAGATCGAGTGAAAGAGGGCAAGATGTAACGTGTATTTATCTGTGCTTTAATATATATGTATATTCAGAAACACCGTAGTATTATGTAACGTCATTTCAGGTATTTAAAATCATATCCTCCTAGGTTTATTCTCGGTAAACCCGACTGTTAGGCACCTATCCTGACCGTATTATATTTTATGTAATGTTTAATTCGCCCAGCAGGTGAGGCGAGCGATTCTTCGTTGTTGCGTTGCTAAGCTCAGCTCAGTTGAGTTAGTTGAGTTAATTAGTTACTTATTAAATTAGCAGCCCGTGACAAAATATGGCGCCCGAACAAGCGACGAGTAGGCAAAAAAGTAGGCAAGTAAAAAAGTTGCCCGAACATTCGACGAGTAGGCAAATAAATATGTAGGCATATAAAAAGTTGCCCGAACATTCGACGAGTAGGCAAATAAGAAAGTAGGCAAGTAAAAAAGTACGCCGAATAATCGACGAGTATGTGAATAGACAAGTAGGGGTGTAAAAAGTAGGCCCGAATAATCGACGAATTCGCAAATAGAAGAGTAGGCAAATAGGAAGCAAATAGGAATTAGGCTCGTAGAACGATGTTACAGGCAGGCTAGTAAGGAACCTGGAGGTCACGAGTATTCTAATTAGTTGCTTATCTACTCAATGTGAATTTTTATGAAGTTTGATTGTAATGGTTAACAATCAGTTATGTCTATTACCCAAGGGGATTTAATACTTGTTTATAAAGAGATAGTCTTCAGCCTACGAATGTCTACGACATGGTACCAGAATTTAACGCTAAGGGGGAACTAAGATTTTTTTGGTAAATTAAATAATTGCAACCTGTAACTGAAAATCCTGATAAGAATCTATAAAGACGTGTTCATTTAAAGTATTAATGTGTAATTTGTACGGTGATTTTAATTAACTGAATATGCAATCGATGTGTAGCTAGAACCATTCCGTGTGTTTTTTATGGTGTAATAGTGAAAATAAGTTGTTGCGACTATAGCATTTTTCCAATAGCAGAATTATTAGAGGATCTTATTATTTTATTAACAATGGGCGTTATTAACTTCGGACGATAAAGGACAAAAGGACAGGCGTTATGTCACACGGAAGCAGGTGAGGGGTGCGATCATCGGGATCTGAAACCAGAAACCAGGAAAAGAATTTTGATATCTTTTTCCTTCGGCGATAGCCAGCCACGAGAAGAAGAAGAAGAAGAAGAAGAAGGGAGAGAGGCATGCAAAGGAGCACTCGCCGCCGCCAGAGATTAAACAATACCATGGACCGCCCAGGTGTTGAGCATTCCACAGACGCAGGCGTTTCGTCAGCCGGCAACATTGATAAGGATCTAAGGAAAGATCAGTCGGTAACAGGGTTGCCAGTTCCAGAAAATATGGACGTACAGGCCATGTTCTCTCAGCTAATTAGTTATTTCCAAGCCAGAGATGAAGAAAGAGATCAGAAGAGGAAGAGAGAAGAAGAAGAAAGGCGGAAGATAGAGGCTGCCGAAAGGAGAGAGCAGGAAGAAAGGAAGGAAGAAATGGAAGAAAGAAGAAGAGAAGAGTGGGAAGAAAGATGGGACCGCCGTTTCCAATTACTGCTATCCGGAAATGACCAAATGAAGGAGAAAGTACTTCAGTCGGAGAAGGATTGCGAAAAGAGGCAACAAGAGATGAACGACAGTGTAGTCACAATGGAGACAACGTCCAGGGATGCGAACCCAACTCCTTTGCTCGTCGCAGCAGACGTGACCAACCAGCCGACCTGTCAATCAGCACCAACTTCCTTAGATCGCCAAGCAGCGCGTGACGTCATCGGCCGGAGCGGGAGCTCGCCGAGCTTGAACGCTTTCGCCCAGCAGGAGACACGCAGTGTGTCCAACCCGGAGTCCAATACTCGCGGAATCTTCTCAAAAGTCGGCATGGATGATTTTCAAACGTACAGCCCCGATCACGACGAGATTTTACCGTCAATCTTCATAAGGGACTTCAAGAGAGATTGTTTGTTCTACGATGTCGATAGCCCAGACTGCTTGAGGCTAATGCGAAAATTACCCAAGGGGAATGCAAGGATCTGGCTAGAGCAGCGGAATCCGCCATTCGAAATATTTGAAGAGTTTGAACAGGCATATGAAGTTCTTTCCAACCCTGAGAAACGGAAGCTCTATGACCGAGGACCACAGTTTTTGAGCAACGAGTGGAAAAGCACATTGCAGGACTACGGAGTGAAAGAAATGCTAACCGCCCCTTATCCCCAGCGAGGCCGGTACAGCAATCACCGCCCACAACAGCAACACTTCCGAGACGATAGGGATGGAGAAAACACGAGATGGCAACACTGCCGGGGTCAAAACAACCCGAGCCAAGATGAGAGGAATCGTGCTGTGAATGCGGTTAGAACAGTCGTGTCCCCACAGACTGGTGCTAATTTACTCGATTGGAATAGACCGTCTACTAGCCGTAACTTGGACTCACTCTCCCCGGATTACCAACCTAGACGAAGTGGACTGAGTCATGAACAGCGATCTCTGGAGCAGACAACCGATATTCAAGGCCCGACGGGAGACTAGAAGACTCCTTTGTCAGTCATGTCAAAGGAGACACTGAAGAAAATATCGCACTAGAGCCACCCCGATTGTAAAGTAAACAATAGGAAAATTAGAGATTATTTTTTTTATATTAAAAGGCAAAAAATGTAGACCTTTCTTATAATTAATGCAAGAAGTATGCAAACATATGTGTGAGAGGGAACAAATTGCAAATCAAATATTTACTTATATCTTTTTTAGCTTATTATTCAGTATTCACATTATTATGTATAAAACTACAGGGTGTATCCAAAGTTAGTAGGTATGTGGTAATATACGTTGAGATTTTGATGTTAAAATGTACTTTATATTGTATTCTTGTATAATGTATCATATTCGTTTATATTTTCATAATTATAGTACAATTGCAGAAAGTATAACTTCATTCTAATGTTGAGTTAATAGTTATACAGTCCAGGGTTCGAGTCCCTATTCAGACGCCTATGTGTGCGATCACTAACTAATATCATTAATATGTGGTATGAATTTTTTCCTGTCACTCGCAAGTTCGCTGTGAAAAAAAAATTCATAATTAAAAGGAGGGGAATGTTATAACGGTCAAATATTGAGTGACAAGTAATTAATCTAATTGCCCGTTAGTAGGAATTAATTGCAATTGGTAATATTAATATCCGTCGCGAATACAGGTGTCTAGCGAACTGTCTTAGCCAGCACTAGCTTGCTCAACCACCGTTTTTCGCCCAGCTTCGGATTTACATGCATTCTTATGGGAATATCAAGAAAAATGCAACTTCTGAACCAATGGACCGAATTGGATGAGATTTCAACCAGCGGAAGAACACATCATGAAAGTACTGATTCCAAGATTTGAGCCTAATCAGAACAGAAATACGGGAGTTATGATCTATTAAAGATTCATCGCTGAATTGAAAGGGAGACGCTACCCTACCGAGTTGTCCTTGCTTTTCGTGACTGAATACAAAAGAGGAAGAGTTAGCCTAATCTCTGCGCGAGGGGCTGCGGCCAGAGGTTAAGGACCTGAGTGAGCATTGACCAGGATAGGAGGACAACGGTCAAAGCACCAGAAACAATAAACAAGCACCTGATCATAGAGGGTAGCGCGTCACCTCGTTCAAATCTGGAATAAAAGGGATGATTTGGAATAGCGAGACACAGTTTTGCCAAGTTTGCCTACAATCGCCACCGGAGTGTGAGCTACGCGCGACCAAGCTGCGAGCCGCAATCAGACTCGTGGTCTGGATTTGTTTTTCCTCGAGTGAGTGTTTCAGAGCCATGGAGTAGAGCAGAATAGAACCAGGGGGTCGTTCTCCCCCTCGCCGTCAACGCATCCGTGCACATACGTGTGGTTATGTGAGAATAACGCCAGACACGTCCACCTGTGTCAATCGTCCGAAACAACGTCCTAAGTAGTGAAAGTTAATAATATTTGATATCCATGTGAAACCGCGAATGGTTCATCGCGTATGTTCGTCTCATCGCCCAAGTCACGTATCTGTACTTACGAGTGACCGCGAAGAACTGACCTATTATTGCGCAAGTTGTCGTATGGAGTCGACAGTGGGCGTGTACCGTCCTGGACGTCCCTGCGAAGTGAACGAGTGAAGCCAGGATCCGATGATGCCAGATGGAGCTGCCGACTGATCCACTTTCGCCAACCAGGATAACCGCGAGGTGCAACACTGGAGTGTGGAGGCCTTCCAGAACTGTAGGACCACTTTCACCCAACCCAGGTCAGAGGGAATGCAGCGAAGATAAGATCCAACCATGTGCGTGTGTGAGAAAGATGACGACTATCTACCGCGAATCTGCGTAAATCAAATCATTGCTTAACTTAAATCAGTGCTATGGCATCCCTAGACATCTGTTTTCCGGCGGAGTAATCAAATGTTAAAGATGAGAGTTTATGTTAACAGCAAACAATAGTTCATTGAATATATTTATACCTTCAGAAAAGATAGAAGGGGTTCGCACAAGGAACAATTATTCACTTTATACTTAAAATCCTAAACGATAAATTGTAAAAGGCGATGTAGCCAAGACATAGCAAGAGTATGGTCAAAGTAGTAAATAATCTAACCTTTGTATTTGTCATATTGTCGCAATATGCCATAGAATGAGAGAATGAATGTGAGATCGAGTGAAAGAGGGCAAGATGTAATGTGTATTTATCTGTGCTTTAATATATATGTATATTCAGAAACACCGTAGTATTATGTAACGTCATTTCAGGTATTTAAAATCATATCCTCCTAGGTTTATTCTCGGTAAACCCGACTGTTAGGCACTTATCCTGACCGTATTATATTTCATGTAATGTTTAATTCGCCCAGCAGGTGAGGCGAGCGATTCTTCGTTGTTGCGTTGCTAAGCTCAGCTCAGTTGAGTTAGTTGAGTTAATTAGTTACTTATTAAATTAGCAGCCCGTGACAACCGATCAAGTCCACACCTGCTAATGGATGTATTATTTTGTCTGTATTTTACAAATTAAATAACTGTTTTCTTGCAAGTATGCAGTTGTGTCGGAATAGAACCCGTCTCAGTGGAACTATATTCTTGCGCGCACGTTTGGATCTACATATGCGAAAACCTGCTGCAAGGTTAACCTGACGCTTGGCTTAGGTGTACTTGTTAGTTTGTGTATGTAATCATGTGTATTCTTCAAATATAGCATTTACAAGACATAACGTCTACTGCATTCTTACAAAAATCAGTATGGTGAAACAGTTACGGCAATAGCAAACATTTATGGTCCTCCGGGCCGGATGCCATTGTGGACGTTATCAAGTGCGTAGTTTGTGATGTGAAAAACAGTCTTTGCAGTACAGTTATGTGCGTGTCGCTTCAAGAACACACTCGGTACATTCGGTTAGTGTATTACACACAGTGAACAGCAGCATTATTGTGTATTACATACATTGAACATAGCAGCATACGTATATTTCTCAGTACGGGAACTGAGAAAGTTACATGAACATTTCGGGCGTGGCACATTTCGCGCGCAGTTCATTTCGTCGCGGCCAGCAATTCTTCTCGTGTTGCAGCCACTATCAACAACGGAGCTCCGAGCAGCCTTGTTGACGTCTGGAGTCAGGAGCAGCAATCAGCTGTACAAAGGTCAGTCATTTCTGCTAACGCAACACCCACACAAGCTCAATTCCTTCCCTCTTGTTTCTTTCCCTTCCTTTTACGATGAATCAAGAAGCACGGAAGAAATTAACACGACAGCGCGGAGTTGTAAAGGGGCAACTTACACGTTTGTTAGAATTCATTCAGAACTTTGAGGAAACTCAAAATATTGAGGAGGTGAAATGCCGTGCTCCGTATTTATCAGATGTTTGGGCAAAATTCAATGAAGTGCAAACACAGCTGGAACTCCAAGACGACGAGTCAGAAGAACATGAAACTTTCCGCATTGAAGTTGAAGAGTTGTACTTTCTAATAAAGGTTCAAATGCAAAACATAATTTCTAAACATGCTGCAATCAATAATCGGGGTCAAGAATCAGCTGATCAGAAATTTACAAATAAAGACAACCAGCTCAAGCTACCTTCGATTTCTCTTCCTACTTTTGATGGTAGTTACGACAAATGGTTAGGGTTTTCGGATACATTTGTAGCCTTGGTGCACAATAATGACACCTTATCTGCAATTCAGAAATTCCATTATTTGAAATCAGCCGTTAAGGGTCAGGCACTACGCTTAATCCAGAATTTGCCAATCACTGAAGGCAACTACACAATAGCTTGGGAACAGCTAGTTCAGCGCTATGAACACAAGAAGCTCATAGCGGCAACACACATAAAGGAACTCTTGCACATTCACTCAGTTAGTAGGGAAAATGCGTCAGATTTGCGTCACTTCGCAAATACCATTACTAGCAATCTTTCGGCATTAAAGGCAATAGAGTTGTCGCAACCTTTAGAGGATGTAGTATTATTGCAGCACTTCGTATCTCAATTAGACATGCAAACAAGACGTGATTGGGAATTAACTCACACTGAGCAAGACTTCCCACCACTCTCAGAATTCTTTACGTTTCTCGAGCATAAATGTCAAGCTCTAGAAACTATCAAACCGAAAATCAGCCACACACCAAGGGATAATAAATTCAATGAGGCAAGGACCAAACAAAACAAAACTACACAGCAGTCACATTCATATTTGGCTTCTTCATCAAATGCATGTTTGTATTGTAAACAACAGCCTTCTCATTTTCTGTATGCATGCCCAGGTTTTCTCAGTGCAAATGTACATCAAAGGAGACAGTGTGTGCGTGAAAACAAGTTGTGTTGGAACTGTTTGAAGCCACATCGAAGCAAGGACTGTAAATCAGGCAATTGCAGAGCATGTTCACAGAAGCACAACACTTTGCTGCACGATGATCAACGGAAGCTCGGTCCCGTTCGAAGGGAAATACAGAACAGACACACCGACACCCAAGGCTCAGTGGCGGAGAGTGAGACTCACAATCGGGAGAATACGCAATCATCATACTGCAGTTTCAAGACCAGACACACATCGCATGTTCTACTTTCAACTGCTTTGGTACAAGTGAAGGATAAGGACGGAAGATTGGTCACATGTCGTGCCTTACTAGATAATGGAAGTCAATCAAACATCGTAACGGAGGAAACCGTACAAAGACTGCATCTCAAGAAACAAAGGGCGTACATTCCAATTCATGGGATAAATAACTCAACGTCGGAAACTCGCTTCAGTGTGAATGTGAACATTTCATCGCTCGCGAATGACTTCTCGACTACAATCTCTTGTTCAGTTCTGCCAAAAATCACTGGAGATATGCCTGCAGAGCACATAAATTACGATACATGGAATATTCCAACGGATATCGCACTGGCAGACCCCACATTCAACAAGCCTGGCAAGATAGACATTCTTTTGGGCGCAGGGCTTTTCTACTCCATACTGAAGCCAGAACGTCTAAGTAGAGAAGGCAATTACCCTGTTCTACATGCCTCATCATCCAGTATTCAAGCCAGACAGCAGCACAACGAAGACCAGAGTTGTCTATGATGCCAGCGCCAAAACTACATCTGGAAACTCACTTAACGACATTTTACTAGCAGGTCCAATTCTGCAACAAGATCTGTACTCCATCATTCTACGATTTCGCACACACAGCATAGCATTCACGGCAGACACGGAGAAAATGTTCCGCCAAATTATGGTGCATGAAGACGACTTACCATTGCAGAGAATATTCTGGAGATACTCATCAGACAGCCCAGTAGACACTTATGAACTTTCAGCGGTGACTTATGGCACAAAACCAGCTTCATTCCTCTCAACAGCATATACACAAATGCTAGCCGAACAGCAACAACACGTGTATCCGAATGCAGCAAGAGCTGTAAGGGAAGATATGTACATGGGTGATTGTTTATCAGGCAGCGACAGTGTAGAGGATGCACTGAAATTACAACAAGAATTAATCCATCTTCTACGAAGTGGCGGTTTCAATCTTCGAAAATGGTGTTCTAACCATCCCGCACTTTTAGAGGCAGTACCTCATAGCCACAGAGAAGTGCAGTTACCACTTCAGTTAGATAAGGATAAAGGTGTCAAAACTCTTGGTCTACTCTGGGATCCAGGCACAGACAAATTCTTAATCGCCAACAAGGCAGCATCAACATCTGCCCACGCAGCAGAAATAAGCAAAAGAAGAGTAACGTCAATAATCGCTTCAATATTCGATCCTCTTGGATTGGTCAGTCCTTCAGTCATCAGTTTCAAGGCATTTCTACAACAGTTGTGGTTTCAACGCATCGATTGGGACGAGAGCTTACCACCGACGTTATTGCAGCAGTGGTTGCAGTTGTATAGAAACCTACCACGCATCAATGATATACGAGTCGGTAGATTCATCTTGATTGAAGGAAAAATCAATGACATACAGCTTCATGGGTTCTGCGATGCCAGTACAAAGGCTTACGGTGCAGCAATCTACGTTAGGTCAACAAACAGAAGTGGTGATGTTGCAGTTAAGCTTCTTTGCGCCAAATCAAGAGTGGCTCCAGTAAAACAGGTTACACTTCCACGTCTGGAACTATGTGGAGCAGTTTTACTTGCCAAATTAATGAAGAACGTATTAGCGGTGCTCAATCTTGCAACCAGTCAAGTATATTTTTGGACAGATTCGAAGATAGTCCTAGCATGGCTGTCATCGCCACCAAACAAGTGGAAAACTTTTATCGCCAACCGGGTGGCACAAGTTCAAGATTCAACAAGTCCTTCACGATGGAGACACGTGTCATCACATGACAATCCATCCTGCGGACCTTGTATCTCGAGGTGTAGAACCGGCCACATTGCAAGACAATACACTGTGGTGGAATGGATCCACATTCTTGAGTGAAGAATCTTCATCATGGCCAAATTCTTCGTCACACACAGAGAAAGAAAGAAGAAGTTACATAAGAAAGGAAGGGGGTCACATCACTAGTTATTCAAGTTCCATCGACGACCTTCATCTACAAATTTTCGTCATTATCGAAACTGGTTAGAATCATTGCCTATTGCCAGCGTTTCATTCACAACACAAAGAATCGTGAAGACAAGAAAACAGGGCAGCTAACAGCAAACGATTTAAGACTCAGCCTGGCAGCAATAATCAAGGCAACACAACAAGATGTTTTCAGAGAAGCATTCGAGGAGCTTCAAGGCAATAAACAAGTGGCAAGGGATAGTCCATTAAGAAGTCTCTATCCATTTATAGACGAAAACAACATGCTTAGAGTAGGTGGGAGACTACAAAATGCTCAAATACCCTATGAGAGCAAACACCAACTTATATTGCCATCAGAGCATCATTTAACAAGACTCATTATACTAGCAGAGCATCAGAGATTACTTCACGCGGGCTCTCAGCTACTGTTGGCCTCACTTCGCCAAAAATACTGGATTCCGAGAGCAAGACAAGTCATCAGGAAGGTTATACACAATTGTTTACCTTGCTTCAAGCTAAAATCATCTGTGTCAGAGCAAGTAATGGGTCAACTACCATGAACAAGATTTCAACCAGGTAGAGCATTCCTCAATGCAGGAGTGGATTATGCTGATCCATTTAATGTGAAATCAGGAAATGCAAGAAGCAAGATTTCGAGAAAATATTATGTAGCAGTCTTCGTCTGTCTCACTACAAAGGCTATACATCTAGAATTAGTCTCAGATCTAACATCATCTGCCTTTATCGCAGCTCTAAGGAGATTTACTTCAAGAAGGGGAAAATGTAGAAATTTATACAGCGATAATGGAACAAACTTCGTTGGAGCTTACAGAGAACTACAACAATGGACATTTCCACTTTGACATGAAAAACGTTTTAAATCCATTCATTTTACAGATAATGACACAAACATGAGATGTGCAAAATATCTCGGCGATATTTGTTTCGGTTCTCGAGAAACACACCTTCAAAGACCGCTGAAATTCACCTACTACGTCACGGATTTGAAAACGTCCTCTCCACAGACAGGAGGTCCTCTGACGTCATCACTTAGAAATGCGTGCAGGCGGGGCTTCTGCTCGTCCCGTCAACTTAGCATGATCCGCGGAAGCGACAGGAAATTCACTTGCTACTGTGTAATACAAGTATCTTGTAACTTCCAGTGCAAAAATATGTGCTCCATTTCTTGGAGATGAATTATGCCCTAGCAGTATAGCAGTATTTACTATAATTCAGCCACTCGGTAGAGGGTTTTCCCCATTAGGGTGACAAAGCAAACCTTGTAACAGTCAATGGCTGAACACGTGAACAGCCTTGTTCATTGCGAATACATAGGTTAGTTCTGACTTAATGTTATAGGAATGCATTTTCTGGAATTACAATTATTTTCGTCATAATATTTTCTTCACAAATTTTAAGATAACTCGTACTTTTAGAACACACTGGTTTACACACCAATTTCTGCAATATAAGAGGTGATACGGTATAAAAAGATACGGTGAGTTTTTAAATGTCCTGCAGTAAATGACAGTTTTCTTCAGTTAATATATATATTGCAAATGTTTGTATTTAGCCTACTTTTACGTCGCTTTTCCGTTCACTTTGTTTAACCGCAACGATGAGAACGCATGCTTAATTTATTATGTATCATCTCTAACATCACATTTCTTCCCACTTTTGGCTAATCGCTACAATGAAGATGAATAACTACAAGCAGTATTCGAAGTCGGGGTGCAGGAGTACACCCCCCCCCCCACACACACACTACCACCAACTGCACAATCTAAAGTATCACCCAACCTGCCATGATAAGAGACGAACTTTTTATTTTCTCCCATCTCATTTCGAAAACATTCACTTGTCCCATCTCCTTTTATGAGACGAGACGGAACATGCCTCGTCTCGTGAGCAACACTAACATTAACAATAGAAGCATCCCCCTAGCTGTCCCCAAAGTCTCGAGCAAACATCCTCCCATGTAACAATTTCCAGTTCAATGAACTGTCACTCACAAGGAAACAGTCATGCCCAGGTCCTGAGTCAAACCTGGAACATGCGGCTTCCTCAGATAAGTCATGAATTTTGTGTATAATAATTACAACTTCAGTTCATTCCTGGTAATTCTGAATCTGCAGTTTGGTTTGCATATATAAGCAGAATAATATTCAGTTTTCGAGGGTTGTACCGTCGAAACGAGGAGTCAAAAAAAAAAAAAAAATAATAATAAAAAAAATATTGAGAAAGTTCTTTTCTTTGTATTTATAATGATAAGCCTTTGCATACATTGTTAATTCTATATTTTTCGAGACTTGAGACGAAAACGAGAATTGCCCTCTCAAACAGAGACGGATGTTTATAAATTGAGACGAGACTGTCAATGAGACATTTACAAATAAACACGAGACAGACATTTTCAACTCTCAACGAGAACGAGACCAAGGCTGCCATGTCTCGTCTCGATAGGATCCTTAGTGGTGAAGTTGTGAACCAACCAATTAATGCGTTCGGGGTAACGAGATGAGGCGGCTTTTTTCGCAGTACAAAATTCAAAATAATTATATCGTACCATTTCAGTATGGGATATTGTTATGGACGTATATATAGTTCATGGGGGGGGGTGGAGGGATGGATCAACTTTTGGTATGATTAGGATTGCTTTATTTCGTAAGTGAAAAATCCAGGACACTGCTGGCCGGAAGCTTGTTGGGGAGCAGGGGGGGGGGGAGGTGCTGGACTCGACAAAGTTGTGTGTACGTAGTCACACTACTTATTAGTATTGATACTTTTCTGTTCATCTTGTGTCACTACCTTTTTAAGAACCAAATTTCTTTAATATGATTCGAGGGGGAAAAATAACTGATTTGACAGTCTCAATGCAGTTTCTTATCGCAGAAATTCCGAAACTATAAGGAAATTGCAGATATTAGTCTGCAGTCCCATCTGGTGTGTGGAATTTTTTTTTATGAACAAGCGGATAGAACAAGGAAACTGGTAATTTTAGTGAACCAAAAAAAGAGGGGGGTTGGACCCGTTGAATCCCCCTTAAATATGCCCATGGTTAAACACATTATTTCCTTGTAATAATTATACATAAACTAAGTATAGATATGTACTGTGCAACTAATGTAATCTTCTCGGTGTATTTTCTCTTATCTGCACAAAAATATTTGATCATAATTTGCGCAACAGAAATGGAACACAAACTGAAATTGCTTTATGGAAAAGAAAGTTAAATAGGCTTTATAAATAAAGTGAAGAATGTGAAAATTCTTATTTTGCACTACATAGGTTACGGTAAATATCGATAAATATAAGTTCAAAAAATATTTTTGAGTGTCTGGTCAGCAACCAATTTTATAAGCAATATTTTTTGCATGGCCTGAGAACACACACGCAGCTGAACCCTTTCATTTATCTTGCACGTGAGCAGCACGGATATTTCATAGAAGAATGATCATTACAAAGCATAGCTTTCCTTTCTCCCATCGCTCCTTCTTCCATTATTTAAATCGGTACAGATTTGTAAAACTGCTGCTGCACGTGTTCGCTCACCGTGGGCTACCCATCCCTAACTGGAAGCTCGAAGCAGACGACAAACGAGCTCTCCCTAAGGAGTGACGTAGTAACATGGCGGCGGCGTGTTTTCAGCGCAACGCTAGCCTCGCAACTTTGGAAGTCTCGTTTCTGCCTTAAACTGGACGCAGAGAAACGCGAGAACTTGCAGGGGTCATTTTTCCAGGGTGTAGTTTTTAAAATTGTTGTAAAAAAAATTGAGTGGAAATGTCCATTGCGTCAGCTGTTTGAGTCTCAAGAATTCAAGACTGAAATACACAAGTATGCAGCATCAGAAGAATTCATATGGCATTTCATACCTCCACATGCGCCCCATTTCAATGGCCTGCAGGAAGCAGCGGTAAAATCAATGAAATACCACTTAAGAAGAGCAGCTGGAAATCAGCACTTCACATTTGAAGAACTTTCAACTTTGCTTTGTCAAATCGAAGCCTGTTTAAATTCACGTCCTATCACTGCAATGTCCAATGACCCTACTGACAATAGTTATCTCACCCCAGGTCATTTCCTAATAGGTAGTCCTCTAACATCCTTTCCCGAGCTTGATGTGACACATATAGCAGAAAATCGTCTGGATCGGTGGCAACGGATTCAACGGATCTACCAACACATCTGGCAGCGGTGGTCCAGGGACTATCTCAACAACCTGCAGCAGAGAACCAAATGGACAACAATCAAACCCAATCTCCGACCAGGAATGTTGGTGCTAATGAAGGAAGACCATGTTCCACCCCTCACATGAGGACTGGAGTCATCGAAGAGATCTACAAAGGATCTGATAAACTTGTGAGAGTAGTGAACGTTCGCACTACTCAGGGTACATTTAAAAGACCAATTCATAAACTCATCCCTTTTCCAACAGAGAAATAATTTGTTGTAGTGTTTTATGTTGATTTAGTAAATTAAGGAGGGGGGAGAGAGTTCAGGTTTTAATCATTAATCAACGTGTTTTAGTGGAACTTGCAGCACGCCAGTGAAGCTGCGTGTACAGTTGGCAACACTGCCTCAAGACAGTCTCAGTCGGCAGCAGTGGAACATTCTACGAAGACGTGCGTGTGTGTTGCGGGAACACAATCTAGTTGTACTTGTTAGTTTGTGTATGTAATCATGTGTATTCTTCAAATATAGCATTTACAAGACATAACGTCTACTGCATTCGTACAAAAATCAGTATGGTGAAACAGTTACGGCAATAGCAAACAAGCGTTGTTGCCTTGTAATGGGGTCCCGGGTTCGATACCCGGTGGAGGCACATGGCACAGTGGTTCGGATCCCACTTTAAACTGTAGGTCCAGTCCCGATCAGCCTTACTGTGTATAAAGTGTACTTAAAACAAGAATTGAATCAATCAAACCTTTATTGTAGATATTAGGTACGTGCTACATGTTTTTTCAATGTACTTTATTATATTAACCAGCAGTACCATCAATTAATTCATCTCTACACAAATCCAAGTCGTTTAAAAATTAATAGGCACGCATATGTAATAATATATCAGGTTTTGGCACTACGCAAGTGGGACGCCCTGGTTTTTTGTACCCCGAGGCCAGCGCCCGAGGGCAATGCCGCCTCTCGTGATTATTAAAATAAACAACATGTCTAAATGTGAGTTTAAAAAGAAAGGAAGAAGACTTTTCCGTATAGCAACTGCAGTTTGAAAAATAAAAGTTGGGACAGGAATCAACTATTCCTACTTAATCGGGACGTTCGGTAGCCTCACATCAATATTTAAAAAACTAAAATTATCAAACGTTGCACACTGCAGACTTCTGAATATTCCCTCTATACACAACAAACGCATTCATTTATGCAAGAAGAAAATCGAAATTTTTACAAATTTGAAAAATCGTTCGATGTTATTTTCAGGTTAATATTTAAATATTTTATAGTTCGAGGGGGGGGGGACATGGCCCCCATGGATCCTCCCTAGGGTACGAGTCTGAACCTAATGGTGCAAATAAGCGATATCATATCAACTATTCCAACACGCACACCTGATCGAAATAGAACAAACAAAAGAAAATGTTCGCACAAAGTTTGTGCACACAACAAATTTGGGGGTATCGACAACCTTGGTTTCAGAAAGAGAGAAGATTGGAGAGGCAGGAAAGACAGAAAGATGTAGAGAGGGTGAAGAGAGATAGAAGATGAGGAAGAGAAATAGAGGGGGAGATAAGGGGACAGACAGAAAGAAGCACAAAGGGAAAAGAGATAGTAGATGAGGCAGGAGGGGAAGGAGAGGAAAACATGCACGTCCAGAGAGAAAGAGAAGTGGAAGAGATAGATAAATAGTAAGAGAGGGGAAGGGAGAGAGAAGTAGAAGGGAGATTTGATTAGAATTCTCGTTTTTCTGCCTTTTTTTGCTAATCGCGACGATGAGGATAAGTGATGAAATTGATGAACAATCACAAAGAACACCCAACCCATGCCCTTGTTGGGATTCGATTCGAACACGGGCCCCGATGTCCTAGCGCGCTGTGCTAACCACTCCGCAGAGAGAGGAGAGTGAGAAAGATGGGGAGAGTGAGTGAGTGAGTGAGAGAGGGGAGAATGAGAGAGAGGAGAGTGAGGATGATGGGGAGAGTGAGTGACTGACTGAGAGAGGGGAGAATGAGAGAGGAGAGTGAGAAAGATGGGGAGAGTGAGTGAGTGAGTGAGAGGAAGGGGATAATGAGAGAGAGAGGAGAGTGAGAAAGATGGGGAGAGTGAGTGAGAGAGAGAGGAGGGGAGAATGAAAGAGAGAGAGAGGAGAGTGAGAAAGATGGGGAGATTGAGTGAGTGAGTGAGAGAGAGAGGAGAGTGAGAAAGATTGGGAGAGTGAGTGAGTGAGTGAGAGGGGGAGAATGAGAGAGAGAGAGGAGAGTGAGAAAGATGGGAGAGTGAGTGAGTGAGTGAGTGAGTGAGAGAGATGGGAGAATGAGAGAGAGAGAGAGAGAGGAGAGTGAGAAAGATGGGGAGAGTGAGTGCGAGTGTGAGAGAGAGGGAAGAATGAGAGAGAGAGGAGAGTGAGAAAGATTGGGTGAGTGAGTGTGAGAGAGAGGGAAGAATGAGAGAGAGGTGAGTGAGAAAGATTGGGAGAGTGAGTGAGTGAGTGAGAGAGGGGGGAGAATGAGAGAGAGAGGAGAGTGAGAAAGATGGGAGAGTGAGTGAATGAGTGAGTGAGTGAGAGAGAGAGGAGAGTGAGAAAAATGGGGAGAGTGAGTGAGTGTGAGAGAGAGGGGGAGAATAAAAGAGAGAGAGAGAGGAGAGAGTGAGAAAGATGGGGAGGGTGAGTGAGTGAGTGAGAGAGAAGAGAATTAGAGAGAGCAGGGTGAGAGAGAGAGGAGAATTAGAGAGAGGAGGGTGAGATAGAGAGGAGAATTAGAGAGAGGAGAGAGATAGTGGAGAGAGAAAGAGAGAGAGAGAGGAAAGAATGGACGAGAAAGAGAGAGGAAGGAAGGATGAGAAAATCAGAGAAAGGAGAAAAAGGAGATAAGAAAGGTGGTACAGAATGTGTGTGTTTGATTTTAATTTGATTTTTCTTATTTATCGTCGCTTTCAAGGCAGTAGGAGAAGCACAGCTTAAAGTGGGGAAAGGGAGGAGGTGTGCTTTCCCCCAGTTAAGAGAATTCTCATAAAGCATCCCGACCAAGATAGACACTTAATCCGCTGTCTTTCACGGCACGTGAATGTCTTTCTAGATATCTTCGGGGGGGGGGGGTAAGTGCCCCGGCCTTGGTCAGTTTTCTGCCACTTGTGAGTAATCGCGGCGATGAGGATGAGCGACTTGAATGAAGGTACACCCATGGTCAGGCCGGGATTAGAACCCGTGATCCCTGGCGATCTAGCGCGCTGTGCTAACCACTCCGCCACGGAGGTCGGTGTGTGTGTATTTGTGAGTGTGTGTGTGTGTGTGTTTAGAGAGAGTATGAACACGATGTACTCAACGTAAAGCAAGCTCCCAGCTTGAAATAAAAATTACAAGCTTGTGTACGTTGCAAATGCACTTTGTTGAGCGTGAGAGATCGACTCTTGTCTCCTTATGTTGACTTATTACTCCTTATGTCGTGTTGCCTTTGTAGTGAGTCAATACGTAAAAGTAAAGGCGGGAAGATGCAATCGTGGAAGACGATGACTCATCACCGGATCTCCCTCCCTTTTGAGGGTGACTTGTCACTATTCCCCTCCACCTGGAGTGTTTGCGGAGCTCATCTGAAAGCAAGTAGAGAACACGACAGCACAACACAAAGTGTTTTCTTTCGCGAAACAAAACGACTGACGTCATTTCTCTGTGCGCAAACGGCAAGTACCCTGAACACTTTAAAATAGTGCTTCTATTTCGGCGAATCGGAGCTGGGAGAAAACCCTGATGTACCGATCGCCAGTTAAACTGTGATTGCTCTTTGCCAATCACTGTTATTTTGGGTGATTTCTGTCATTGTGACTATTTTCACAGCAAGCAGCTGAAATAGTAACAGACTGAAGGTGATGTTGCCAGAGAATTTCGCTCGGGGGAAAATGGTGGGGAAAGGGTACTGCATGAGTGTATCTCTCTCTCTCTCTTTTGTTCTCTGTACAAGTTTTTGTTTCACTTTTTCTGCTTCATCTATATCTTTCTCACCCTGTGCTTCATTCTCTATGATTTACCCTATCTTCTCTTTCCTATTCTCCTGCCTATTTATTTCCCCCTATTTCCCCTTGTGTTTCCTTCTATCTTTTCCGTTTCTATCTTTATTCCTCTCACTGTATTTTCATCTACAGGGTGTCACAAAAGTCACACGAGTCAAGTGAGATTTTGAACATAAGTAGCTTTTATACAAAAAGCGATAGAGACATGAAACTTACTTATTAAAATTGTCTATGTGGATATTTTTAAACATTAAACAAGAAAATCATGCTCTACATGAACATTCAGTATGCGAAATAGGTTACTAAAGTGTAAATAAGTTATTATATGAAGTTAAAACAGACATGGATAAAATACAGGTTTTGATTGATCGAGTTGGTGTTTTATGTCCACTTTATGCACAGTAAGGCTAATCGGGACTGGACCTACAGTTTACAGTGGTATCCGAACCACTATGTGCCTCGAACGGGAATCGAACCCGGGATACCTTGCTTACACGGCGAAGACGCGCCATCGGGGAGGACCGATAAAATACAGGTAATTAGTCGCTTGCAAAATGTTTTGCTGCGAATGATGGTCTGCATGGGTATGATGAAAGAACGATAATTTTTTGCAAATTTTATGCATTACAGACGATTTTATAATGGTTAAATATGCTATATTCACACAAAAAAGTATGTTTTTGAGAAATAATGAGGTGTACTGGCAACATTGGTCGTGTCAGAGGGCGGTGCCAGGTGTTCCCGACATCTGCCTATATTTTTCAATTAATTTCCAGCCGAAAGATTTATTTACAATTTGTAACTTTTCACACACTACATTACTTCTCTATTTTTCTACCTCTTACTTATACCTAGTTTCTTCTTACCTCGCAAAAGTTCCATTTTTGGGATTTCGTTTATTTTTTAAATGTTACGAACATTTGTATGTTTAAAAAAATTCCACTTTTTATATATTTCTCGTTATTTAGCGTTTCTCTTCCACTTTCGACTAATTGCAACAATAAGGACAAAGAACACCAATAGTGCAGCGAATCGAGAAGCTATTAAATCTGGTGAAATAGAAACTATTAGTGTCAATCGATCACCAGTCTTCTCATTAAAGTTAAATTAGGTCATCTTTCATATACACATATTGCCATTATCTGTATTGTAATAAATTGTATAATTGCAATGAGGAGGAGCAACTTTAAATACACTTGTAATTATCTAAAGCTGAGAGAGAGAATGCTATTAGAAATGGGATGAAGAATGAGTAAACTAGTTGATACGGATTATATCCAGACGAGACTAGTCAGTGTCTCGGTTTTGTCTCGAGTTTCAACTGTCTTGTTCTCGGTCTCGTCAGAAGTCTTGCAATCTGTACGTACAAACAACGCGTAATATGCAACATGTCACCACACAAACTTTCAATCGTTTCATTTGCTTTGTTTTACTTCGCCTTTTGTGGCCACTTTTGCGAAGATTGGGATGAGTGATGATAGGCCGGGATTCGAACCCGGAACCTCTGCCGACGTAGTGCGATGTGCTAACCACTCCGCCACGCGGCCCGGCTAGAGACCGCTAAGGAAGTCCACTTTCTTGATACCATTTGTCTCGTTGACGACTCGTTTCGACATTTCGAGGAGGAGGGAGTGCATGGAGGGGAAAACGCGCAGCTGCTTGCACCAGCGTGTATTGCTTTGCTCTACCTACTCACTTTCTTCCCTTCTCTATCGTTATCTTGCTTCTCAGTTTCCCAAGACATAGTATACAGTTCAAAGGAATCTATTGTCTTAATGTTAAAACTTATTATATCTACATTGCGTGCCTGGGACTGTATTGACAAAGTGTAACCGGACAATTTCTAACACATTCTTCAATGACAGATGTCCACATAAAAAAAATATTCATATATAAAGCGAATCCGTTGTCTTGTGGAAAGGCAAGCCAAAAATGAATAGCCATATTAAGAAGTCCAGAACATGATTGTTATTTATTTCATTAATTTTACTATAAATGACTACTATGTATGTTTAAGAATGTAAGAGTTCCATAACAAGAAGTAATAAAATCCCAGAAGAATATCTACCACTCCAGTGGAACATTGTGTTGTTCAATGTAATCGAGAATTGCTTTTTCTTCCATAGATGGAGCTAGTGTCATTATTAACATAAAGTAAATATTAAAAGAAAGAAAACAGTACTAATAAGAAAACAGTTGTACAAAATTAGTGGTATAAATTCAACTTCATGAAAGTGTAGCTTCATTGTACATACAAAAGGCAATATCTATCTGCAAGAGTGACAAACTTGTTCTCTCTCTGGTGTGATTTTAAAGAAAAAAATTACGAATATATTCTACTAGAAAGACTGACGAAAGCCTCCAATCGTCATGTTGAAACCACATACGTAATTATTATCTTAGCGAATGTTCGAAAAATTAGAATCAATGAGGAGGAGCGTCTTGGTACGCACATGAACCAGAGGTAATTGCGGTTTTGGCGGATCTGAACGAATGAGGACTCACCATAAAACTACAATAGGTATTTTCTACTCTTACGACGGACGCTCTTTGTACTGGCAAGGGAAGTAGGGCGCGGGGAATACGCAGCAGACGAACAACAGCGGTGGCGCCGAGAGTTACGACGTCGAGGGGAGGAACTATTACGTGCACCTCGTTCCACAGGCTGCTGCGTTTCTTATCGTGCAGGATTGGTCGCTTCCCCGCTCCCCACTTCCCTTGCCAGCATGTAGGTCGCCCGCCGTAAGAGTAGAAAAGAGCTATAGTAGGTCTTATTTGTCTTGACTCAGTTGTCTGAGGCTAGTCGGCAGCTAGAGGTCACTTGACCACTCCCCAGAAATGGAAATAAGATTACTTACCCTTGTCATCTCTTCTTTCTTTATTTACACATCTATTTCAATTTTTCTTGCATATTATATCTACCTTTTGGCTTAGTTTTTAATTTGTTTTAGAATATACCGCGTGATCTGAGATGTCAGAAAAGTATACCTTTATACACAAGAGGTTAATGTACGTATCTGTGAGCAGTTTGTTGTAATATAAACAGAAAGGATGTAAGTTTCGAATGAGTGGAGCTTTACAGTCTTCAGCTGCGTGGCGGCAGTAGCATGCATGTAATACTCGAAAATTTGCATACCGTACGACATACTGTGTGCGCTGTTGTGACGCGATCACCACCTTTGTTACCATGCACATTAGCGCCGCCATGTGGCTGAAGTCTGTAAACCTCAACTCACTCGAAACTTACATTCTTTCTGCTTATATTACAACAAACTGCTCACAGATACGTACATTAACCTCTTGTGTATAAAGGTTTACTTTCCTGACATCTCAAACGGATCACCCGGTATTTCTCCTTACTTACGCTCTTGTGATTATTTATTTCCTTCTCTTATTTATTTATTTATTACGTCTTGTTTTCTATTCATCTTCTCTCACTTTATTTTTCATTCTTCTTCCCTGCCCTTCTCGCTTTCGCAATTTCTTTCTCGTCCTCCTTCATTCCGCTTTATTTTCACTCTCCTCTTTCTCTTCATTTTTGGTTTTTCTTCTCCTTCTCTACTTCCCTTTATTTTTCTTTTATCTCTCTCTCTCTTCTTTCCTTGTTTACTTCTCATTCTTCTCTCTTCCTCATTTCTTTATTTAGCCTATCGTCCTTCTCTCTATCACTTTCATCTTCACCTCTTTATTTCTCATTCTTCTCTCTCTATTTCTCTCTTCCGATTTTTCCTTCTCTCTCTTTCACTTATTTATACTTTCTCTCTATTTCGGTTTTCATATTTCTCTATCTCTCTCTTCTTGTAGTATCCCTCTTCATTCTTTCATTCAGTTTCTTCCCTTTCTTTTCCCTTTCTCTATGTCCATTCCTTTCTCTCGCCCTGCCTCTTCCACTTCTCTCTTATCCCTTCTTGCCTCGTCCCCAAAAGCTTCCTTTCTCATGATGACTTCAATATTTAAAGAATTTTGTCGGCGCCCATAGAAAATTTGCATCGCATACCGCAGAAGGAACCGTTGATTCATGCTTGGACTTTCTCTCGTATCATCCTTTCCCAATGCCAACGGAAGTGCAGGGAAAACAATTGGAGAAGACAAATGCATTCGTTCTGACGTTTACGAGCGATGCAAGTCATTCATCCTTTCCGTTCTCTTTAATCAAACAGCAAACCGCTACTTTCCAACTGTGACCACCGGAACATTAGTTTCTATGTTGTTGTTTTTTTAAAAATATATGGAATAATGTATATGAATATGTATTCAAAAAATATGGTTACATATGTAGATATATAATTTATATTTTTTGGTACTTTTCTTATTTCACGTCGCTTTTCTTTAGGCTAATCGTGACAATATTAAGTGAATGTAATTGATGAAAAAGACGCTTGAAAGGATGCATTCTGGGTCTCGAACCCGGAATATTCGATGACTAGAATGAGTATACCACTCAACGAGCTCGACCACAGTGTAAATACGTAAAAGCACATATGTCACATAAAAACACCATTATTTTCCCACGATCCTACGTTCGAATTGAGAAAACTATGTATGTTTTATTGTCAAGTTTTAGCAAAGTTTGTTTGATGTAGGACATAGCATGAAAAAAAAAATGAAGCTAATTTAGAACCCCAGTACAAAAGCATTCCTACACATTCTACATTCAGATGATTTGATTGAGTGATTGATTTGGTTTATTTTACTTCGCCTTTCTGACACTTTTGGCTAATTGCGAAGATAAGGATGAATGATGCCCAGGCTGGGATTCGAACTCGAGGTCACCTGACTTCGTAGCGCGCTGCGCTGACCACTCCTTCAAGAGGTTGGCTTGAGTTTTTAGTCCGCTTTTATGCACAGGTATGCTAGTTGGGACTGGGCATACAGTTTAAAGTGAAATCCGAACCCCTGTGCGGCTCCACCAGGTAACGAACCATGGACCCCTTGATTACAAGGCGACGACGTTACCACTACGCCATCGGAGAGATGTGGCCCCAGTGACGCCCACACCAGAAATTCTAATCAATAATTGCTATAAGCCAGAAGTGACAAACCGATACAAACATAAGAAAAGAGATATTCAATATTTATCTTGCTTATTAATCTTGAGGAAACGCCTACGAAATTTTCATTCAGACATACAGTCGAGGAAATCAATGCTGCTGCACTCGCTTCAGTTAAAGATAAAACAAAGAATGAGTCAACCCTCTCCTTTTACATCGATTCACGTAATGTGACTCAACACCACGCTTTGACGCACCGTGCAAGGAGAGGCGGAAACAGATGGTTCACAGGTGCAGGTGCGTGTTTCAAGAGCGTCAAATAAGTGGTACTAATCATACCACTGAGCACAACTTGAAGAAGAGGTGATCAGTGACGTCAATGGTGGACGAAATGTTTTCGGGTAGCGGACGTTGCAGATACGTGGACCAATTGTGGGTTCCATGATACAAACATGAAGGTTGGCACACTCTTTGATCAAACCACATGAAGTGATTTTTGGATAAAGGCCTATTTGTAAAGATGGTCACATATGTTGTTACGGTTTAAGAGCAACTTTTCAATCATAAAAATACTCACTAACATTTAGCAACTGTGTGCATTTAAATTTTATACTTAGGTAATTTCATTATTTTATTTCACTTCATTATTATTATTATATTATTCATTGTTCCAGATTACTGACATGACATGGGTACCTGTGGGAAACCCGGGGGGGTAAAGGCGGTCAGGGGCGTGATGCTGGTCACATCACCCCCACTCACGACCGGATCAAGAAAGTTACCCCCTATACGCCTTCATGGCGTGGTGCTAAGCACAGGGGAGCGCTTTACCTTTTTTTACCTTTTTATCCAGATTACTGAATATATATATATGTACTAAAGACAAAAGCAACAAACATTAGATACCTATGTTCAATAATTTATAGGTAAACTTTTTTCATATATATATATATAAATAGATAGATAGATATGTAATCCTTTTCATGTTTTTTTTTATGTATACTCTTTATTCCATTGTATTGCAATAATCTCCCAGACAAGTGTTTGTTGTAAGAACGGCCCTACAGGCCCAAACACGCCCGCTCTAATAAAGACGATTTTATTATTTATTTTCGAAGATGGCTAAAGCTAAGCTTTCTAATGTCTCGTGTTGGTATAATAAATATAATTCATTCTTATGTACCCCATAGGGGATGTGAAGGAAGTGTGGCTCCACACATTCTCGATATCAGTCGTATGTATTCAACACTACATTTAGATTACTCTTTTCACTGACAGAGGCCGGGATTCCCCAGAGGCACTTTAACCAACCAACCTGGTGAAAACTATTCCCCCCGCAAGAGGAATCGAACCCGCAATGTCCTGAAAATTAAAACACCTTACTGAATGGATGGTAGGAGTTAGCCTTATCTCCATCATTTTCAAAACATTTCACTGGCAGTGAACTTAAATTTGGCTACATGTAACACAAATGATTACGAAGATTTTAGGTCTTGGCCTACTGCCTCGTCCCACGCCGAAGAGGAATAACGGACATATTAATTACGTACATCCTATAATCTACAGGATGTTATTGTGCAAGTTTTTGGCGATAATAAATGTGAATTTTCTTGTTCTTGTTACATCCTGCGTTCCTTCCTTTCTCTCTCTCTCTCTCTCTCTCTCTCTCTCTCTTTCCTCTGTTTCTCTATCCCTTCTTTTCTTTCAATCTTTCCTTCTAAAGCTTCCATGTTTCCATTTACTCTTATATCTCTGTCTTTTTCAGTAATTTCTCTTTTTCATCTTTATCCTTCTGCCCGTGTGTATGATTCTTGTTTTAGTATAAATCAATTTGAAAATTTAGGTGGGCAAACACTCTTTCACGGTAGGCTAAGCCCATTCAGTGGTAACGTAAAATAATTTTGTTTTGTGAGAACAAGGATAGATTAAATATTTCCAGGTGGCGCTTGCATCGGTGCCTGTGGCAAAAAAGGAGTTCAGATAAATTCAAAGTATATTACTTTCTCGGTCTTAAACACTAGCGTCCTAGCATTGACATTAAAATAATAAGATTAATTAATTACTTTTCTTTAAGCAATTAATTGATGTCATATATATCCTGGGTCTTGCCTTTGTGTATTAATTCGATACTTGAATATTCTCATCGGAATGTATGTATAAAAAATTAAAATACATAGATATGAGAAACGAGTGTCGAATGCAATGTACTGATACAAACCAGTAACTAAATAATTTGTACAGTTAATCGCACATTCGGACAGATTGGCCTCCCCTTTATGTCTCTATCTTGGTATATATATATGTTCGACAATCCCACTAAGCTATCCTAACTACATAATCCTATCGTGATTATCTTTGTAAGAGATTTGCTTGCATTCCTTCAAGCAGATGTGATAAAATTTAACACGAACTATGGTTATCCAATCCCGTTACCATGCATGATGAAGCATATAAAGTGCATCTGGCTGGCATTGTAATTCTTTTCTGCATGCTTCTTGCACAGGGACAGAATAACAGCTCAAGACATATCAAAGCACATCGTTACCACCTGTTGCAGCTGACGCGCTTTATTTTCCGGTTTTCAACAGCTGCCCATGTAGCAAAACACGAATAGATCACGTTTGACCGGACTGATGAAGCATGAATCTTCTTTTTCAAACTAACTTGCACTTATTTTGGTGTAGTTTAGAAGATCTCACAAATTGCACAAAACGATAACTCTCGAGTTCATTGTTACCAAATATGGCTTCTCAAGGACGATTCAACGAAGGTTAACACATATGAGGAAAAATGCATCAAACATCCACCACGTGACGTCATCTAATCGTGTCCGTTCAATATTTAGACGGATCCACCCAGATCCACCCATGTAAGTTCCGTCTTGCTAGCTTGCAACGAGAGTAGCAAAACTGCATTGAACCACTTTCGCTCCCGATTCAGCCTCTGTGCTAAATTCTTTACAGTTTGCATCATGGTCATGTCATACGGAATGGTCCATTGTTAACATAAGAATACTCACACTGAAAATAACGAGATTGGGATATGATATCAACTTTATTTTGACACCTGGACATTCTTTAATAGAAGGGAACAATATAGCAGATACTTTGGCAAAATATGCAGCGAATCAAACAATCCAACGGCCGCTTTCAATAAACATTCCGTCCGTAGTTTTGGAATCACACACTAGAAAAATACTATTTAATGACTGGCAAAGCTTGTGGACAAATACTGGCACTCAATGCGGTAAGGCCTACTATTCTATACAAGAAAGAATTCCAAAGGAATGTTGGTTTAAACAGATTCAACTCTCCCGGAGTTCCCTCACAACTATAATGCGCTGCAGGTTAAATCACACTATCGCCGCAGCTCACCTTTACAAGAAGAATTTAGTGACTTCACCAGTTTCTTTGTGCAATGAATATACTGCAACTCCAAACCACATTATATTTCAATGCAAACTTTATGAAACTTACAGAGAACCATTTTTACAGGAATTGTACAGGAGTGGACATCAAGCGCCACTGACACTGCCTTGTTTACTGACTTCATCTTCATCCTCGGTAATCTATATTCTTACAAAATATCTTAATAAGTCAAATATAATTCTGTAAAAGTAATGAAATTTGATAACTATTTATTATGAAAGGAATAATTGTGAGTAAATATTATGTGTATACATGTATATAATACCAATTGATAAATTGTTAACTGGTCCATGGATTTTGTCCACAACCAATAAATATTTTTATATAAAAACCACTTTCGCTCTCCCAAACTCGATCGAATCTCCCACGCTCGAGCGTAATTCGCTCGAATATATATTTATTTATTTACATTTTACTCGGGATTAGCGCTAAGCAGTTTTTCCCATATCTATATATGTACTGTACATAAACTTAAATTTTTTGTACATTATTATTAAAAGACACTATCAATAATTTTTTCTACTAAATAGTTCAGCCACATTTTCTAAAAAAAGATAACAAAAATATATCCAACTGTAAGGTTAGGTTCACAAATCAAAGATTCCAAACACTGAGGAAAAGGAATTTCACAGTTTATAAAAGTTTTATAGAATGTCTCTCTTTCTTGTGTGTATCTATTACACTCAAATATGATATGGTGTATATCTTCCTTGTTGCCACATGTACAGTTTGGGTTTTGTACAATCCGGATCTTTTGTAAATGACTTTTAGTAGTTGTATGTCCTGACCTAATACGATTTAGTAATACTATCACATTCCGTGAACCTTGAACTTTTGTAAACCAAGGTCTCATTCTATTGAAATTAGCTATCCTCTGATAAAAGCTGCCTGCATTTTGAAATTCACCTTTGCACCATTCTTTCCAGTTTTCCTTCAACTTTTTCTTCACCCTCGGTAGAAGGTCTGTGTACCAGGTTTTCAGCTCCAGTACAGGTTGAATTACCCTAGCTTGTTTTGCATATAAATCTGTCATATCATTTCCTAAATTTTGACAATATGCTTTAACCCAGGTGAAATGAATTATCTTTCCCTTGCTCCTTACATTTTGTAAACTTTTTACACAGTTTATAATGTATGGGGAGCATTCAAATAATAAATCGTAATTGGACTGAATTGAATATAATACACTTTTGGAATCGGTTAATATTAATATATTTTTTCTTGCAATTTATATGTATAAATTAGTGCTTGGTAAATTGCATAAGCTTCAGCTGGAAAAATGGAAAAATCTTCCGGTAAATGTATCATAATTGATTCCTTCTTCTGTACATCATAAACAGCACATCCTACATTTTGACTACTTTTTGAACCGTCTGTGTATATATAAAGTAATAATCTTTCCACCTTTCTATGTAATCATATTTTGTATTTTGTTCAGGAAAATAAATATCTCTATATTCACAAACAGGAAAATCTAGAGTATATATGGGCTTACTCCTTATTTTCAATAATTTTTGATGATCCTCATAATACTCATTATATAATGCACCCAAAATCGATCGAATCTCCCACGCTGGAGCGTAATTCGCTCGAATATATAGAATATCAAATATCATTTTAATGTGACAAAAATTGTACAAATGAGTCATTCCATGCCAAATCAACACAGATATGTGCAATTTTTAACCTGACCATCTCCGATTTTCATGAAATTTGAGGAGCTGAAACTATGCATAGAACTTAGTAACTATGAAAATTTTTAGTCTCGTGCGTCTTGTAATTGTTAAATTATTCAAGGTCAAAGTTTGCAGAAATTGCCTTTTTTGAGTCCGCTTAGCTATACTAAATGTGCTGTAACTCCGCCCCTATTTCGCCTAGGAAGCTCAAATAAAGCTTATTGTACAGGGAATTGAACAAGCTTGCCAGTGATATATAACAAGCCTACCTTTGGATAAAAATATAATTTTGTCACGTGACCTTGACTTTTGACCTTGAATATCTCAAAACATGTTATCACCAAAAATCGTGAAAAAAATATATTTCGTCCCTCATACCATACTCTAAAACATACCAAAAAATCATTCTGGGACTGCAATGGGATCAGAAGATACAAAATAATATGTGTAACTATGTGACTGATAAAAGCCCCATTACATGAACTATGAAGAGTCAAATGTCCCTTAACACTCCCTACAAAATGTGAAGGAGTTATCCTGGGTATAATTGGTCATAAAATAAATAGGTTAGGCACAGGGAGATCCCTAGCCGTGTGTGTCAAGCACAGGTCCGGCATATTGTTGACCGCCATATTGAATTCAACGCAAAAATTTCAAAGGAAAGGGGGTTATGTGATATATCAAATGAGTCTAGAATTTCACGAGAAATGAAGTGACGAAGGTTTATCCAACATATATTTAACCAGCAAAAATGTATTACTGCATGCTTGTAACCATTTTCTCCTTTTCGAGGTGTCACGTGCTTCTTTTGCTAATTTAATAATAACTAATTAACTC
This sequence comes from Lepisma saccharinum, assembly GCF_977018435.1. Classification (NCBI taxonomy): domain Eukaryota; kingdom Metazoa; phylum Arthropoda; class Insecta; order Zygentoma; family Lepismatidae; genus Lepisma; species Lepisma saccharinum. The sequence continues at coordinate 33,439,278 of NC_139235.1, forward strand.
AATTAACTCAACTGAACTGAGCTTAGCAACGCAACAACGAAGAATCTCTCGCCTCATCTGCTGGGCGAATTAAACATTACATGAAATATAATACGGTCAGGATAAGTGCCTAACAGTCGGGTTTACCGAGAATAAACCTAGGAGGATTTGATTTTAAATACCTGAAATGACGTTACATAATACTACGGTGTTTCTGAATATACATATATATTAAAGCACAGATAAATACACATTACATCTTGCCCTCTTTCACTCGATCTCACATTCATTCTCTCATTCTATGGCATATTGCGACAATATGACAAATACAAAGGTTAGATTATTTACTACTTTGACCATACTCTTGCTATGTCTTGGCTACATTGCCGTTTACAATTTATCGTTTAGGATTTTAAGTATAAAGTGAATAATTGTTCCTTGTGCGAACCCCTTCTATCTTCTCTGAAGGTATAAATATATTTCATGAACTATTGTTTGCAGTTAACATAAACTCTCATCTTTAACATTTGATTACTCCGCCGGAAAACAGATGTCTAGGGATGCCATAGCACTGATTTAAGTTAAGCAATGATTTGATTTACGCAGATTCGCGGTAGATAGTCGTCATCTTTCTCACACACGCACATGGTTGGATCTTACCTTCGCTGCATTCCCTCTGACCTGGGTTGGGTGGAAGTGGTCCTACAGTTCTGGAAGACATCTGCACTCCAGTGTTGCACTTCACGGTTATCTTGGTTGGCACAAGTGGATCGGTCGGCAGCTCCATCTGGCCTCATCGGATCCTGGCTTCACTCGCTCACTGTCGACTCCATACGACAACTTGCGCAATAATAGGTCAGTCCTTCGCGGTCACTCGTAAGTACAGATACGTGACTTGGGCGATGAGACGAACGTACGCGATGAGCCATTCGCGGTTTCACATGGGTATCAAATGTTATTAACTTTCACTACTTTGGACGTTGTTTCGGACGATTGACACGGGTGGACGTGTCTGGCGTTATTCTCACATAACCACACGTATGTGCACGGATGCGTTGACGGTGAAGGGGGAAGGACCCCCTGGTTCTATTCTGCTCTACTCCATGGCTCTGAAACACTCACTCGAGGAAAAACAAATCCAGACCTCGAGTCTGCTTGCAACTCGCAGCTCGGTCGCGCTTAGCTCACACTCTGGTGGCGATTCTAGGCAAAACTGTGGCAAACTGTGTCTCGCTATTCCAAATCATCCCTTTTATTCCAGATTTGAACGAGGTGACGCGCTACCCTCTATGATCAGGTGCTTGTTTATTGTTTCTGGTGCTTTGACCGTTGTCCTCCTATCCTGGTCAATGCTCACTCCGGTCCTTAACCCCTGGTAGCAGCCCCTCGCGCAGAGATTAGGCTAACTCTTTCTCCATTGTACTCAGTCACGAAAAGCAAGGACAACTCAGTAGGGTAGCTTCTCCCTTTCAATTCAGCGATGAATCTTTAATAATTCATAACTCCCGTATTTCTGTTCTGATTAGGCTCAAATCTTGGAATCAGTACTTTCATGATGTGTTCTTCCGCTGGTTGAAATCTCATCCAATTCGGTCCATTGGTTTAGAAGTTGCATTTTTCTTGCTATTCCCATAAGAATGCATGTAAATCCGAATTCGGGCGGAAAACGGTGGTTGAGCAAGCTAGTGCTGGCTAAGACAGTTCGCTAGACACCTGTATTCGCGACGGAAATTAATATTACCAATTGCAATTAATTCATACTAACGGGCAATTAGATTAATTACTTGTCACTCAATATTTGACCGTTATAGAGGTGTTAAAAACAAAGCATTGGAATGCACCTAACGTTGTAGGAACTCATCGAGATCACGCTGACATCTTGGGAGAGAAAGAAGTATACACACCATTGCATATGATTTTAATCAGCTACATTCACCAAATAGTTGAATAGTGAAGAATATTGGGAAAAGTATCTCAAACAATTACGTGACACTTCCTTTGGAATGAAAAATTCTTCAGTGACGAGGCAAATTTTTATGTTCACGGTAAAGTTAATAAAAATAATATGCAATACCTGTGATTTGCTCAGTCGAATGGTTGTTGCTGGTAAGCTAATTATGTGGTATAATGTATGGCGAACGGAAATGGTTGGTCCATATTCAACAACGGAACATTAAATGGTGAGAGCTTCTTGGATTTGTTAAGTGAACAGATTTTTTCACCCTTGCTTACGGGATATGGCACTTTTCGAGAGTTTTGAAACAGGACAGAGTGTGACCACACTATATAGACATTTTCGCAATTTCTTCATGGTAATTTTCTAGGTAGATTGATGGGCACACGGGGATCTATTAAAAGGCCTGCACATTCCCCAGATCTAACATCTTAGGAGGACTTTTACCTTCAGAAACATTTGAAGAGAATGGTGCATGCACTAAAAGTCCCTGATATTGATAATCTGAGAGAAGGCATAGTTGCTGCTTGCGATGTTGTTGCACATGCTACATTACCAAATGTTCTATGCGAGTGTGAGAGACGTCAACGAGTGTGCTCACAGGAACATTGACAACATTATAATGTGCATATATCGTAAGTGAAAGATATGTGTAAAACTTTTTGCTGGCGTAAGATAAGTTGGAAAATCCTTCGTCACTTCATTTCTCGTGAAATTCTAGCCTCATTTCATATATCACATCACCCCCTTTCCTTTGAAATTTTTGCGTTGAATTCAATATGGCGGTCAACAATATGCCGGACCTGTGCTTGACACACACGGCTAGGGATCTCCCTGCGCCTAACCTATTTCTTTTATGACCAATTATACCCAGGATAACTCCTTCACATTTTGTAGGGAGTGTTAAGGGACATTTGACTCTTCATAGTTCATGTAATGGGGCTTTTATCAGTCACATAGTTACACATATTATTTTGTATCTTCTGATCCCATTGCAGTCCCAGAATGATTTTTTGAAATGTTTTATAATATGGTATGAGGGACCAAATATATTTTTTTCACGATTTTTGGTGATAACATGTTTTGAGATATTCAAGGTCAAAAGTCAAGGTCACGTGACAAAATTATATTTTTATCCAAAGGTAGACTTGTTATATATCACTGGAAAGCTTGTTCAATTCCCTGTACAATAAGCTTTATTTGAGCTTCCTAGGCAAAATAGGGGCGGAGTTACAGCAGATTTAGTATAGCTAAGCGGGCTCAAAAAGGGCAATTTATGCTAACTTTGACCTTGAATAATTTAACAATTACAAGACGCACGAAACTAAAAATTTTCATACTTACTAAGTTCCATGCATAGTTTCAATTCTCCAAATTTCATGAAAATCGGAGATGGTCAGGTCAAAGGCTGTGTTGATTTCGCATGGAATGACTCATATGTAAAATTCGTGCTGGTAGTTTCAGCCCATAATCATCTATTCATTTTCTTATATTGCTATGTATTGGTAAGATAGGATAAGTTACATTTTAACATGGAGATAACTATGTTCACTTCAGTTTCAATTTCACTGCGTCTTTCACTTTATGAAGCATATTTGCACTACCACAGACAAGATGATGGGGATGAGTGATGATATGATGAAATTGATGAATGGACACTCACAAACATCCATGCCCAAGTCAGGATTTGCACCCGGGACCCCTGGTGTCGTAGTGCGATGTGCTAACCACTCCGCCACGGGGGCCGGCTAATCTGTCAATGAGTATTTTTACTCATCGTGCATATTTTCGTATCCTATTGCGAAATCTCAAATTTGGCTGAAAAGGATAAGGTAAAATATCAATTCATGGAAATACTATGAAATTCCGTGAGAGGGTGTTCAGAGGGGTGGTGGAATTACCGCGAGAGAGATTAAGCGCGAAAGGGTACAACCGCGAAACGTAAAACAGGATTAAACGCGAACGGAATAAACTAGAAGGGACAAGCGCGAAAGGTTTAAACGCGAAATGGATTAAGCGCGAACGGAATAAACGCGAAAGGTTTAAGCGCAAAATGGAATAAGAGCGAAATAAACAACATAGAAACGGATTAATTCCGAAACAAAAAAAATTAACACCGGAATAAGCGCGAAAGGAACAATCGTGAAACGGATTAACAGAAAGAATTTCACTTTCGCGTTTAATCCCTTTCGCGGTTGTTTTGGCCATCCTGTTCAGAGCATGTGCTGCTAAGTCACAGGTCCAAGGTTCTCATCCAGTGTTTGTGTTCTTCTTATACATAGCTTTTGTAGCACTTTCTTTAATCGCGACGATGAGGATGAATGATGATTAGATTGGATTGGTATGCACTCACAAAAGAACATCCACGATTACGCCAGGGTTCGAACATGGGACCGCCAAGTGGTAGAAAAACGACGTAAAATATCCAAAACAGAAATACGAATTCGGTGGTCAATCATGTCCAGTAAGTTGTTGCCCCAAGAACTTGTATCTTTGGTTCGGATCGAGACAAAAGTACAGTTGTTTCGTTCACTTAATCACCATTAATTCTAATCACAAAGCAATTAACGAGACATAGATCCTTACATAAACTAATGTTAGAGGTTGCTTTTTAATTTGGTTTAGTTAGGGGCCCAGCCACCAGTTGGCACTTTTGCTGCATCACTTTATAGAGTCAAGCGTTACATCTGTGTTTGTCTGTGGCGTGGCTTTGCAAGTTGTCCACTTTGCCCTTGTACACGGCTGGTAAACTTAACATGTAAAATAGCAAATCGTGTAAATTACGAAACCGATGCATGGCATGAAATGTTTCTATGTCCTACATTTACCAGCGAAATTGAAGAAACTAAAGAACGAACTCCAAATCAAAAATTTAAACTAACGTGAATGATAACAACACACAGTAAGGTGGAATTTCTAGAGGTGCAAGCACCCAGAATATTCAAGGAACAATCACATTGAGACCTTTGATCAACAAATTTTAATTTTTTTTTGCGACATGGATGAAAATTCACTCTTCTTTATCAATCCATGATGCTGAACTCGAAACTGGCAATGAAAATGCCACTCGACTTCCGGTTTAAGAATTATACGAGGTATTGTCGAAAAGTCGGGTTCCCCAATGTTCTAACGTAGTGGAATGACGTATGCTTGGTGTGCATGTGACTTTTACGCTTGAACTGTATTATGCGAACAATACAAAACGTGGGTACATTTCCATTTGCCTTTCCAAGTAAATTCATGAATCATAGTTTTTACATTAATCACAAAATAAATATTTTCTACTATACTACTGTATGGTGTGTTCTTTACTACTTACGTGGGATTAAATCCACATCTTCTTTCCTTCCATCTTGTAGTGAAGTTCAGGATCATCCCTGATTACTGTCCAGCAATAGTCGGCAAGCATTCCTCTACTCCATTTCCCTTTGTATCTTTTCTCCACTACATATATTTGTTGGTGGAAATGCTCACTGTGTACATCACTTACCTCCCCACAACTTTTCGGGAAGAAATTGAGATGAGAGTAGAAAATGCAATTTAAGGAACATAGCAACCCATTTTTTGATACGATGAAACCAAATTATTTACAAGTTTTTCATAATCTTCAGCACGTTTGTTTCCCAAAAAATTGTTGGAGACTTCTCCGAAAGAACTCCATGCACCTTTCTCAACATCACTTAGCAGGTGTTCGAAGATCTCGTCCTGGTGAAGTTGATGAATTTGAGGGCCCACAAAAATTCCTTCCTTTATCTTCTGTTCACTGATTTTTGGAAATTTGTTAAGTAGACATTTGAATACCAAATAGTTTCGATCCAACATTTTGACAAAGTTTTTGATCAGTCCAAGCTTTATATCAAGTGCAGGAAGTATAATATTTTCAGATTCAACGAGAGGTTTATTATGTACATTCATATTTCCAGTTTCCATACTTTGACGTAATAGCCAATCCTTTTTAATAAAATGAGAAGCTCTGTCTCTGCTATTCCATTCGCAGAGGAAACAGCAATATTTGGTATAGCCTTGTTGGAGTTCAGTTAAAATAGCAATGACTTTCAAATCTGCACATATTTTCCATAGGTATGCACCTAGTTGTTGTATTTAATTGATTGAACGAGGAATTTTAGGCTATCATACGATTCTTTCTTTTACACAGAATAACCAATAAGGATTGACGTCAATTGATTGCTGTTATGAAGCAGTACAGCTTTTAGACTTTATACCGATGCATCTATGAACAACCGCCACTCTTCGCAGATGTGCTTAATGCCCATAGCCCCCAATAAACCATTAATATCACTGCAGTATATCAGATCTCCTTTGGTAGAAAAGTATTCATCCAACATTTTTTGACCGTCACGATAAAATGACACCTTCACATTCATTCATTCATTCATTGTTTTCTGCCTAATTGGCAGGTTTTTCACTGCAATCTCCAGCTTTCCCTGTTCTCTGCCTTACGCTTCGTAATAGCATACGACCCAGTTAATTTAATATCATCCATAAGCTGATATCTCTTTCTTCCACGGACTTTTCTTCCTTCAACCATTCCCTCCAAGGCATCTCTTAGCAGGCAGTTTCTTCTTAGACAGTGTCCTAACCAGTTTCTTTTCCTCTTCTTGATGGTCTCCAGTATAGATCTTTTTTCACCAACTCTTTTCAGTACGGCTTCGTTTCTTACCTTGTCCGTCCATTTTACACGCTCCATTTTTCGCCATGTCCACATTTCAAAAGCTTCGAGTCGTTTCTCTTCATTTCTTCTCAACGTCCAGGTTTCTGCACCATATAGTGCTACACTCCACACAAAACATTTCACTAATCTCTTCCTTAGACCTATGTCCATGGGTCCACAAAAAACATTTTTTCTTCTATTGAAAGCTTCTTTTGCTATTGCGATTCTCATTTTCACTTCTTGGTTGCAGCTCATGTCACTGCTTATAGTGCATCCGAGGTACTTGAAGCTATCCACTTGCTGGATTCTTTCACTGTTTGCTCTCACATTAATATTCCTTGGTTTCCGTCCTATAACCATTGCCTTTGTCTTCTTTACATTAATCTTCATCCCATACTGCTCACAGCTGCTGTTTAACTCTTCTAACATACTATTTATGGTTATTTCATCCTCAGCGAATAATGCCATGTCATCAGCGAATCTTATGCAGTTTATTCTTCTTCCTCCTAATTTGACACCTCCTGTGCCCTGGAAACAAGTTTTCACTATATCTTCTAAATAAATATTAAACAAAGTAGGCGATAGGCAGCATCCTTGTCGTACTCCTCTTCCAATTTCACAGCCTTCTGTCATTTCGTCTCCTGTTCTCACTTTAACTTGTTGATTCATGTATAAGTTGCTTAGAAGTCTTCTCTCTTTCCAATCTACACCAATTTTCTTCAGAATTTCTAAAAGTTTAACCCAATTCACTCTATCAAAGGCTTTCTCCAGGTCTACAAATACTACAAACACCTCCTTTCCTTTCTCTAAATATCTTTCCCCAATGGTCCTCAGTAAACCAATTGCATCCCTTGTACCTCTTCCTTTCCTGAAACCAAACTGTTCTTCCTCTAACTCACCACTGACCTTCGAGTATAGGCGTCTGTTCAGAATTCTTAGAAGAATTTTTGCCGAGTGAGATATCAAGCTGATTGTCCTGTACTCAGAACATTTTCTGGCATTGCTTCTCTTCTGCAGAGGTACCAAAACAGTCTCCGTGAAATCTTGTGGCCAATCCCCTTTCTCATAGATTTCATTGCATAAGTGCAGTATTTCTCTTTTTCCATCTCCCAGGCATTTGATAAGTTCAACAGGAATTTCATCAGTGCCCGTTGCTTTCCCATTCCTCATTTCTTTGAGTGCTTGCTCAAATTCTTCATTCAGGATATAGTATCCTTTCTCATCGTCAGGCACGTCGTCTTCATTTTCTACATTCAGACTGTCTGGGCGATTCTCTTTCTGGTAGAGCTCTTCAACGTACTTTCCCCACACATTCGATATTCCTTTTTTGTCTGTGATTTCACATCCTTCCTCGTCTTCTATCATCCACATTGTTTTCCATTTCTTCTTTTGGAAGCCCAAGCAGTTTACTTCACGATACATCAAGTCATACCTTCCTCTTTTTTCCAGTTTTTCAATTTCTTCACATTTTTGTTTCATCCATTGTTCTTTTGCCCTGTCAGTTTCTCTTCTTAGCTGGTTATTCAGTATCTTGTAATTATGTCTTCCCTCTTCTGTATTTACATTCTTCCATTTTCTCCGTTCCTCCATTTTTTCCAGCATACTTTCAGTAATCCATGGTTTCTTTGCACTTTTCCTTTCCCTGTAGCCTATTGTTTCATCCACTGCCTTCTGTAAGCAGCTTTTTATTCCATCCCACATCTCATCCTTATTGTTACAACTAGCTTTAAACTTATTATAGTTTCACATTACTAGCCAGAAAATTCCATTGTTGAACTCTGGAGGCTAATAGCTCTGCCTTGGCTAACCTTGTGCTGTGCTCCAGCCAAATCATGGGAATAGCAAATGGCATCGATGGTCTTCTGTGATTCATCCAGTCCAGCAGATTCGTGTAGCAGGTCTTACAAAGGAAATGTTGAGCCCAAGTCTTATCTTCATCTCCGAATTTGCAGTATTTACCGAAATATAGATTGTAGGCTGTTCTTACAGCAGGGGTAATATTTCTCCGCTGTCCAGAAAACACAATTTGACCACAAACATAACAGACATTGTTAGCATTGATAATGCATTTACGTGGCATTTTTTAACATCACTCAGCAATTTAATTAAATGTCAACCTTACCAGAAACGGACCAAATAATAATCTTCGGTAAATGCACACACTCATCCTAGTTTTATAAAGCCACAATCACGTGTGCACAAATTAACACATCACAAAACAATGAATAAAGAGGTTTTGTGGCTGGTCTTGAACAGTTCCCCTTTTCCTTACAACAAATAAAAAAAATAAGATAAGAAAAGAAAAACTCAACATTTACTTCTTACAGCTATGCATACCATATATATATAGGGAACTTCTCCAAATCAACAATGCCCTGTAACTCAATTATAATTAGTCAATTGCGATTTTTAACGACAGTTTCATATTTAGGGGACCAATATTGACTAGAAATTGTATATATCACTCATGTCGGATTTTGGCTGTTGACCAGTGTAATTTGAAGAAAATAGCATGATAACTTTGAGCGTTTACTTAATTTACCACGCATGGCCAGGATCTGCGCAGCCTCTCACCTTAAACACTGCTCTCTAACGTAGTAACAATACAATAAATAAGAGATAATTAATAAATAATTAATTTGTTCTACATTACAGGTCTTTCCTGTCTTTTCCCCACTGCAAATCCAATAATCGCTAACTGTGATCTTTCACGGGAATAAATAAAGTTAAAATAATTTTAAAAGTATTTGGTAAGCCAAATAATTTAAAAAAAAACACCAGCATGAAACCAGCACGAAATTACGTGTGTAGCGAATTGCATACTCTTTCGGACACAATCACATAGCGTAGTGGTTAGCGTTGTCGTCTTGTTTGAGTTTTTAAGTCCGCTTTATGCACACAAATGATAATTGGGGCTGAACCTACAGTTTAAGTTGCGATCCGATGTGCGATGTGACTCCACCGGGTATCGAACCCTGGACGCCTTGTTGAATAGAAGGCAACGACGCTACCACTATGCCATTTGGGGTTGGGGAGGGCTTGTTATCTGTAATCTTGTAATATATATACCCCAATATGCATACTACTATTTATAGTAGTGCTGTATTTTATCCAGTGAAGTTGAAAGAACTTCTTTCATTCAGTGTTAGCATTTGGGAGGGGGGAGTAATTAATTTTATTAGTAAGCACATTCACGATAAAAAGGACAACTAACAAAAATTTTCACTTGAATTCATGAGGTATGAAAAAATCGAAATCTTCCTTTGTCCGTGTGTAGCATCGGTGTCCTATAACTCCAGAAGGGAGATTTCACGCCCAAGTAGTACGTTACATGTGACAATATTGAAGATAATATTTTGTTGAAAGTGTTCTATGTGCCATTTAAAGTGCATTAACCGTAAGTACAGGTGACTCGTTACCTTATATAAAGAAACAAAATTGAATGCAACAGTAATACAAACAAGGTATATTGAAACGCTTGTGCTCATATGTACTGTGATATTTGTTCCCATTTTCAGACAAAAATGCAAATTCTGTTCTTTACATAAAAATATTGGTAACTAGACATACGTGAACTTTCTGCATTTTTCGAAGTACTGACGGATTAACAATTATAGATACTCGAGTTTGGAACTCCAATTAAAAATTAACCAGTAGACCTACATAAAATCGAGTTACATCAAAATTTTGCTTGTTCAATTCTGCGTTAATCTATGCTAGTTTTTCGAGTATGCCTTCTATTTTGTATTGTCGTCAGAACAGAAAAAGTGCATTTTTTTTTGCAAACGATCCTTCTTTTTGAAATTCTATAAATAAAAACCGGGTTGTCCGATAGTGATGAAATTTTAGTATGTGGCAGGCAGAAAGGTTTTAATGACAATTCTTAATTTTCAGATTTTTAAAATTTGTAAAAAAAAAAAAATACCGTTCTTATCAATTTTGCGAAATAACTATATCTTCTTTGCATCGGATAGTCCAAAAATACAATAATTGGTCTTGTTTTGACGCTCTTTGCATCTCATTATTAATTCACATTACCAAACTTATTTTATGCAGATTTGTATTCAACGGAGTAAAGATATACGTGGCAACACCGCACACAGCGATGTCCCTTGAACCATGGGAACTGAGGGCTGTAACTTCGAAACTGTGTGTGCGGTGTTGCCACATCTTTACAAAGAAAGCGTTGCTAAGTTTTTCACTACCTTCTGAATTATTCACCACAAATATTGTATATTTATTTGCTTTAATTACTGAGATATTCTGTTACAAACCTTGTATACATTAATTTGGGACACTCAACCAATAACCTTGCAACCAACTGTTGTTATCGTTCTGACCGTGGTAGTTACGCAAGTGCGTCACGTGACGTAAGTACATGTTACCTTTATCTTCGCCAATTACCCTTATTGTCCGCTCGGTGGTCGAACACGTTAAGTGGTCGACTTTCGATCTCGCCATCGAAGATTCCGGATTTGAGTTTTCGGGCTGGGTTGGCGCGTTCGTTGTGTGTTCACCCGTCATTGTCGCGATTAGCCAAAAGTGGCAGAAGAGCAACACAAAATTTTTAAAAATACAATAAACACCCTGATTGTAAAAATATGTTGCAGCATTGTCCTGTCACAGATAAAAGAAAGTCTTTACAACCAGGTATGTATATAGAAATGTATTTCGGGAGGTCCGAAATTGCGGGTCTCAGAAATAATAATAATAATAATAATAATAATAGTAATAATAATAATAATGTTTAAATTAAAATAATTATATTACATTAATTAAATGCTAATTAAAATATATAAATTAATATTATATTGTTGTTATTACACAAATAGGTAAAAAGACGGTATGAGATGAGAGATATAACAGCACGTATTTATTATCTAGCTTACCTGTAGTTAAGATCTGCATAATTTGGCAAAGAAATTGCTGTGAAATAGATGAAGAATTAGGGTGACCATAATATTTTGACCCAAAAACGGGACATCCCAAGGAGATAAGCCCCCCCCCACCTCTTCCTAAATAATCGGTTATGCCTAATCATAAAGTTATTGTTATTATTTATTAAAGGATGGATGACATAAATGATACATCATAAACAATAAATGAAATATAATCTCTGGTTGTCAAAATGTATTAATTATTATAATCTTGTTATACATATTGTCTATCGTCCTTTCTGATCAACCTTTGATGTTAGTCCTACGCTGAAGTTGAGTAATGCCAGAAGTATTTAGCAGAAGACCAATCTTCTTGAGGGAGAATTCACACCGAAGAAACACGCGACACGCAACACCAGACACGTGTCGCTTGGAAGCCAACACTCAGTAATCAATGCAACCTTTCGAACCGAAGAGACACGGCAAGATGCACGTGTCGCGTGTCGCTTACGTGTCTCTCGGACTATGCCGTTTTCTCAATACCGTGCATCGTGTTACTTCAGTTTGTTGTTCGCGCATGCGCAGCGAATGCTTAATTCCAACGAGCTGTATTTAGACTCTAGAAGAGAGCCCAACCTGCATTATGTTTGATCCTCTAATTTGTTGATATAATAAAGTATCGATATGTACAATGTTTTAACAATGTTTTAAGATTTAAACACAACGTTCATTTCGCTTTATCAAGTTTTTTGATGCAGTTATCTATCGGCTGTAATTTGCCTTCAACATCGTGAAAAGAGGCCGTGTTTTGGCCATTTACCTGACTGCTTTTATTTGAAAAAGTCAGCTTATGGAGGCACTTTAGTCCAAAATATATTAGTCAACATCGTAAAGTAATCTAGTGCATTGTTTTTCAACCACCGGGCAGCGACCCGATACCGTGCCCTCGTATCAACTATATTGAGCTGTGAAATGTTCTGCTGAAACTGGTTGACAACTATCATAATCCCAATATCATATTTGAGTTGTGAGTTTTCGTGAGATCTGTCCGGTGCCTCCCCGGTTATCGAACCCGGGATCACTTAATTACAAGAAGACGACGTTACCACTTTGTCTTCCATATTTTTATATTTGTCAACAATCCTACACACGTAATCAAACTATTATTACTCTTATGATTATGCTAGAATTTATTTATCAATATTTAATTTCATAGGTACATGTTAATTCATGCATAAAATCTTCAATACTGTAAAGATTTACGAGGAAAATTCTTCGGCTAAGGGCATTTACTTAAAAAGAATACCGTGACATGGTTTCAAGAAGGTTGAGAACCATTTCTCTAGTGTTTAGGTATTCGCTTTATTCAGGCTGAAAAGTCTAGCGTATACAGTTTGATTTCAGTGCATATTATTTCTCAGTTTTCTCGTGCACAACATGCCTCTCCCAAGTTTCAATAACTTGCACAAATTTTACAACGCAGTTTACATGTAACAATGTCTCTTGTTACGTTATTTTAGGGTGACTAATAAACTGATTAATGCAATTATATCGGTACCATCATGCAAACTGAAAAAAGAAACCAAGTGTCGTTTGCCGCGTGCATCTTGTCTCTTCGGTGTGAAACACTCGTGTCGCGTGTTGCATGTTGCATGTCGCGTGTTTCTTCGGTGTGAATTCTCCCTGAGAGCAGCTTCATTCTTCATCAATCTTCCCGAAAACCTTACACCACATAGACACACAACTCTAGATTTTTATTTTGCGTTTTTGTCAAGACGCAGGAAGTTTGAATTCTTGTTGCAATTCCATAAAGAAGCTGCATACTTATTCACTACTCTACAAATAACGGAACACACACAAAACGATACATTGTTTTTATCATGAAATATCTCTCAAATTTAGACTTGATATCTTAGACAAGATAACTCCTAGACTTTTATAAAACAGGACAAATAGTGGCTTTTTAATCATATGGACGGGACGGCCGGGATACGACTCTGAAACGGGACTGTCCTGGTCAAAACGGGACGTGTGTTCACCCTATGAAGAATGGAATATTTATTGCATAACAAAAAATAATGTTAGATCCAGTTGACGAAATGTAAAGTTCCTGATTAATATTTTATGCATATTATCATAAATGGTAGTGTGGAAGCATAAATCTTCGGTACTGTAAAGCCTTATGATCCCAATATAATCCTTGCCTTCCAACAAGTTAAGAGGAAATTATCAACCACCGATTATACAACATATGTTAAACAAGTATATTTTCATTACTTAATTTTAGTACTTGTTACTTTCCCTTGGTACATGAGGTTTAATATAGCGCTGGGGCAAAAGTGGCAAAAAAGTGGGAGGGCAACTGCCCCTCCCCACGAGCCCCCACCACTTGGTAAGTCACTGTTTGCAACAGTAACTATTCAACCAAATTACATTACCACAGTGTCATGTGAAAAGCAAACTGATTCCTTGAATCAGTACGTTACTTCTTAAGATCAATTGAGATTTCTTGCAACCTTATTTTTGTCGTTCCAAAAGGCACATACCGAAATCGTTCTTGTACCTCTTTTCTTCACCTCATCTACCATGAAATTCGTGAACAACCCGAATTTTACAATGAACTCGAGCCTGTGGCATGTAATTTAAACGTTGCGTGCAAGAGAAGCATGCATACCGAAGTATTTTCTTGCCGAACAAGAAAGAAGATGAAGAAGAAATCCACATGCTACTCAGAAACGGCGGGGCACAAGAAATCTCGTTACTTCATTAGAACGTATAAAAAAATACATGCCAAAGACATTTTGAAGAGATGGCTCATTTACAATTAGCGCAACTGAAATTCCACCCAGGCGCGTGGATAAAAATGAAGTGTAATAACCATTTTAGCTCATCGGGGTTTCTGGGTTTGTTGAACTCTTTGGATTCCTGACGATTGCACCCAGGACTAATTTGAAGTCTTTGGAACTTTTGCAGGTTGTTAGCTTCCGTTTTCTTGTGCTGCCGAGAGGACATTTCGTTGTAATTTGCAGGAAAGACTCAAACGATGTCCTCACTACAGACGAAATTAGCATTGCGACAAGGTTGTTCGCTTTCTGCGCAAGACCAAGGAATAGCTTGGGAATTTCCGGATTTCGAATCGTGAAGTCATGAACTATACATAAGGTCAGCTTTAGACGAAGCCATTATCCTTAGAATTTTTCTTAACATTTCTGCTGAATCGATATACTACCGTGTAAAGGGAAGAAATCGTATTGAATCTCCGTTCTTAAATCGGGCTCGCTGCATTTCTACTCTGAATGATGCCATAGCATGGCGGAAATTCATGGAGCTGGTAGCTTACGTGATTGTCGCATGCAGTGCTTGTGCCCATGTTGATTACTGCATGTATTGTTCTCCAACCAGTTCGTGAGTCGTAGCGCGCTGTGCTAACCACTACGCCACGGAGGCCGGGTCAGTCGAGCACGCCAGAGTAAGAGTTCGACCGAAACCTGATCCAATGTCACCATAGGCTGAATCTGACAAAACGACCAAACGACGACACTGCTATTAAATTTACAACATAACTTTCCTGTACATAATGTTTTCAAGCAAAAAGAATCAAACTAGGAGATAACGCGACGCATACATATTTTGCAACACATTGTGTCCAATTCCGTGTTCTTACATAACCAGGGGCTTTAATCGTGATTGTGTGCGGAGAGAGAATAGTATGCAATTACCTACCCGTTTGTTGTACAATTAGGGAGATTTCCACGACAGTGCAACGAGGTAGAGATCGTGATGTAATTTCCGATGCAATGCATCCAAAGTATTGGCCTGCGAGTAAAAATGGGGCGAGGTTGAACAACGGACGAATATGACGTCATAGGGTATGACTTGTAGATGGAGGCTGGTGAAAATAATGACGGAGGAAACATGTATATGGGGTAAGCTTTAATTTGAAACATGCAAGTGTATGTTTGTTCGTTTCTGTGAAGTAGCGTAGCGATAAAAATTGCATGATTTACTAACCACCGTATTTTCGGAGGTTGTTAAAAGGGGAATGTAAGGATTTTCTAGATCTCCTCATTCATATTTCAGGATTTTTGTGTATAATATGTGGGAGCAGTAGTGAAGTCAGTGGGCAAAAAGGGGAGGGGGGCAGAGTGGCTGCTACATAAAAATCAGAAGGAACTATGCACTAACATTACGACACTTGCAATTCCATCAATGTTTTGTGAATCGTAAAAGAGGACATCTTATTTTTGAAAAAAAAAATCATCAACATTAAACGATTTAACACACAGTTCTACATCAACATGTTAAATTATGCTATATTACAATTACGATACGATAACACGTTATATTGATGTAGACACGAGTTATTTTACTTCGCTTCTTCTGCCACTTTTGGCTAATTTGCGAAGATGGAGATGAGTGATGATGTGATGAAATTGATGAATGGACACTCATAAACATCCATGCCCAGGCCGGAATTCGTACCCGGAAACCCTGGCGTCGTAGTGCGATGTGCTAACCACTCCGCCACTTTTTTTTTTTTAAAGGAATACCCCTATTCGGTGGTATACCCCGTCATTCACACTTTTTCTCAACATTCGCACATATAATTTTTTCTCTTTATTTACTTATTTTACGGACAACACAAACATCCACGTCCTAGCCGGGATTCGAACCCGGGACCCCTGGCTTCATAGCGCGCTATGCTAACCACTCCGCCACAGAGGCCGGCACACGAGTTCGAGTCAGAGATGAAAGGACGAGCGGAGATGTGTATAAATTTCTGATTTCGAACTATTGGTTGATATCGAAGGTTTTTCAGAATCAGTTTTAGCATTTGGTCTCTCTATACTTACTGTAATGTTTCATGTTTTGATTTGTTCAAAACGCGGACGTTTTAACTCTGAAAACAAAATCCACCACGACGCCCTTTTTATTGCCTAAAAAGAGGTCATGTTCGGGGAAAAGAGTATTGACAACCCTGGTTTATATCGCTCTACTTTGCTTAATTCGATTTCAAGACAGCGAAAACACTTGGATATTCATATCCTCACTTCCCCTTCTCCAAATCGTATTAACTAGACTGTGGAGTAATTGGAAGCAAACTCAAACAGCTCTGCATAGCTTTTTCCAACTTTTATACATAAAATCCAATAAACCTAAAGAACAATTTTCTTCATTAGCATCCACATTATATGCTTGTAATGATGTATGTGTATATACTATATACATATACGTCATACACGTGCACTCCAGTATAGCAAGGCCAGCAGTGCTCGCCCACAGCATTATGGTTACAAAATTGCTTCTTAACTTTTAGTTGTTCATTATTTCGGCTAGAATTTACAATATAGAGAAAGTCTCCAATTTCGTTAATTTTCGGTATACTAACTAATTTTGGCCTCCTAATCATGAATCTGTCGTAAAAAACTGGGGGTCACGTCTGGAAATTGTACAAAAATTGTTCGTTAGCGCCAAAAGCCATCCACGGGTAGCCCCACAAACCATTGACGTTAGCCCCAAAAACCATCCACGGGTAGCCCCACAAACCATTGACGTTAGCCCCAAAAACCATCCACGGGTAGCCCCACGAACCATTCACACGAGGTTAGGTTAGGCCTGTTAGGTTAGGTTCCATTAGCACTCATTTCACCCCTAAATTCATCGAAAAAAATAGGGATCGTACCAGAATTGAACATCATAAATCATTTTCTTGTAAAACAACGGCGTATTTGGACACAATGACAGGAGATTACATTTTTGTTCGTAAAACTACGCATATACACCTATATATCAATCGGCTTTTTTTCAAATTTTCAGACGTGACCCCCGGTTTTTTCCAACAGATTCGTGATTAGGAGGTCAAAATTAGTTAGTATACCGAAAATTAACAAAATTGGAGACTTTCTCTATATTGTAAATTCGCTCCATTATTTCATCCCTGTTACCTCAACAGAATCAACCTGTAAGCCTCCAAGTTTCGTTCATTTCCGATATGGGAGCATCCACACCCTCTCGTGGCGTGTTGACAAAACATCTGCCCTGCGACACATCACCCGGCCAGCTGTAGTTGGGTCTGCCCGTTCGCACTTGATTTCTGCAACATTGTGTTCTGACGTCAGCGAAGAATGCCTACGAGGTTAGGTTAGGCCTGTTAGGTTAGGTTCCATTAGCATAAATGCAATTAAAAACTATTATTTAGGCTAAGAGAACTAAACCTTAGCTAGCCTAGCCTAACAATGTAGGCATGTATCCTAAAATTAAAAAGCTCTCTCCCGTGGCGTCAGAACACAAGGTTGCTCAAGTGTTGTGCGATAAGTGAGACCCGCTTGTAGTCAGTGCCGGCAAGAATCCCAAGAGAAACAGGCGACTTTGAGTCAACCAATGGGAGACTGTTTTATATGGCGGGAAACTTTGTATCCCAATCGGTAAGGGATGAAAGAAAGTCGGGGTGCCATCGGTGAAGTCAACTGATGTCCTCAGTGTTGCGAACTGCACGATGCCATACCATGCCAGCGTTGTAGCATATTAACCAAGCAAGTTACAATTTTAATATTTTAACTATAAAGTTTCAAAGCACAGGAGAAACACAAAAATATGATTGCCGCTTTAATCAACAAAATCCTGTTCAGTGATGAAGCGACCTTTTACCCATGTGGAAAGATTGATCGACATAATTGCCGCATTTGGGGAAACATGAAACCAACACACTTGAATTGAAACGAGACAGACCGATAGCGAATGTTTGACTTATCGCTTGGAGATCTGTAAAGATCCTGATGGTCGTCATGTGGAGTATTAATTCTTTGCGGCATGTACTTTGAAATAAATATATTTTTCGTGTCTTAAACCTGTTTTTCGTAATTGCAATTATTCTTCAAAGTAAGTAGTGAATTTTGAGACACCTTGTACAAATATATATTTAGCTATCTCTCACGTAAAGCGAAAGTTCCGCTGTAGAGTCACGTCCTGAGCAAAGATATTCCTTTCCGAATGCCTTTCATCAGTTTCGTCTGTACATCTTCGATATTCATTCTCGCAATTAGTCACAAGTGGCAGAATAGCAACACAAAGGAGAAAAATACAGTGATGAGGAATATCGCGTAGTGGTGAGACTTTATACTGTCTATGAGGCGATCTGAGCTTCCAACGTACTTAAAACTAATATTAATATTAATAATAATAATAATATATTCATAAATAGTGTTTCTGTACTCGATTTTTTAAAAAAGATCACAGCACTTCTTCTTTTGTTTAATTTTATTTAAGTCAACTTTACGTACAGATTGTCTTGTTCTTTCCCTGATGATAAACTTATTTTAAAAGACCTAACGAAACATTCGTTTTCTCATCTGGCAACAATGTATTAATGCGAGTGAGAATCCGCATTGCTGCGCTCTTTTTTCATGTAATATTTCTATCATTGTGTCTCCTAAAGACATGAAATGTCAAATTCATGACATGTTCAAGTATCTTTCCCTTTTTTTAGTTGAAGAGACAACCAGCTTCAAGTTTTTCAAGTTTTCGTTACAATAACATTGATTGATATCATGATCAGAGAATCTAGTTAAAATTCCTTTGCTGGAATCTCCATTAGCACAATCTTTCCAACTACTTGTATGGACTTTTAACTCGTCTAACTGGCTCACCTTCGATGCACGTAAGATTTAAAAAAATAATACTCTACATTTGTACAACGAAGAAGAAGAACTGAATGTCAATGAACGATACAAGCTTATCGATAAATCTCGAGACTCGTCAGTA
Source organism: Lepisma saccharinum (assembly GCF_977018435.1). NCBI lineage: Eukaryota > Metazoa > Arthropoda > Insecta > Zygentoma > Lepismatidae > Lepisma > Lepisma saccharinum. Next base: position 33,458,521 of record NC_139235.1, read on the forward strand.
AAGAAGGAAAAGAAACACGTGCACATGCGCAGTTTCAGCTGTGGTTCCTGACGTCACATTCTGGCCTCGAGTCTGTGTAAGCATGTATATGGTAATTTGCTGCGTGCGGTGCATTCTAAGATTTTTTATGACCAAAAGAAGCAATGCTTGTATTTCTTGCACGTTTCAATCTCCGCAAAGAAGCGTCATTTTGAAGGGCACGGCAAGGAGTCATCAATTCGTAGAATGGGGTGCTATAAATAAGGATTAGTAGTACTTTTGTGTAGCCTGCCTGGTGCCTGCCAGGACTATTTGAAGCCAGGCAGAGGCGTCACCACGAAGTGGGCGGGGGGAGGGGGCTCTGGCCCTCCGTAAAATTGTTCTAGCTTCCTTGGCAACGATAAGGGGGGCCGGGATGGGCTACACCCCCACCCCTTCTGATTAAAAAAATAACAAATTAATTGTGTCAGTTTTATCATGCAACATTCTGTATTCACCTAGCTTTGTTTCCTCATCTACGTAGCCTACATGAGTACATTTACAAAGAAAGGAACTGTAGGCTATATTGATTTATTTTACGTCACTTTCTTCCTCCTTTGGTCAATCATGATGCTGATTATAAGAAATGGATAAAGAGTTAATTCCGAACACACATGGACAGAATTCTCGATCAGAAGCGCATGTGGATTTCGGGGCCAGAACCTCGCTGGCCTATAAGAATTCAGTTTCCACGGACAATGTGGAATCGTATATCAACATTTCAGTGCTTTCCCTTCCACAAACCTTTTTTTCCTCCACAAATCCCCACATGAGAAAGTTACATGGCGTTACGTCTGGGAACCTTGCTGATGTTACACAAACTTGGAGTATGGCTTGACGTTTGAATAGTGAATCTGTAATTAAATCATAAGTAAGGGCCACGTCCTTACTTACGCCACTTGAAGATAATTCATAAATACCGAGTACGCACAGTGGGATCCATGAGTATTACCGTGCAAATTGTCCATGACTATTTTCATTAATTTTTCTCTTACATTCTATGTGTTTTTAAGCGATGAATTTTTATGTATGCTGGTGCAGAAGTTGTCAACAGCTTGTTTTGAGTTTTCTTTTAATTCTTGAAGCTCTTATTGGGTCAAATAAAGTGCACGAAAAGGTGATGGACAATTTGCATGGTAATACTCATGGGTCCCACTGTACATCTCACACATGCCGGAAATGGAGTACAGCTCTCTCTGTTCTGCCATAGTTTGTCATTTGTGCTATGTCTTTCCACAGAGAAGAACTGCAATTAATTACCCGCCCATCACCATTGCCAGTTCCAACCGAATGGAGATTTGCACAACGACCCAGTCCAGGATCTGGTATCACTGCACGGGGAGAGGAGACGTAACCTAAATTTATGGCGTGTGTCAGAAACTGAAAGGAGCTTGCTTTCCATGACAAGTTAAGAACGAATGATGTGTCGTGGTCCAGTTGGTACGTGCGGTAACTGACAAACAGCTAGGATTTTGTTAAGAGGATACTTAAGCACGTGCAAGCGAAGATGCAAATTCAACAGTTCTGGGGTGGCCGTGATGAAGAATGTTAAGAATGCCTGAAGACACTCGAGTCAAAAATTCCTCGAGCTGGGTATCGAACGGTAGTTCTGTTCCAAGTCGTTTCAACATTGCCTCTAAACACAGAGGGTTGCATACACACAGGATAAACATTCATGTATTTACATGTTACAGTAGTTGTTTTTTCTATTATCTCCGTAGGTTAATCGGGACGATTTTAATGTTCAGCACTGATCTTGGTTTCCTGTTTAACAAAAATGTATCGTTTTCATAGACTCATAATTTTGTGGAGGGAGATAATTTTGTCTAGAGGAGTTTTTCTCAACCTTCGCGAGACCAGGGATCGGTAAATTCTCTTTTAAAAGTCAATGCCACGATCCCAATAATTTTCATTGTAAAAACCATTATAACTTTTTTAAACTTTAAACATTAATTAAGATTTGAGTAGATTAGATTTTTGCTGTTGAGCGGCGCTTTTATTCTACTTTAGCCAATCGCGACAATGACGAGTGGGTGATGATATGGTGAAATTGATGAAGATCAAAGAACCCTGAATCCATGACGTCGTAACGTGTTGAGTTGACCACCCCGTCACGGAAGTTGGTTTATATATTAATTAATGTGCTTTTCTCAGGAGTTACAGGGGTGCCAAAGAATGTCAAAAACAAAAAAATAGCTTTTCATTTTTTTCCGTTTGCGGCACTAATTTGTATATATATAATTTGTCAACGTTTAATTTTTACCACTATCCTTTCCATGTAATTTTTGTAATTAAGTTAATTTTGCAACTAAGGTGAGTGCGTTATTTTTTATATTTATTTTTATTTATTTCCTTCAACAGAGAAATTTTCTCCTTTTACAGAAGGTAGCCAATAAAAATACAAATAAAAATACAAAATCAAGAGAAACACATAATATAATACAGGGAGACATAAGACAGGTAGAACACATACACAAATATAATGTAATATAAATTACTAAACTATACTATAGAATCATATAACACCCAATTAGCAATTTAGAAGCGCTTCACCAAAAACAATACAGAACAAGACCAAAAAAAAATGTCATTTTTATTCATATGCAGTGATATATTGCTAAGTATAACACTAAATCTTATAATTTATGTTGTAAACACTTGTCTTAATATTGTTTTGTACTCATTGATTGAGATACTAAAATCAAGATTAGATTGCAATATAGATATTTTGTTGTACGCAAAGGACATTCTAAATAATGGCGAATTCTTGAATCTTTCTGTTTTAGGAATATCATAAGACAGCCACAGCCTTAAGCCACATTTCTTTGCATTGAAACATATCTTTTGGAGAAAAGTAGGGTTATCTATGATAGCAGTCATTGTTTAGTACAGAAATATTTGTTGTTAGATTTCCCTTCTATTAATAAGACTTTCATAATTAAACTCATTAAGTAGGTCATTGTATGATAAGTTATTTTTATTGTAAATTTACTCTTCGAGATTTGAGTTTGTCTTAAACTTTCTTTATTCGTGTGTTTTTATTTCTTAAAATACTTTCCATTCCTTGAATTTAATGTTATCTCTTGCAGATTATTAACACAAAGAGTTTTATTTTGCTGCAGTGACATCTGTGAATAATTTAGTTGTGTGATTTCTTTCTGTTAACAATTGCCAAACTTTTTTATTAATATGTGCCTCAATAAACATCAATAAACAAATTATAATCATAAATTTATAAATATTTGTTGATGAATATTGCTGCGCAAAGTCTCATAAGATAACAAATTTCAGGAGACCATCTTCTGGCCAAGTATAATTACCGGACCGAGGACCGGCAATTGTACGGGCGAGTTTGGTATAATAAGCTGGACAATAGCAACAATGCAAAGAAGCCTGCTCCAATTGTATCTCTAGTTACGACTCTGAACATTGTTGATTAATTCTTTTTAATAACAACCCAACAATTTACCTCATCAAGCACGCAGAACTGTTCTGTTGGATTTTTCGTTAAAAGCAGAGTAAGTAAGTGAATTTTTCTAATATGTGTTGGCAGTGAGATAGTAAATCCAGTACAGAACTGTCATTCGTTGTCAAATAAGGCCTGGTACATACGAGTCTAGGGATCAGAGGGCAAGGAAAATTTGCTTTCTCCTGATAGACAAGGCTTAGCATTAAGAGGTCACAGTGCGGGGGCAAAAAGTGGCAAAATGTTGGGTGCAACTGCTCCCCCTCTAATCTCCGCCACTGCTAGGGATACGTTTGTGACGAATCAAGTCCGAAGACAGACTTTTAAAAGATGTTTGCAAGACAAGACAAGATTTAACTGTCCGAGACAACTAAACTGAATCACTTTACCATGCGACTTGTCCAGACATAACAAGCGGATATCTACCCGATTTTTTGTAGATACATACAGGCCTCGAAATGGACCGGAACGGCAGGCCCCCCCCCCCCACTTTTGCACTTTTGCCCCCGCAGTATGCTAAACCTTATCTACCAAGGGCCAAGGGCAAGCAATTTTGGAAACTTCCCCCGGCTCCGCAGTAAGTATATGAAGCGAACTGTTGTGGAGCGTCAAGTCTCTGAGCGCTCAGCAAGCAACGTGATCGCTCAGCTACTTGACGGCCAAGTAGGCGTTGCTCGGCGAGCGCAGCTCACTTGATCGCTGAGCGATCTTGAACCTTCATCACCACAAGTTTGAGCCACAGAATATATCGTTTTTGTGTTTCGATCTCGTGAGGCAAAGGAAGAAGAGGAAAGCTGTGTGAGAATGGCGGGTTGGCGGCCAATGAGCAAATATTAATGATTAACGGCTTGCAATAGTTCAAGTAACAGAAGGTAATGTAATATTCCAGTTTTTGTAATTCAATTAAAATGGAAGTGTCGTTTATTCCAAATATACACCGTAGTTTTGGAAAGTTGTGCAAGGGTGTGGAAATAGAAATTTTGACAGTTTTATCCACATCAACTATCGTCCAAAATAAACAGCTCTTCAAACACCGAAATCTTGTCCACTCGACGCAGCCACATTCATCACAGATTATTCAAAGGCACTGATATTTTGATCAATGAGCAAACAGCGCCAAGTAAATGATCAGTCTGCTCAACGAGCGAAAATCTTGCTCAGCGAGCAACGCTCAGATACTCGACACGCCCCTGGTAGCGCATGAGAAACTTGTGTTCCTTAAACACTTTCTTATATTTGTATGCGTTAATAATTTGCAGTGTCATTATATGTTTATTATACATCGGGTTTTTTACAATAGAGGCGCTCTGTTAATCTATGTATACTCGTATAAAATTGGATGTATATTTGTGTGTGGGTGTGTATATTTGTTTGTTCCAGCATAACTCTCGAACGCCTGGAGCAATTTCAACCAAACTTGGTCCGCGTATCACTTGCAACCTAAAAAGAAATACTGTGGGGGCAAGACAGCCCTGGCACCCCTAGGGGTGGGGTGGGAAGGGGTGATATGTAAAAATAATCGAGAACCACCGATATTAAATTTCGCAGAAACAGACATCCGTGACTCTTTGCAATCCGCACAACGATAGTGTTTCTCGGGTTGTCTAACATTCAGGCTGTGTTGCGAATGGAAGCAATAGTTTTCGCGACACTCCCAATGCGGTTAAACTCCAAGTTCATCACCTATCGGCATGAAGGGGGGGGGGTGAGAGGGGGTGAAAAATAAAATGCCACAAATGACCTAGATTAGTGTCGAATCCATAGTTTTCAGAGTCGCTAAGCTAATTGGTGACATTCACGATCACATTTAAAATTAGTTACATTTTACACTATAGTTAGAATTCATTATTTTCCTGTCTAATACAAGATTGGGATAAACAAATACCCGAGCAACGCTAGGTAATAAGTTAGTCAGAAATAATAAAAAAAAAATACTGTGTAAAGAAAAGCGTTCCGTTTCGTGAAAATGTCCATTTCGAGCCCTGAGTGTATCACGTATTTTGCTTATACTAGGTCTAATCGAATAGTCAACTCATTAGTGGCAATTGTGAGTCCGTGCTGAGTGGTTTCATGTATGCATAGGATTACCAGACGTCCTCTTTCTCCCGGTCATGCCCTATATTTTAGCCTATGTCCGGCGTCCGGGAGGAATTTGAAGAAAGTTACAAATGTCCTACATTTTGAGCATCACATAATTTGAATTAAGAAAATATGTCCTTCGGTCGAAAAAAAAAAAAAGCAAAACATCATGCATCAAAATTCTGTGGACTGCACTCCCACACGCACACTCAATAGTGAAATTAATTATGATTCAGACATCGCAAAAGAAGGAAAAAATCCAGAACAAAGCTATTGGCCCAAATTAAACTTCTGGAACCATTTCAAGTTATCTTAAGGACATTATGTTTCATATTATTTTAAGTTACGTTAATTTCTGAATATTTGTTTGTCTTTCCAGGTAATAATGCAAATGTTGATAGAGTATTTTCATTAATATCAGCAAAATGTAGCGATGAAAGAAAGAAATTCCTTGCGGAGGACTCAGTAAAATGTTTGGTACTGCTTCAGTATAAATTCAAAGAGTTCAGAGTATCATATTTTGACTAATATAATTTTTTTTAAAAAATTGACTCCTCCGAGAAACATGACTAAAAACACGTGTGCTAAGAAATGTATTGTTTATTATTGATTACAAGTTAGGGAATTTTGTTCCTAAGAAATCCTTTAAAGATTATTATTTTTTGAAACTGAAAATGTGTCAATTTTTACATTATTTACTAACAGGTTCTAGTAATGTGTATTATTTACTGAGAATGATTTGTGTCCTACATTTTGGGACAGGAAGTCCTACTTTTTCCTTGTAGTGATCTGGTAACGCATGTGGATAAAAATGCCGTTTTTCAAGGGTTCGCAGCGTCGAAACGAGGCGTCAAACAGAAAATTTTATTGTGAAAGAGGCCTGAACGACGTCGTTACTGTGGCTTACATTATACATCCTGAATGGAGACCAGAGACTGCCAAGTCCCTTGATCCTACCCCGGAACAAGAATAAATAATGATCTCTCCCATTTATTCCTTTCGTTTTGTTTTTTCGGCCCAACCGGCTCTAGAATATTTTCCTGAGATGGACACAGAATATGTTGTAAGCATAGAGGAAGTAACAATGAAAATACAGGGTGAGCCTAAGGAAATGAACAAGTTTTTATAACATGGCTGAAATACTTACATGGTTGGAAGAGTATGTCATGAAGTTTACATGACTAAGTTACAAGTATTCTTTCTATGTGTAACCCTTTTGTAACATGACAGATATCAATGCGACCGTCCAGTTCTCCCCAAACACGTCTCAGCATGTGCATGTCAACAGTCGTAGCTGTTGTGATACGTTGTTTAAGATCGTCTACACTAGTAGTAAGGGGAGGAACAAAAACCCCGTCCTTGATTTATCCCCACAAGAAGCAGTCAGTCACACGGTGTTTACTCACAAGCGCACAGAAAGCCTTTTCCACCTGGCTAGCGGTCATATTGCTCGACTGAGGTCAAGGGCGCGCACGTGATGCTGACGTCACGAAAACAAACGAAAAGTGGAGGTCCTAAACTTGAAGACTTTCTCTTTAAAACGGTACTAAAGGCTTCCTGATAAAACAAACCATTTTCGATTTATAAAGCGTTTAATCTTTCAGGCTCACCCTATATGGTGTGCGGATTTTTCTAGATATTAAAAATAGGCTCAAATATACTACGTATATATTATATTCACAAGAAGATAATTAGGACGGTTCATTTTAAGTACGATTTTTGGTCAGATAAACTAATCGCGGTGGTTGGACCTTCAAAATGGAATCCCAAGGCCCTTTGATTATAAGATTAGTAGCTTTTTGTGAAATATAAGTTGTTCTACGTTTTATTTCTATTAACATTGATTACAGACATAGATAAGCTTGCGATGTCATTTCGTCAGATAAACTATCACAAGGAAATATTGACCTGGAATGCCTTTGCTTTGCGACATGTGTTGCCCTGTTAAACAGCCTTCCCACCAAAAAACCCAGCATTCGATTTCCGATATCGACTTGGTTGCGTGTCCAGTAAATCTAGCCCTAATTATTGTATTTGTGCTAAACTTTTTTTTTTTTTACCTCTCTGAAGAAAGGATTGATTGAACATTTTAATTCGTTGTATTGCAATGCTACCTATACTTTTCATAATACATATCCTTTGTGGAGGGGCACTTAACCGCGTGACCTTCCCGCTAAATCGGTCAATGAGTTCGCTCCTCTCTTCTGATGTATACTTTCCAGCTTATGGACTTTTTACTCAGCTTTAGAATCTTTCTCTTCTTGTTTACTCCCAATCCTTTCTTGGTCAATACATCACTGCCCCTATCATCCTAGCCTCTCTCTGTCTTCTGCTTTCTCTATTTTCTTTCCCTCGCCGTCTTGTTTGTCTCTATTTCTATCACGCTTGCTTCCTTTTTCTCTATCACTCAGTTTTTCTTACTCTGCTCTAGTTTTTTTTTATTTTTCGCTCTCACTCTTTGACTTACTTTCTCTCTCTCCCTCTCTCTCTCTCTCTCACTCTATTTCTATGCATCCTTTGCGTCTCTATCTGTCTTCTCTATTCTTCTCTCTCTCCACTCTCTGATTCCCTTCTTTGGCCTGCCTCTCTATTTCTCTCACTGGATGCATAGATTCTTAATATATATCTTATATTCTCTACATTTTAATCAATTTTTTCATCTCTAAATGCAAGAGTCACTTTCTTGAGATGAGACAATATATTAAATGATGTCAATAAAATATCGCTGGAGAATTAGGATTTTTCTTCACGTCTATTTATTGCACAAAAAGAATTCAATAATAATCACACATTTAGTAGGCAAGATTTAAAATAGACACACGACAATATTTATCAAAATCTTCTTCAACAGTTAATCTTCTCAAATCCTTCAAAATGTTCCTTCATATTCCAGTTCGCTACGTTTACTACGCACAGCCCTGAAAAGGCCTCCACATGTATCAGTTGGCAACGTCACCTCCGACCAGCTTCAGAAGGGCCTCCACATGTATGATTTGGCAACGTTTACTTCGAGAAGTCCTGGACGGGCTTCCACATGTATAATTTGGCAACGTTTACTTCGAGAAGCACTCGAAGGGCCTCCACATGTATGATTTGGCAACGTTTACGTAGACCAGCCCTGGAAGGGCCTCCACATGCACAATTTGGCAACGTTTACTTCGAGAAGTTCTATAAGGGTCTCCACATGTATAATTTGGCAACGTTTACTTCGGCCAGCCCTGGAAGGGCCTCCACATGTACAATTTGGCAACGTTTACTTTGCTCAGCTCTGAAAGGGCCTCCACATGTACAATTTGGCAACGTTTACTTTGCTCAGCTCTGAAAGGGCCTCCACATGCACAATTTGGCAACGTTTACTTCGAGAAGTCCTGGAAGGGCCTCCACATGTATAATTTGGCCACGTTTACTTCGAGAAGACCTGCAGGAGCCTCCACATGTATAATTTGGCAACGTTTACTTCGAGAAGCCCTGGAAGGGCCTCCACATGTATTCTAAGGAAACATTTATTCGCCCAACCCTTGAAGGGCAGCGAGATGTATGATTTGGCAATGATTACTTCTAGCTATTGTTGATGGGCTATATTGTTCCTTGTCACAGCATTAACTTTCTTATAATGTATTGAATTTAATAAATAAAGATGAACTTATTTACCTAATTTTAATAATGGAATGATTGTACATTTGTGAACAGTATATAAGAGCTTTTGTTGATACTAGAATAACTCATATGTTACTGTATATTCAGGGTTCCTACACACCTGGAAAACCTGGAAATCTGAGGAAATTATTAAGTATTACGAATAACATGGGTACCTGGGGGAAACCCTGGGGGGTAAAGGCGGTCAGGGGCGTGATGCTGATCACATCACCCCCACTCACGACCGGATCAAGAAAGTGTGGGGCGTTACCCCCACACCCCCTATATGCCTTCATGGCGTGGTGCTATGCACAGGGGAACACTTTACCTTTTTACCTTTATTAAAATCTAAGGGAAAATAACCTAATTGATCAAGGAGACCCAACGAAGTACATCTGAGGGACTAGAATATGCTCCTACGTGTTAATAATAATTACAATTTATGTACATTCATAATTACACCGCTCTGCAATTTGAAATTTTTTTCTTGATGTTTTGGTTTCGAATGTAGTTTCCCCCTAATTTTGGAGCGCTGATTCCAAATATGTAAGCAGTTTTCTTCTATCACGTTCAGATTGTTGAAAAAAAATGAAAACAAAATTTGCATATTGAACCATTGTATGTTACGCCCTCCCTTGCCCGGGAAAACAAATGCTACCACTACCTAGATAGAGGCGGCAAAATCTCCCTCGCACAAGCGAAATAGCGTTACGGTCCAGGTTAAGTTCGTGTGTAGGAACCGGTGACCAACAGTGCATAGTAATAAGCCATATCGAATAAAAACAAAGACATATGTACTTTCAAATTACCACCTCTTTACCTGTAGCCGGGAAGCGGCTAGCTGCATACCTGAAAATCACGGGTAGCGACATGCATACGAAAATGATATAGCCCAAAATTAACATGAAAATAAAAAGTATATTCTATTCATAACCAACAAAAATGGAATTATTACAGGTCCCCACACTTGCACTCTCACATTCTCTCTCAGATTCAATCCTCATGGGGTCATCGACACAAGAAATTATACATGACATGTACAGGTTTTATGACGACAAGCCCTAATTATTGCATTCTCAATTAATTTTATCTTACTTTTTGTCTAATCAGGTCACTTGTGATTTTGCTCCAGTGCTACTTAAATCCTAGCCAGCCCTTACTTAAGTTCACCTTTTGTTTTTTTTTAAAAAGAAACTAGTCGGCGCGGTGACAATACATTACTTGACCAGTATAAACAAAGGCGTCTCAACGGCAATTACATTCACGTGGGCGGACGTTTTCCTTTTACAGGACCTCACGTGGTTCCAAACATAACAAATAACCTCCGTTGAGTGGCGCTAACATATACTCTCTAGCGGGCGGGACTTAAACACTTCGCCGCGACGAGCAATTCATATTACCAGGCAAATACTTTAACAAATAATCACATATGCGACCTGACATAGCTAGCAGCGACACAGCGCTGACACATAAAAATGAACAAACCTCAAGTAGAATATGCAATTAAGCGGGCGGCGCTTTACTCTAATAGTACGCACTTTAAACAAATACAAAGGAGCACAAACAACAATGAATTTAAGATCATAAAAAAAAATATCACAAGGAATAAGAAAAATTGACCTGAGACGAATAGATTACAAATGACAAGCGCGACGGGAGTTTGGTATGAAGTTCGAGTTGAGTGGGCGTTTTCAAAATGTCGACGAATTTCAAGGGCGTTCTCTAAATCAATCGGGCCGTCACGTGTTAAGGTTCACACAGATGAATACTTTACCATCTCTCAGCTTCCGGGGTGCATCCTGGCGTCATTATGGGCGATTGAAAACGCATAGTATCCACGCGAAAGGTTCCCTTGGTCACGACGATGAAGATGCGAAAAGAGTTCAAACACCTAGTTCCCCGGCTCCTCTTCCTCTCGGGATCGGCGGATCTCCGTGGTATGGCGCAGTTCGGACGTCGCATCTGAGCGGTCGTTGTAGGCGTCGTCGGCGTCGTCGGGGCGTCAACATCTCTCTCTACATCTCTCTGTCGCGGCTGGTAGGCGTCGTCGGCGTCGTCGGCGTCGTCGGGGCGTCAACATCTCTCTCTACGTCTCTCTGTCGCGGCTGGTAGGCGTCGTCGGCGTGGCTCGTCGTCAACATCTCTCTCTCCGTGGCGGGTAGGCATCGTCGGCGTGGCTCATCTTTCTCTCTCTCTCTCTCCGCGGCGCGGATAGGCATCATCGGCGTAGTTTCTTCTGACATCGGGCGAATCGACGTAACGCCCCCATCTCTCTTCTTCCTCTAGCCCGCTATAGTTTCCGGTGTTCCTCGTTTCTCAAAAATTATAAATGGCGTAAGGTAATCACGGAAACCCGGTTTCGCTTCAACTTCCCCCAGCGGTTGAGGTAGGCGCACTCGTGTAGACTTACTGCCTATCACACACACTGGTGTTCGCACAACACAACAAAGTCCACTGTACACGAAAGGTAGCACGAAGGTGCTCTCGTTCCAAGAATCGCGGCAAAACTGTATATGAAGAGGTAGCACGGAGCTGCTCTCCCTACAAGGGTCGCGGTAAGACTGTGTATCGAAAAACCATGTCCTTCGTTTTATTTGGATTTTGAAAAAGGACGCTAGGCGCACGTTGGAGTGACGCTTCCGGAGAGGTTATTCCACCACGCTCTATTGTCTCCAAACTAGGACGGACCGTGTCCGAAGTTTACTTGTGCGGATTAAGCTTCCGCCTGGTTGTCGCCCATAGCTCAATTGCAATCGCTGTCCACAAACTGATCAATTAGAACCGATTTGATCTGGCGTCCGTAATTGTCGCTTGATCGTGACGAAACTCCACACATCCGTCCTTGCACACATGCCGCTGCGCTGGTATAAGTTTCACATGAATCTGACCGTTGGAAACCGAGATATTTAAATGTTTGTCATTACGGTCGAATTTCCTAAGCTTTAGACGCATAGCGTGACCCTTCAGGTGCTCACCCTTAACACACGCGAACGTCTCGTTCCTCCCGTCGGCTTGGCAAAAATCAAATATGTAATCTTACAAATTAAAACACTCAACACTTTGAATCAACACGTCTTTTTACCGCTACATACGTGAATAATAATGATAATAATAATAATGACGGTAAATCTGACTGTCACACCATTACCGACATATATTTATACCCTTCTACAAGATCATTGCCATGCTTAAAAACGTGGTGTATATTATAATTATGTAATTGTAAACACAATGTACGTACAGTTCACAAGAACTACCAACAAGTGATATTATTTAGTAACCTCACTTATTTTACAGGCAGGAATTTTCGTCTTTTTGAACTTTTTCCTAATGCATGAGAAGTACTTTCCCTTTTCAGGGACCAACAGTAGTCTGCCATCATGTTCACAGTCCAACCAACCATGGTATCTTCTTTTCATGTCTTTCAAATACTGATGGAGACGTTTACCCTGTTCCTCGCTGTAAAATCCAAGACAGGTATCTGGAAAATAGGCAATGTGAGCACGTAGGAAGTGTAACTTCAAACTCATGTTACACCCAAGTTTTCTCAAATTTTCCAACATGGTGTTCACAATGGTTTTGTAAGATGGACTCCTTCTGTTTCCTAGGAAGTTTTTTTACATCTTTGTAGTTCTCCCAGGCTTGCTTTTCCGTTTGGCTCATTGTATCCTCAAAATTTGGGTCACACATTAATTTCCTGATCTGAGGTCCAGTAAAAAAACACCTGCTTTCAGCTTATCTAGGGCCATTCTCTGATAAACACTCACTGTCCTTATCTAGGGCACGTACAAACTGGCTCATGATACCCAATTTAATGTGTAGAGGAGGGAGAAGAACTTTTGTGGGTTCCACAAGGGGCACATGCATAACATTCTTCGTTCCGGGTGGCAAGGGTCTTCTGGTTGGCCATTCCCGCTTTTGCCAGTGATTTTGTCTGTCTCGACTATTCCACTCGCACAGGAATCGGCATTTTTATGTATCCCGTTTGTAGTCCCAGTAAAAGGTTGATAACTTTGAAGTCACCATATACAACCCACCCATACTCGGAGTACTTCACACACTGCAATAGAAACTGCAAACTTTCATATGATTATTTCGAAGTAATAAAATAAGCAACTGGTACAGATCCAAGAACATTGCCATTGTGGAGTAACACACCTTTCAGGCTGGTTACAGAAGAATCTATGAAAAGCCTCCATTCAGAAGTTACATACTTTACACCAAGCCACGTTACAAGTTTCGGTATGTCATTGCAGAAGATCATAGACCTTTCAGAACTTTCCTTTGGTAACGCAAGATCACGTACCAAGTCATTCAGTGTGGTCTGACTAAATAAGTGTGGGGTATTATCACTTGTACTCAGGGGCGGCGCCAGAAATTTTTCACCGGGTGGGCAGAAGCTGTTTATTGATAGATTAGGGTGGGCAGATATATTTGTATGACATATATGTATGTATATATGTAAGGCCATATATTTATATGACATATATATGCATCCCCTCCTCTCTTACAGTCCCGATTTCCCTACACTTCTTTTCCCTTTCTTTTACTCCTTAATGCCTTCTTATATCTTTCTGAGCTTGTTACCTCTTTCTTCCTTTCACTTTCTCTCGTTCCATTCTTCAAATGTTTCTCTTAACTGCCATGCACACACACACACGTGTGTGCGTTTGTTTGTTTGATGTTTGTTTGAGTTAAAATTTATGGGTGCGTCGGCACTTAAGGCCATTTCGCACCCTTCTGTGTATACGGGGAAATGTCCCCTTATCTAAAATTCTGACTGAGAACTTAAAAAAGGGGTGTAAAGAGCCCCTTGGGAAAAACTAAAAGTGCAAGGTTGTAAAAAGACCTGCATGAGACAAACACAACACATTAAAAAGTCAGAATAAACTAAAAACCTCCTCACAGACGGTGGAAGAGTCCAGCTCTTCGCAAAAAACTAAAAACATGTGATAAAATACTGCTGTCATCACCCAAGAGGGATGACAAACAGCCGGAAAGGTTAAAAGTCTGCCGGAGGTAAGCAAGATCGACACATTCAACGAGAATGTGTCGGATGCTTAAAATAACATTACAAGTACGACACAACGGAGGGTCCAGCCCTTGCAGTAGGTGACCATGCGTGAGACGGCTGTGTCCTATACGCAGGCGGGTAAGAATAACGTCTTCTCGCCGAGAGGGACGAGACGAGGAACGCCAAACACCTATGCTGGGCTTAACAGCGTGAAGCTTGTTCCCCGTTTCCACATCCCACTCGGTCTGCCAAGTGTCAAGAAGGCGAGAACGGAACATGTTCTGCAGGTCGCTAGCTGGCAAAAGGTGGACAAGAACGTCGCCATCTGCATCAGCAGACTTGGCGGCAGCATCAGCTGCTTCGTTCCCCTGGATGCCCACGTGGCTAGGGACCCAACAGAATAGTACATCCGTGCTGGCAGATAAGGACACAAGCCGTCTGAATATGCGTTGCGCTACGGGATGCCGGGAATACGGCGAATCCAGAGACTGCAACACGCTGGTCGAATCACAGCACACAAGGACCTTCTTCAGACCGTTGACATCTGCAAAATCCAGTGCCTTTAGAATGGCGTACAACTCTGCCGTATAGATGGAACAGGCAGGATGTAGTGAGTAACTGGAGCTTTGAGAGTCTAGGACGAAGGCGCAACCAACGGATTCGACTGTCTTGGACCCATCCGTGTAAAACACATTAAAATTGAGGTGCTTCGCACGAAGTTCTGAAAACCTTTGCTGGTATACAACCATTGGTGTCTCTGACTTTGGAAGGGCAGTCAGAGAAAAATCGATAGAAGGTGCAGGAAACTCCCAGGTAGGGAGAGGCGGAATTAGTGGAGAGACGCCAGGAAGATCACTGTCAACACCAAGTGCTGACAGGATCTCGTCTGCACGAACACCAAATGGTCTTGTGGCACTAGGGCGGAGCCGATACCTTGCCAGCCTATTCTCGTCTGAGATGGTGTGAAATGAGGGATGTGAAGACATCGAGCGAAGATGGAGGAAGTAGTTCACTACCAGCCGCTGTCTTCGCAGAGACAGCGACGGCTCAGATGCCTCTACGTACAAACTGGCGATAGGGCTGGTCCGAAAAGCACCAGAGCACACACGTATACCAGCATGGTGGACGGTGTCTAGGATGCGAAGTCTAGATGGGCGGGCAGAAGAATACACAACACATCCATAATCAAGCTTCGACCTGATGAGTGCACGATACAATCGAAGCAGTACCGTCCTATCAGCACCCCAGGAAGTATGGGATAAAACACGTAAAAGGTTGAGAACTCGAAGACAAGAGAACTTTAACTGGCGAAGGTGAGGTAGCCATGTTAATTTCTTATCGAAAATGAGGCCCAGGAAGCGGACCTCATTCACGAAGCACAGGGGAGACTTCCCTATGTACAGGTCAGGATCTAAATTACATGTACGCTGACGACAAAAGTGAACACACACGGATTTCTCGGATGAGAAGGTGAAACCTGTTTGGGAGGACCACTCAACCAAACGGTTTATCGTAAGTTGGAGTTGACGAGAAGCTGACGCGAGATTCCGTGAGCGACAAAAGATCGTGAGGTCGTCTACATAGAGGAGGCCATGTACAGGGGAAAGAATGTTTGCCAAAACACTGTTCACTGCTATGGCAAACAGAGTCACACTTAAAACGCTGCCCTGTGGGACACCGTTCTCTTGTTCGTGAAGATCCGAAAAGGAGTTCCCAACACGTACGCGGAAAAAACGATCAGATAAAAAGTTTTGAATAAAGTACGCCATATGGCCACGGACGCCCCAAGAATGGAGCTGCTTTATGATGCCAAAGCGCCACGTTGTGTCATATGCCTTTTGGAGGTCAAAGAAAACTGCAACTAAATGTTCCTTGTTGAGGAATGCATCCTGAATATGTGTTTCCAGCTGAACAAGATGGTCCAGTGTGGAACGGTTGGAGCGAAAACCACATTGAAAATTACTTATCAATCAGTTTTCCTCCAAAAACCAGGTGAGACGCTTGTTGATCATGCGTTCCATCAACTTGCACACACAGCTAGTTAAGGCAATAGGCCTATAACTCGAGGCTGCGGTGCGTTGTTTACCTGGTTTCAGGATGGGAACGATAATTGCTTCTTTCCAGGACGAAGGGAAAGAGTCCTCCAACCAAAGCCTGTTGAATACCGTCAAAAGGAAATATTTTGCTCCAATGGGCAGATGACGAAGCATCTCATAGTGGATCTTGTCCACTCCAGGAGCTGTATTCTTAGAATCTCGAAGCGCCTGATCGAACTCCCGTTCAGTGAATGGAGAGTTGTATGGCTCGGTGTTATGACTTCGAAAAACTAGAGGGCGTCGTTCCTGACGGTCCTTCTCGCGGCGGAAACGTGGTTCATAATTTTCCGAGCTAGAGGCATCAGAAAACTGCGTGGCCAAGATATTTGCTATGTCTCCGGAATCGGTGTACAACGTCCCATCGTGCTCCAGAGCGCTGAGAGGAGTAGATGCACCCCCCTGGATGCGACGTACTTTGGTCCAAACGGCTTTCGACGAAGCCTGCTTCGTCAGAGAAGACACGTATTGAACCCAGCACGCCTTCTTACTGGCTCGGATGAGCCGACGGGTACGGGCACGCTTAATGCGGAACTGCTCGAGGTTTGCGGCAGTGTGGTTCTTATTAAATCGATCTAGGGCATGATTACGGTCCTTGATGGCTGCACTGATCTCCGCAGTCCACCAGGGGACTGGGCGACGCCTCGCAGGTCCACTGGGATGTGGAATGGAGGTGCGTGCAGCATCATGCACTCTTGACACAAAGACATCTAATGCGTCGATTGGTGGTAAAGTCGACGCAAGATCGACTTCAAGGTCCACTGCACGCCCGAAGGCATCCCAGTCAGCCCGACTGAGATTCCAGTGAGGGTGTTGTTCACGTGATTGCTGAAGATGTTCGAAGGAAAGAATGAGAGGGAAGTGATCACTCCCACAGAGATCAGGGTGAACGCTCCAAGATGTGGTAGGAGCAAGGCTGGGACTGCAGAAGGACAAGTCCAATGCAGAGTATGTGCCTGAGGAAGGACTGAAATATGTGGGAGTCCCATCATTCAGCAACGTTATACCTGATGCCTCACGGAATTGATCTACAATTTGACCCCGGGGCTCTGTACGAACGGAGCCCCACAAACAATGGTAGGAATTAAAATCGCCCAAAAGAATTACAGGAGACGGAAGTTGTTCGAATATAGAAAGGAGGTCCTCAATAGAGAATCGCTCCTCCCTTGTGATGTAAACACAGCACACAGATATTGGCTGCGGTAGATGGCCCCGCACGGCGACAGCTTGGAGGGGGGTGGTGAGAAAGATTGGCGTTGAGTGGATGTTATCTCGAACACCGATTGCAACACCACCGTGTGCACGACGACCCTCAGGAAGCTTGTCGGTGCGGTAAAGCGTGTATCCGTTCAGAATCACTGATTCATTTGGACGAAAATGTGTCTCTTGGAGACATATGATGGCAGGGTCAAATTCAGATATTAGAATTTGCAGTTCCTCGAGATGTGTACGGAAACCGTTAAGGTTCCATTGGAGACAATAAGCCATAGCTGGAGGTATGGTTGTTACCTTTTAAGGCGTACTTTATTTCTAGGCCCTGTCACCTTGATAAATTCTTCATCCGCGGCTTCGTCCTGTATCATGTCCTCGGGTAAGGACACAGAGGGCGAAGGGGATGAAGAAGGGGGAGTGGGGGCGGGTGCTTTGAGCGCCCGCCGGGCAGCTTTCAGCTGCGCCTTAAGTTTCAGGGTGGTGGCTGCCACTCTGACTGGAGAGCTACTGGACTTGAGAAAGTATTCTTTGCTGTGTACCTGCTTGAACTTTTTCTCTGTGGAGCGAGGAGTGGTTGCTGGTTTCCTCGAAGCAGGACGAGCTACTACAGGAAGCGTTGCTGTTTGCGTGGACACGTCGCTGGTTTGTACACCTACACTGCGACGGCTAAGAGCAGCTGCAGCAACTGTAGCGAATGGCACAGGTAAACTGGTGTGTATGCTGTCACGGAGACGTTGTTTTGCTTCACCAGCAGAGATTTTCTCTGTGACGACCAACTCTCTGATTTTCTTCTCTTGTTGGAAAGAGGGACAGTCACGATGCCAGACTGGGTGCTCGCCTTGGCAGTTAATGCATTTGGGACCTGAAGAACAAGGTTCGGTCCCATGATCAGGCAGACTACACTTACCACAAAGGGCGGTAGTGGCCTTGCAGGAAGACTGAGTGTGCCCAAAGTGCTGGCATTTGAAACATCGCATCGGGTTAGGGATGTATGGTCGGACTTTTAGTCTCAAATATCCAGCCCGCACAATATCTGGGAGAGTGGTCGTTTGGAACGTCAAAATAATGGAAGCAGTTGGAACAAGTTCTCCGGATTTTCGTGTCTTGATTCGCTGCACTGCGGTGACATGTTGGTCTGAGAGTGCTTGAAGAATCTCTTCCTCCTCAGCATTTAGCAGATCCCAGTGGCGAATCACACCTTTACTACTGTTAAGTTGACGATGTGGTTCAACATTAACAGGGAAGTCGCCCAAAGATCTTAGCTTTAGAAGATTGTTGGTCTGGCGATCTGTGCTGGTCTGGATAAGTAGACTCCCGTTTCGCAGCTTTTTTATTTCTGGTACATCTGAACCAGCGGCGTAGTCTAGCTGTTTCTTGATAAGAAACGGTGACAAGTCCTTCAATGTAGCAGCTCCATGTTTCTTCGTTGTTGTTCCAGATTCATCGTCGGTCTTCTGCACAATACTAATAACAAGATAACGTGGCACGTTACTTGTCTTTTCCACTAATTGAAGCGGGCTCGAAGGCCGCGCTCGTTTTGGGGGTTTCCCCCCCGTTTGAGTTGTTTTTTGTACCCATATACAAAAGAATTTTATATAGGAGGGTCCATAAATTGTCGCCTCGACATGCCCTCTATGCCGAGGAAGGCCTACCCCCAAAAATGGAGGCTACTCGAGGACCAAACCGAAATCCCCGAGGCCACGTTCGCGACTGCACCTACCCCTGCAGCCAACACTGTCCCATCGGCACGTGCAACTCACACCTTGGGATAGGGGTTTCTTATCGAGGTTGTCTCCTCTAGCAGGACCCTTAGTTATAGGGAGGTCAAAGATATGGAGATGAATGACGTGATGGATTGGTGAAAACGTGAGATATGGATGTGAAGAATGAGTGAAATGATGAGATGAAAATGACCTCCCTACCTTAGTTTCTTAGAGGGAGGTCAAAGATATGCAGATGAATGACGTGATGGAATGGTGAAAACGTGAGTGATGGATGTGAAGAATGTGTGAAACGATGGGATGAAAATGACCTCCCTACTAAGCCCCCTCGCCCCGTCAAGGCAGTCCTACATGGAGGGTGTGTGTGTGTGCGTTTGATGTCTTTCCTCTTTCTTCTCCAATCTATTCTCGCATCTTGTTCCACTTCTTTGTCTCCGATGTACACAATTATTTCAAGGAAGTGTTTGTGTGTGCGCAGTCATACATTCTGATCACATTGTTTCGTTCATGTCAATGTAGTGAAATAAATGTGAATCGGTTGCATCACATTTTGTCCTTCAAGTGCAAAAAATACAAGGCACATACTCAATTTTATATATCCGGCGACAGTGATAGAAAGTGTGATGGTAGATAATTGTGAAGAATTAAATTACTTTCTCGTAATTTAAATGCATGTTCCTGATCTTTTTATTTTCATCATATGAGTTTTTGACTGAAACTTGGGGGTCAATGATCAATTTTCTTGGCTTACAAGGTTATTGCAACTGACAAATGTATCTGAATGTATGTTTGCAGTAACGGCGATCGGGTGCCAAAACTTGGGGGCAAGGACAGTTTACTTTTTTGGTAGCATAGTGCGGGTGCAACAAGTGGCAAAATGTGGCGGGGGGGACTTTCCCCCTCTTCCTCCTCCTAATCACCTCCACAATTCTTTCTTCATTCTGCATAAAGTATCCCAAGGCTTATGAAAGGCTATTTTGACAAAACATCGCCCAAACGTAATAATGAAGTAACATTGAAAAATCTGTTAACAATTGAAGAGATTATTTGCTAAGTTGCTGTTCGTTTTCTGAAGTTAGTCTTCTTTACTCATGCGGGAGAAGTAACACACGTATGGTTAGGTGAACACATGTACTGAGGTAACAAATAGTTTACATTAGAACACATGCACTGAGGTAACAAATAGTTTACATTTTGTAGAATGTAATTTTAGACACAAGGGATTCATCGAAATTGATCACTATACCCGGTAATTCATCTCTTTTCACAGATGACTTGGTTTGTATGGCGCCACATTTTCGAAAGCGCTCAAATGTCGACCTCTATCCTGCAGAGTATACCCTGGAAACTTTAATCTTGCAGGTGAACGAATCTCTGGCGCCTGGAACCACAGTCAAAATAATAATTTGTGGGGGTTGTATTTTCAATGTCTGCGTGTATTTGTTTCCCCCATACGTCACTTTCATTTAATCACCATTGAACCTCATTGTCGTCATTAGCCAAAATTAGCAGAAAAGTGACTTCACATAGAACAAATCAGTCGAATCAGCAACAACTTACTCGTCCAAAAGTGGAGTTTCATTAGTTCATACCCCTTCGAAAGTTGAGGTGGTAGTTTCAATTTCAATTGTTTCATTCTTGGATCAAGGCAGTTAACTCCGTGAACAATAACGTTGTTTTCCGAAAGTCTCAAACATTTGTCTCTGGCAATACACACTCTTAAATGAACGCGTGGCCTCCCCGATGGCGCAGTGGTAGCGTCGTCGCCTTGTAATCAAGGTGTCCCGAGTTCGATACCCGGTGGAGGCACATAGTGTTTCGGATCCTACTTTAAACTGTAGGTCCAGTCCCAATTGGCCTTACTGTGCATAAAGTGAAATAAAAACACCAATTCAATCAATCTTAAATGAACGCATCTTCTGTGGTGATAAAATGACACGTTTCCTGTGAGTTCTTTCCAATCCAATCTTTCTGTATATTTTTTTCTCCAATGGCATAACGTTGTCGCCTTATAATGAAGAGGTTCTGGCAGTTCTGCTGCCTCCCCCATTGGTGGAAGCACAATGCACACTGGTTCGGACTCCACCTTGAACTGTAAGTTTAGTCCCGATTAGTCTATCTGAGCATAAAAGTGGATTTAAAAACAAACAAAATTTTCTAATAGATACTTCATGACACCTTTATTTTCTTTACTTCATCTGCATCTACATATTCTGTTGACGTTTTCGGCTGAACCTCTGATGCTTCTAAAGTTTAAAACATTGTCATCGTGATTTGTTAATTCTCTGACGCCCTCAAAACTAAGCTTTACTACCAACACATTTCTTATTTTAATTCTACGCAATATAATCACAAGAAAAATCGCATGATTACGTAACTGATAGGCTACAAAGTTGTTGTTTGTATACCACGTAGATATTTGAAGATGACATGTATGTAAAAATTGTAATGAAATAAGGAAAGAGACACTTCTGGAATTTCAATGTAGACGTAATTAAAAAGTCTAAATAATTTATTGTGTTGCTGGAGGAAGCAACGCCAAGATGGGATTTTTATTTGTTTATTTAGAGATTATTTTAATCAAATGCTGGCCGGTATTTATATATGTGAAGGCCCGGAGCTTACAACGCCAAGACCCCACCCTAATCCGCTCCACAGTTTCAGTTATAACTTTTCGCTAATCTACGTGAGGTGGTTAGTTATACGTATTTCTACATTTTTTCATCACATCCGAAGTACCTCCTTTCTTTCTTTATGCAGTACTTTTCCAAGCAGTTTTCCCCAGTGAAGGCCCAGAGCTGCAGCCCTCAAGGTCACCCTAAATCCTGATCACATCTTGACCATACCCTGCATAATTTTACGCCTCCTAAGCCTACTAGCTGCTTGTAATCATAGAAGAATTCAATTGATGACAGTTTATTTTGTTTCAAGTTCTCTAGTAGTAGTATAAAATACAATATTATAAACCCAGGAAAGTATGAACCCCCCTCAGGCAGATTTACCTACACTTAAAACAAGCTCAACATGCCCATATGAGCTTTTTGCTCAAGTGTGGAACCCTGTCTAATCCAAGATTTTTGTAAAAAATGCCCTCGGGAATTTCTCGGAAAGTATGAACCCCCTCAGATTGATTTGCCTACACTTATAAAAGGCACTTCTGTAAGATTGTTGTCCATAATCCTGTCAAAAATATGCCCCTCTTGATATTTTTTTTGACCACACTTAAAACTAGGCCAAGACACACACACATACACACCCACACCTACCCACATACACCTACACATATTTACTTCCGGTTTAAGTTCAATTGGATACCAGCTTCAATTTGTTTATCTAAAATTAAAATATTATATGCAGAGACCCTCTAGAATTGCTCCGTGACTCTCTTATTTCTTACATCATAAACATATGATTTTTCTCCTATGAGAATAACACTACATATGGTGTCATCAGGTAAAGCCTCATGGAATTCACAGATAATTTTAATGTTTGTCCTGTCATTCACCACAACTTGTTTCCTTTTTGAAGTGTTAATTACAAACATGGGTCTCTGTGCTTTGAATTCATCTGGTGTGTAATACATGTCAGTATTGCCAGTAGTGACTCTTTTGAATGCTGTAAATGCCTCATATAATTTGAGGAAATCATCCTTGGACATGTCTAAATTATAATTTTCTCTAGGAAATACCTCATTTCTGCCATTTTTAAGATATATGTTCTTGATGTTGCAGTTATCAAATTTACTTGAATTTTTTTCCTGATTGTTGTGTCTTCCAGTCTGAATCAATACCACTACAAAATCAGGCATGTCATATTGTATACTGGAGAATGAATTTGTAGCATCAAACTCATAATATGTACCAGATGCGGGCTTCTGTACACATTGATATGTATAAAATTGTAAAAAAAACCTGTGGATTTTTTATTATATCAGCTTTGTATTTAAGAGCATAACTGGCCTCATACTCAACAACAGGGATTCTTAACTCCATAGTCTGAATAATGCATTTGCCTGCATCTGGTAGGGTATTAGGCAGAGATTCCCCTGTAGAGTTTAATGTGCTGTACCTCATCAAAGCATTGTTATCATTTGCAGCTCTTCTAAATGTAATTCTTAACCCACCCTTCCACATAATATCTTTGAAATCCGAGAAGAATCCTGGCAATAGGCGCATCGGGAACAATACTGTGTGGCTCTTGGATAATATCTTATCACCAGCCTCAAATCCACCTATTTTGTAGTAAGAAGCCTCGGTTTTGGATAATTTTAGTGTGGCCAAAGCTGTGGAGGTAATGCCGGGATAATCCACTCTGTTTATAACAACACCATGCTTTCTGACCTCAATTTCAGAGAATAGATGTGGCACAAAATTATCAACCAATCTTACATTTGAATTTGCCGGATAATCTGTTCCATCGAGCTTTACAACATCAAATTTGATGTATAGATCTGCTCTGTGGGGATGTATAAATCCATCCCCTACATCAAGATCAACCTCAATCTCTGTGTTGGGTTGATTTAAATTTGCAAATGTCCTCCTGTTTGGGGGGAATGATTGTAGCTCATAACTCTCAATATTTTCCATTTTTTTTCTTGTATGTATTTTTATTTAAATGTTAATCTCTATGATTGCAGTTGTTGTGGCTCCAGCAAAATCAACTAATTCTTCTTTTTCATTAGTGACCATCAATTCGATGTAATCTATTCTATTATGGCACACAGGAAAATATAATGTTGGGGATGGATTGTAGATGATGGGCTCCATGAATTCAGAATTAGGTTTAAATGTTGCAATGATGCCGGTTTGTTTGTGAGTGCCTATGCCATTTGATTTGGTGATCATACCCTCGGCCACATTACAGTGAATATTGAGAGTCTCTATGGCTAAGAATTTAGGTATATTAATAGCAGTGTGTTTGATGGCCGGTTCAAGTTTTGTGTTGTTCTCAAAGCCTAACAGCTCTCCTATAGTACCCAGATCCACTGTTTCTGTGGCAGATACAATTTCTACTCTGTGAGTGACAGAATTTTGACTTAACACTACATCTCTGGGTAATTGAGCATTTAGAGTGGATAGATTATACTGCCCTGGAGTAATGATAATTTTTTCATCCCCAACTGCAATTTTGTTGTTGTGGTGTGTAATATTAGGGATCAGGTACATGCCATAAAATGCTCTGAGAGCTATTGTTTTGGGATATACAATATCATCATGCAATTTGAGTTTCAATATTGAATTTTGGCTGGTGAGATGGAATACCCCCATGATGTTTCAGATACCACAAGGCCTTTTGAAAATTTTCAATTGATGGTTTATTTATTTGAGACATATATCTAAGAACAGATAAACACAAATGTCCGCAATTAACATCTTTGAAGTTTTGAACACGGGCATTATTGTAATAAAGATTTGTTGATTTTAGATATTTTATTAAATTTTCAGGTGGAACACCTCCAAATGAATCAAACACAAATGCCTCATTTTTTAAATATTTAAGATAACAAATCCAGTGAGTGCCCTGATTTTTGTACTTATCCAAATTAACAATGCCACACTCTTTGTTGAGTGGTTGTTCCGGTAAAGAATCAGACATGTACACACCTCTAAAATTTTTGATGCCCAGTGGCTTGATTAAAGCTTCAATATCTTGGTTTGTAAGCGGCTCTTGTTTTTTTTAAACTTATTCATGGCTCTCTTAACACCTTTGCCTTGTTTCTCCATGGCCTGGTTATGGCGCTTCAATTCATCTAATTCTGCCTTATTTTTCTTGGCATCTATTACTGTTTTTGCTATGGCAGCTGATCCCCCAGCCAAGCTCCCAACAGCCCCGAGAGCAGCTAAGATGGCAGGGACGGTAAATATAAATCCCCCCACATGTGATTTTTTTCTTGATTGCTGTAATTTTTTTAATTGGGGGGTACTAAGCAACAATTTCATACCATGCCCCTTTGCAATACAAGAATTTTTTTTCTTGCGCTGCTTTTTGGTCAAAAGACTGTCAATAGTTTTAAGAGATTTGAGACCTGCATAAGGTATTTGATACATAACACCCTTGGCCCTCATTGTAGGTTTATTATATACATATTCACAACCCCCACCCCAGTTTTTGTTTGGTGCTCATAGCTATGGTGGTTCCCAATGCTGCTATTTTTTCACTCAAAGATGCATCTTTGCTTACAAATCTGCCAAATGCAGCCTCTTCTAATTTCTTGTCTGCAACATGTCTTTTGTCAAGATCAGAATGTGTGTTGTATGCTATGTCATGGTCTCTACAAGCAGCATCTAAAGGATTAACGCCAGGATCCCCTCTGTTTAATCTATGCTCTAATTTTGTGCCTGGACCACAATACTGATAGCCTGGAATATGTAGTTCAAATGGCAGCTTGTTTATAATGTCATTAACCAGCCCCCGACCCTCAGAAATATTCCAAAATTTAGGTGGTAGAGTATTAATAATTTTTATGAGATATCCAATCCCCTTAGTGTCATTCACTATAAAATTAGACAATTTTGTGCTTATCATGTCCATAATTCCAACCTTTTCATTGTAAAAATTGTGGTTCCCAGCATTTTCTTCCCCAGCTATCACCAATAGCCTATCTACAAGTTTCCTGACATCATCAACCCACACAAATTCTTTAGGCAGGGTGTTGTATTGTTTGATTCCACTGCCAGTCTTGATCTGTGACCATATGGGCTTGATTAAGTTGTTGTATTTTGCTCCACTGCTAGACTTGACTCTTTTTTGTGTGGGATCATTGTTCTGGTATAGAGCATCTGATTTTATTAATATTTCTTTGTAATATTCATAATCTTGATCTGTATAGCTGCCAGGCCTTTTCCGAGTCATCAATTCCCACAATCCAGGTGTGCCGGGATATTTAACAAAACCACCTCTCTCTCCAAGATGAGATTCTGAATAAACAATCAGATCATCCCCCATAAATGTTACTTTGAAGTTGCCAATTCTATGTATGATGCTGCCATCAAGCTCTGTGTCAGCATATAAGCCAAACACCTCATCTTTATTGTCTTTAGGTGTTGTTAAATATTTTTGAGCAAGAAGACCCAATTCAATAGGATCCTGAGTAGCTTCAATTCTTCTAGGAGCAATAGGACTAGGTGTATGAATACTGGAAAGTGGGGTGATTGGATAATCTAATATGTTCCTTGCAGCTACAGGTACAAGCTCTGTGATCAAATTTTGATTTTGCTCTGTAACAGTTTTGATATTCTTACCTAATTCACCAATAGCATCAATTATAGGCTGTTCTGTTTGTTTGTGTTTTTCATAAATTCCCCGGTTCTCTGATTTCCATCCTTTAAATCTTTTTACAAGATAATCTCTTAATTTAAGATCATCAATTATTGGCCTTTTCATGGTTATTTATTTATTTATGTTTCAATGTCTAGAAAATTGTTGATTTTATTTCTGTATTTGCCACTATTGGGTGTTCTTGTCATATCAATTGTGACAAACCCATAACTGTCCTGGTTCCAGCACCTGCTGCAAAACTTAGAAAAATCATTGTAGCTCAGGTCCCCACCTACATATTCATCATGTATATGTTTGAGGTTGGTATGGTCTTGATGAAACACACATATAAAATTGCTGTTGTCTCGGATCAGTTGCTTCGGTATTTTTGAAAAAGTCTGTGCCAGGTAGAAGCAATCAATGTTTTTGTCCCGGCCCTGTGTAAAGAAATTCCTAACCTTGTTTTGATTATCCAGTATAATGTCATCAAACACAACAACAGAATTATCGAGACATTCATGAAGTGGCTTAACATCTGGTTCAAAAGTGGCTATATCCAATCCATCATATAGCTTCATCAGCTGCTGATATTTTAATTGTTCCAAGCTCTTAGAGAAGATATACAAGTGCCTGTTTTTCCAGTCTAACCAGTTGGGTGCCAATAAAAAATTATCAACCATTAGTGTAGTTTTACCACAAGCAGATGGCCCAACAATAAGACACCTAATATTATCAGGTAGCAATTTGCCATTTCTCTTATTCTGTTGTTCAGGTTCTGGCAGCCTTTTTATAACATCCCAGGTGCTCATATTATTATTTTGTTTGCATCGATCCAGCTGTGTTCTGGGAGTCCTAGCCATTTGACAAATAACTTGTTGCCTTTTCTGCGGATAATTTTTTCTATGAGATATGTGTCAGGCTGTTTAGTTTTGCTGAGCTCTTGTTCATAGAACCTGCCTTTGAGAATTTCTCCTCGGTGATCCTTTATTATATATGTGTTAAGGGTCCCAGGTTTAACTTGAACCACTGTAAATAATTCAGTGCTCCAGTTTCTTGTAAAGCCTCTTTTGAATAAGTGCTTATATTTGCTGATTCTTACTTGATCACCAATCTTGTATTTGGCCTTTCTTGTTGTTGGCTGGTATTTAGGATAATAAACAGTGCTGATCAATTTTTGCTCATCAGATGAAGTTACTTCAGAGGGTTTCATGTTGATTGTGGAATGGACCGAGTTGTTATATTTATGTATAAGTTCTGGAAGAATATTAATCCATTTATAATTACCTTGCAGGGTAAATTGTTTATACATAAGATTTTTTAAGGTTCTGTTGAATCTCTCTCTACAAGTGAGGCTTTGAGATCACTGTAACTCGAATAATGTTTTATTGCCTGGCTTTTAATAAATTGTTGAAACACTGAATTATAAAATTCTTTGCCATTATCTGTTTGCAAATAGCGCGGGGATCTTCCACTCTGATTGATGATTGTCCTGAGGGCTTCTGTAACACATTTTCCAGTCTTGGATTTGAGTGGCACAGCCCAGGCAAATTTTGAAAATGTGTCTATTACAGTGAGTAGATACTTGTAGCCCTTGTTGATTTTGTCTAAGTTTTTCAGCTGTCCACTTGCCATCTCAATCAAGTCGCTCTGCCATAAATCATCTATGCCCTTTGTGACTACTGGGAGCCTCTTAAAATTATGTCTGGCCTGTCTGTGTAATTCATCAACAATAATTTTTCTAGACATAATATGTAAACAAGAATATTGCAACTATGGGGTGTTCAGCAGCTGAGACTGCAGGATTTTCTAAATATAATTTGTCCCCAATATGTATTTTAAATTCCAGAGAGCCATCATCTTCAGTATAGGCTGTTTCTAATGTATTGGGATCTGTAAAATCCTCCAATTCTACACTGGTGATTTTCACTTTGTTATCAGCATTTGTTATTGATAAGGTGGGGTAGTGGTGTGCCTGTGGTTGAAGCCAATATTTGATCTTGATTGGTCTCAATGTGCCCCCAACAAAAAATTGGTAATAAAATTGTGCAGGGGACAGCATATATATTTTGCCACCTGGTGTAAATGGAGAATCATATTCTTTGTTGGGGATGCTGTTCAATTCAAGAATTACTGAATGTTTTGGATTCTCGATTATGCCTGTTATTTCTTTTTCTGCTGTGAGCAATCTGCTTGTTACAGATTCAAGGTGCTCATTGATAGTTCTAACAACATCATCATGGCCTGGCTTGATTTTTATGTCCACAACAAGTTTTTTGTATTGTTTTTTGTCTGGGTGGCAAAAACAGACAGAGCATTTGCTTGATTGGATTCCATGGTCCCTAGCTGTTGCTTGATATTAGCTACAATTTGTTGCAAATTTTCAACAATTGCCAATTTTGAATTTTGAGCAGTAAGATCATGGACCTGTCTTCTGATATCCTCAAACAGGGCATGCAGTTCATTAATATGTTGATTGGTTGGAAGAGTGGCCACTGTCCGAGTGAGATGTTTGATCTCTGCCTGGATATTCTTGATATCTTCTGATTTCAATATCCTATTCACTGCCCTTTTTATATTTTTAAGTTCCTGTGATGTAGGCAGATTTGACACAGTATTTTGCAAAAATTCAAGTGCCAATTTTACATTGTTTAATTCAGAAGCATCAGCCACATTTTGCATAGCATTTTGGAGCAGGGCTATATCTGCCTGAGAGGGTGTGGATTGTTGTAAAATTTCAAGTTTTGTTTGGATATCATCGATCAAGTGATGAAAATGAAATAGTTCAGATTCAGTGTTGAGGTTTTCAAGCTTTGTGATTTGTTGCTGGACACTAACAAGGGTATCTACAATACCGGGCAGGCGAGATTCTAGTACATTTGCCAAATCACTTTGCACTGCTGCTATTGTACCTTCAAGATGGGTTATGGAACTTTGAATTTTTCCAAAATCTTCATATGTTTCAAGTTGCAGCTTAATATTTGCCACACTCCGAGTTATTGCATTCAAAGCATCAGAAGATGGCAAGTTGTTCATAAAATTTTCAAGTGTCTCAATTTTTTCTTTAACCTCGGCTATGGCATTGTTCAGAGGGTCCAGATTAGGTATTTGGAGTGACTGAATCTGTTCTTTTAGAGTGGAAATCACTAGATCAAAATCTTCTTGTGATTTTATGCTTTTGACAATTGTTTGGAGCTGTGCCTGGACATTATTTATCTGCTCTTCCAATTGTTGTTTCAATTGCTCAGAATTGGTGGCCTGGGTCTTAAATTTGGCTTGAAGAGCTGCTACAGCTTCTTCTAAACTTTGAAAATTATCCAATGTGGCCAGGTCAGTATATTTCTGAAGCAGCAATTTGAGTTCAGAATCAATTTTAAGAAGAGGGTCCATGCATTGTGATTGCAAATTTGTAATTTCTAATTGAAGACTGGCATTGAGTGTAGTTTGTAAAGCTTGTAAATCACTTCTTAATTTCTTGACTCTGACATCAAGCATCAGAATCTCATCACTGTGATCTTCATGTCTTGTATGGCCAAAAATATCATTAGGCATTTTGATTTATTGGTTATTTATTATAGAGTATCTGATTCTTAATTCTATAAAAAAGGGTATAAGCTTGTCATATGATCCAGGGACCTCAATATATAAGCAGTCACCAGCAGAAACAGTATAAACAGTGCCAGAAACCATGTTTGAGTGCTTAATTCTATAAATATTTCTCCCTATTGAAATTTTGACATCACCCTCAGGGGTTGTAATAAATTGTAATTGACCACCTACAGGTAATTGGTAATGATTTAAATTATTGTTAAATATGTACAATATTTTGCCTGTTTCATCATTAATATCTGTAAATATGCTGTTCAGATGAATAATTAACAAGCCACTCAGCTTAGACAGTTTAGACAGTATATCAGAAGAGGGTTGTGGTGTTGGCAGGTCCATAATACCTTGTTTTTTAAAACCAAATAAGTTCATAGGCATGTTTATTTATTTCAAATCATGCTCTGTAATTGGGCATTGATCCCCATTTTTCAAATCACAATGACCCCATGGTAAAGTATGAATGCCACATGATAAAATGCATCTCTTATCATCATGTGGGTCCAGAGCCACTTTTCTTACAATATTGCTAGTCAATAAGTGATCCACACTCTGAATTCTGGATTCTGATGTTCTGATTAAACTCTGGGATTTGAGGCAATTTTTATAATCTTCAAATTCAAGCTCTTTTTCCACAGTTACTTTGCCAATGCCCTTGGCCTTTTTGGCAGCAACACCACTACATGTTTTAAAACTGTACATCTTGGCACTTAACCCGGCAAATTCCACAATAACATCACCAAGTGTCTCATCTTTTAACTTGCCAGGCACCTTTTTGTTGTGGGGTTGAATATTCAAATGGCCTGGCAATTCACTGGTGTCAAAATATTTAAACAATTCAGGCTGGGACATATCTTGATAAACATCTTCTGTTTGAATATCAAGAACAAAACTATCCGTGTCCATGTACATCAATTTTACACTATCACCATAAAAAGGTTTCAACACATCATAATACAATATTAACATGTGTAATTTGGCCAATTCCAATATTGCAGCCCCTACATAAATAGGTTTATCAAACTTAATTTTTGTTTTTTTCATGTTGAAAAGTGCCATATTTTCATCATAAATTCTTCTATAATTGAAATTAGGCTTTGCAACCAATTTTTTGCTCAGGCTGGGGTCAGTAATTATTTTAACATCGGTATGTTTTCTGACATTTTCAATTGTTTTGCCATACACAGAATTGACCATCAATTTAAACAAGGCCTTATCAAATTGGCTCTTTGCAGATGTTCGAAGCTCCGTGTTTGTATCAATATATGATTTCAACCATCTTGAGTGCCTGAACCTCAAAACTTTGCCAAGTTTGGTCACTTGAACACCATGATGCATCAGGAACTGGAGGTTTTTGTAATATATAACATAACCCTGTTTTGGCTCCAGAGTCATCATGAGCTTCTTCTGTTTAGAGCCAGGTGAGCACTGAACCTCGGGAATTGGGGGCAGATCAGAAAATTTGTTGTGTAAATCATCAGGAATTGTCAGATCAACCTCTAAGAAGAGGCCATAGTTACTGTCATCAAAGTCCTGAAGATCTTCAATATTGAAATCTTCAACCCATTCAAGCCCTGCATATGGCAATTTATCCATCATAGCATGACCATAGAGGCTGTTTGCATCTACATACAGTATATAATTTGATGGCCGTGCTGGATCATAATCAGGCATATATTTGTTATTTGCTCTGGCATATCTCTGAGAACATTGCACCGTCCCTCCTCTTATATCTTGCTCCATAAACAGATACATATTTTGATCTGGGATCAGATCCAATTTCTTTTTAGTGTTCAAAAACATTGAAGACCATGCTAGGCCCGGGGCACTGAAAAAATATATTCGATCCAGTCTATAATTTTGCATAGAAGATTTTCTGAATGCCTGCATTATATCAGCTAAGAGGGTCACATCAAGTTTCAAATATGCCATGTGATAATCACCAAATGTCTGGCATTTTAAATTGTTCCACATCAATTGGGCATGGTGATAATCTTCATCAGTGATTCCAGATCCTCTGATTTTGCTGTAAAACTCTTCTTGTGGTGGCAAAGAACACTCATCAAATTTAGAAAAATCTGTAACATAATCATATGGATATACACCCTTCCGCCTAATTAATTTCAGGTCCTGATTTGGAAACAAAGCACATGTGATTTTGAATTGATCATCAGATAATTGAGTGGCCAGTGTAGCTAGGCTAGCAGATAAAATTCTGTAAGAATCAAGAAATCTTATGTGAATAGGAACACCATTAACTTTAATTATTTTGCTAATAGATATATATTTTTCATCATTTTCAGCTAAAATATTTAAATTCTGCTTGTCAAACCCCTCATATCTGATCAAATGATGGAAATCATAATTGGATGCTCCATGGCAAAATATGGGGACAAATTTTGGTCTCTTGATCTTAATATTACAGCTATTACACAGAGCCATTAAGAATTTACCATCTGTATGAGAATGGTGTTTCACCTTGATATTTGTATCTGAAAATTCAGAATCACATACCGGGCATTTTTCTGCATTGTTGAAATCTTCAATCTGTTTCTCAGTTAAAGACAACATGGGTTTTGATTTTAATAAGATGTTAGATGCTATGTCATGACACTCATTTTCTATTCTATGTGCAAATTTTTTGATGGCATCTGGTCCCATGTATGAATATTCTTCACTAACAACACCATCCTGTACAATCACATAACAAAAGCTGGAAGGTTCATGTAGCTGGTATGGTGTAATTGAAGATTCTTCAGGATCTGGATAGCAGAATGCAAGAGGTTTGAGGTTTGATTCAAAATCACAGACAATATATGCTGGGTGTTCCAACAAGGCTTCAAACTTTTTGAATTTGCAATTTTCACTTGGATTGGGCATCACCATATGAACAGGTTTATGGTTGCCACAGTATTTCAGATGCTCAATTAACTTGTTTTTAGCAATTTCTGCATTCACTTCCCGAACCCCATTTATTATTTTTTGACCATCAAATACAGTCAAACATCTTCTGCACAACTTGAATATTGTATTGGATTTGTCTAGTTGTGTTCTCACTAAAGCTTCAAGATTATGTATCAGAGTGTAATGGTGTGTATCATCCCCTTCAATTAAGAGCAGATCAATCGGAACAGCAGAATCATCATCAAGTGTACTGATTCTGAGAGGTGCTATCAAGCAATTGCCACGACCAGTGGAACAAATAAATACATTAATAGATAATTGTTTACCGTTGATATCCCTGGCCTTTTTTTCAAATTTATCAATATTCTGAACAGACATTGGATATTCTAAACCCTTCATTGCATCGTCAAAAAGATGTTCATGTTGTTTGTAATAAGTTATTCTCTCAGGATGCCTTGAAACTAGAAACAAAGCAGCTAAAATACACCACAAAAAGCATTTCTGGTCGGTATTTTCTATATTAACCACGGCTCTTTTGTTTTTAATATTGGCAGGTAATGGCAGATATGTAGATCCTTGTAATGGGCTGAATTCAGAAATATTAACATATAACTTGTGTGGAGAACCGCATAGGCTCCATCCAGACTCTTTTGCTGCAAATTCAGTGTGTTTAATATTCAATTGATCCATCAAACTGCTTATTATTCTGTCTAAATTTGTATTTGAATATACAGGTACAGTTTCTGTTATGTGGGGCTGTGTAAATTTTGTGCCATTTGGTTTCTTATATTGAGTATACAATTTGAGGGACAGCTTATAAGAGCCATTTTGTGCATTTAGAATTGCCTGCAGATCAGGATTTATATTGTTCAAAAAATTCTGAATACCACATCTTGGCTCTGATACAAACCGATAATCCCTAAGTTGGGCATTAAAACTGCTATGGATGGCTGCATAGCATAGCTGCTTTGCAGGTCCTGCATTAACAGGTGCTTCATGCTTCCTTTTCAGACCAGATGTGGATGGTTGTGGGGGCAATATTGATGACTGTGCAGAGCAAGTATTTTTATGTGTATATGTGAAGTATTGCATGCTGTATTTTCTATTGCATTTGGGGCATATTTTTGTGGGAGTTCTGTATTTGTCTGGGTCACAAATCTTTTGGTGCTTGGCCCAATTGGGGCTGGATATATTCTTATTGCATTGATTACAATATTTTTGATTCGGCATTTTTGTTGTTGTTTATTATATACAATTTCCTGGGATTCAAATCAAAATTCTATGCTTAATAAAAAATATCAGTTGGGTTCAGCTGTGTGATTTGTGTGTGTGTGTGTGTGTGTGTGTGTATGTATGTATGTGTGTTAATATTTTTGGCTTTGGTATTTATATAAAATTTCTTGGGGTTCAAATCAAATCTCTATGCTGGATAAAAATATCAGTTGGGTTCAGTGCAGACAAAAAAACTGCATAGCTCTATGTCAATTAGTTCTTGAGATATTAATTATTTTGTATTTAGGAACCACTTTGGCCCCCCTGCCAAAAATTGGCTTTTATTGTAACAGTGTATATTGTTTCTATGACCTTACTTGGGTTATTCCGCCAAATTATATGCTTCAAGTCTCCTATACTTTGGTGGAGCCTGTTCAGGTTCTGCCCCCCACTTGTGGGTTCCACTGCCGATCCAGCAATGGTGAAGAATCAGCACTGTGCTCTGGCTTATATAGATTTATAGAGCCAATAGAAATCTTGCTTACTTAAACCAATCAGAAAACACCACATCATCACATTATGTCATAACCATTTAATCAATTAATATTGCACAACATGATGCAATAGAAGTGGACCGGGAAGTAAATATGTATGGATGTGGGTGTGGGTGGGTAGGGGGTGGGTATAGGTGGGTGGGGGTGGGTGTGGGTGTGTGGGGGTGGGGGTGGGTGGGGGTGTGGGTGGGGGTGCATCTTGACTTAGTTTTAAGTGCTGTGTTCAAAATAAAAATATAGTGGCTGGTAGCTATATCCAAGCCCTATTATAATTTTTTTTTTAATTTTATCACTAATTTTGATCCTAGGATAATAATATTTATGGGGGTTACTCTGCATGGCCCCCAGAGCAACATACTGAAATTTTGAAAAAATCGATTATTTTATTTTTGCAATTTTCACTAGTTTTGATCCTAGGCCAATTATATTCATGGGGGTGACTCTGCATGGCCCCCAGAGCAACATACTCAAATTTTGAAAAAATCGATATTTTTTTGAATTTTGATTATCTCTGGAACCATGAATCCTAGAGACATGGGGCTTGGTGATTTCTCATGGGCATTTCAAGATGCAACTTTTTGATCTCTATAAATTTTTCAAAATATCTTGTTGTTCTCTAGATCTTGAATAACTTGCCTATTTTTCAAGATAGGAGCATGGGGGTTGCATATTTGAAATCTAAGGGCTGTTTGGAAGTTTTGTTAAAAAATCGATAATTTTTTGAATTTGAGATTTTTTCAAAAAACTATCAGTGCTGGAGACTTAAAATTTTGTAGGCATATTCTAGGCATGATTCTCTACATTTTTTGTCTCTATAATTTTCCTGATATATGCAATATTTAAGCTGTAAATGCCTAATTTTTATAAATAGAATTTTCTGAAAAATGCAATATTAACAAAATTTTGAAATCTATACATGCTAGGGCACTATAGCAGTTACTATACTTAAGATATCATACAATATCAAAAAAAGCATATTTTTGACAAATTTATAGACAACAATCTTACAGAAGTGCCTTTTATAAGTGTAGGCAAATCAATCTGAGGGGGTTCATACTTTCCGAGAAATTCCCGAGGGCATTTTTTACAAAAATCTTGGATTAGACAGGGTTCCACACTTGAGCAAAAAGCTCATATGGGCATGTTGAGCTTGTTTTAAGTGTAGGTAAATCTGCCTGAGGGGGGTTCATACTTTCCTGGGTTTATAATATTGTATTTTATACTACTTCTAGTAATTATTTTTGCTTTCTAATGACAAAGTTAAGTCAGCTTTTTATGGGATGATGATACACAGTGCGGCAATTTGAAATCGAGACTGGTGCTGTAAACAATAAACAAGTCTTCATAGAAAGTTGGATCATTCAAAGTAGGACCCTCCTGCATCCACACATCGTAGCGCAATGCCTACCAGTACATGGAAGGATTGCTGAAATTAGTTTTGTGTAACGCTTTTTAAATCCATCTTAATTGTTGGTACATCATAAGAGTAGGAACCTTTCAGTGTAGATTTTGGTTTAGGAAATAAAAAATAATCACACGGAGCCAGATCCGGTGAGTAGGCAGTATGTGACAACACACAGAGTCGATTTAGGGCCAAAATGTTCTTCGCAATCACGTCTTGCGACTTGACTTGGGGCACTGTCATGAAGCAGACGCCAGCTTCCATCATCTCGATACTCGGGCCTCACACGTGTTATTCCTTGCATCAAACGTTTCAGTACCTCAAGATAAGCGGTAACAGTCTGTCTGAAATTTTAGTCTTCACTTTCTCAACCAATTTTGGTGTTCTCACCGTCCCTGCTACACCTGGATGCTCGTCGTGTTCAATTGACTCCCGTCCTTC
This sequence comes from Lepisma saccharinum, assembly GCF_977018435.1. Classification (NCBI taxonomy): domain Eukaryota; kingdom Metazoa; phylum Arthropoda; class Insecta; order Zygentoma; family Lepismatidae; genus Lepisma; species Lepisma saccharinum. Next base: position 33,495,130 of record NC_139235.1, read on the forward strand.
ACTGAAACGCCTGAGCCATTCAAATACATGTGTACAGGATAAACAATTGTCCCTATAGAGTTGCTACAACATGTGACACGTTTCCGCAGCAGTTTTACCTAAGAATGCACAAAACTTGATGTTTGCTCTTTGTTCCATGTTGAAATCACGACACACTTTCACGACACGTGCCCACATTCAACAAAGTCACAAGCGGCAATGTCGCTCAAGGTCAACGAGCTCTGCGTCGATTGTTCGTGAGATACCCGTTACTTGTTGCCACCAAAGATCGCTTGCACAGCAGGGTCACCTACCGAGAAAAAAATCAGTCTCGATTTCAAATTGCCGCACTGTGTATGTGAACATTTCTAGTATAGATAATATTCATTAGTAAAATATACATGTAATGAACACCAGAATTCACTTATTTATTGCAACATTCTCATATCCCCAAGTAGTGTATGAGGCGTTGCGGATACGAAGGGCGAACTCAACAAAAGTATATTTAGAGGAAAATGCGTTTCAAGTTGTGATGCGCGGGACAAACTCAACTAAAAAAACTTTGGAAATCACGCAGGAAACTTTCCGATCTACTCTTACCACGTTTTTGTGGAGTTCGCACTGTGCCTGACAACTTGAAACGCATTTCCCGCACAAGGTAAGTTTGTTGAGTTAGCCCTTGTATCCGCAACGCCTCATATGTACTTAGTGAATGTTATTAGGTGGGCAATCGGGTGGGCACAGGATTTTTTGGGTGGGCGCTTGCCCACCCGTGCCCACCCCTGTCGCCGTCCCTGCTTGTACTGATCCACTGATGTCCGTTGTGTCGCTTACAACTTCCTTTCGAGGCGATTTACAGCTTGAAGATGGACGAGAAGGAATAGGTAGACTTTCGTCATGTTTGATGGGTCTCATTGCAGATCGCAAATGTGGATACACTACGTCACTTTTGTTCTTGGCACTAAAACCTTGCACTTGAACTTGACAAAAATAACAGTCATCCGTATGGTTTAATTGTTCCCTCCATACCACTGGCAGAGGAAAATATAATTTCTCTCTTTGTTCGTTCATCCAGAACCTCAAACCTTCAACACAAGTCTTACATACTTTCTGGGGTGCCCATGGTTTATTTTCATAGCCACGCACAAGTCCAAAATATGCAAGGTAGGCTTCTTTGATGAATGGCGTTATCTTTAGTCTTTGTTTACACAACATGTACTTCCCACATACTTAAGAGAAAGTGTTCGGGTCGTTTTTGCAGCCACGTGAAGACATTGTTGTCCGAATATACACAATTTGTCACTTCATGCAACCGTTCAGCACTAGGAATACAAATCACTCGACCACCTGTGCAACAAAAAACAGTTAAAATAGTGTTGCCAGATCACATACAAAGGTGTAATCACAATTTAACTCTAATACTCTCCATGCCCTCCTATGGTATATAAACGGGACTTTTATGAAACACAAATTCCTGATTTTCTCGAAAATCTGACGTGATAGGAAAAACTGATTACACCGTTGAATTCAGCGTGAAAATTCCATTTAGGAACACTCATTCATTTGAAAACCTCATTTTTGCTGCAGAGCAGTGTTATAAGTTCGTTAATCTAATTTAAACAAGCTACTTTTGAAGATACAGACTTAAATATAAATATGTTTATTGTACACTCCAGATTGATAGATATTGTCAACTAGTAAAGTTATGTTTGTCAAAGGTGTAAATATATTGGTTTTATGTTGTATGGTTTGAAAACATATTTAACTCCCGCAAAAACCTACAACCTTAGTCCTTATTTGTATGCAGAGAGATGCCATTATGTTCTTGAATTAATTTTGCCATTGCTATCAGAAAGTTTTTGATATTATTTTTTTACTGATATACTGCTGATATAACATTTTCTGATACCAATAATTGATATTCTACCGAACCAACATTAAATTGCAAATGTTCCTTGAGAAACATGAACCTCCTTTATTAATCTATGAAAGCAGGTGATTGCAATGGATTTTGCCTTTTAAAAACCTATATTTTACAAAACCATGACATGAGTTGTGTTTTTGTTCATTTGAAAATAATAAAATGACATACTCCCTCTGTCCCATAATTATAGTCCGGTATGCCAAAATGGTAACTTTTATTTATGTTCTTTTGGATACTTGATCGGCCAATTTGTACTGATCCTTGAATAATAACGTATGTATGACTCATTCCCGTGTTTCATTTTCTTCTTCTCTATACACCAATGTCACAGTTTGAATATCGGACAAGTATTTTGGGACAATAAACAAAAATGTACCGGACAATAATTATGGGACAGAGGAGTATTTCACTAAATTATAGGATATTTATAAATATATCAGGTAGGCAAAGTTATCGGTCAAATTACCTACACACTGATATGCTTGCTTACACAATCATCTCTAATTATAATAATAATGGATAGGGACACACATTTATGGTAAATAAAAACTGAGGAGAGCGGTAAATAAAATGTTAGATCAGCGGTATATACCAGCGGTGGAAAAAAAATGGCACACACTTTTTCATCATGAGAGGAAACAACATACAAAAGAGCTATAAATTGATAAACTATTTCTTCATTTTTATATACTGCACACATACACAAATACTTAGCTGTCCAACCAAAAAGAAAACATCAACACCAAATTACTTCATTTCTAAAATGCATATTCGGGGGAAGAAAGGAATGCAGCTTGACAGAGAGCGAAGTTTTCGAACTGAGATTATGTGCATGGGAAATCCCAATTTGCAGCGTCTTCCTGATGTGATCGAAAATAAAACGTTCTTCAGCTGCAAGTGGTAGGAAACTTTAGGGAAACGTTTCGTTTCAAATTGACAGTTTGCGCGCACAACCTCGATTGCCGGTTTTTGCGTATTTTCTACTTAATTTGATGATATTTCACGGTTATTTCGCGAAAAAGCACACATTTCGTGGAAAAGCACACATTTCGCATTACTTCGCGAATAAAACTCATGCATATTTCATCATTGGGGGTGTAGTTACGTGCAGAATGTTCAAAATTGCATATTTTTTCACATTTCGCGATTTCGCACATCGCGAAAATTCAATGTCCCTAATAATGGAAGACAAGGATGGTGTGGCTATGGGAGGAAAGAGAGGTCATTGCACAATCTGGAAAAAATTGAGAATTCTGGAAAACTCAGAGAAATCTCAGGGGAAATACAGTTAGAGTTAATGTGGGAACCCAGGTATTATCATTCTCCAATTGTGTAAGATAGTGACTTGATCATGTACTGACATATGTAAAATAAGTTTGCATTAATGTGATGCGTTCTCTTTAATATGTTTTTATTTTGAATTTATTCTTCTCCTCGATTTGATTTTATCTTACACTTGCTTTATTTTTGTGTTTTCGTTTCTTAAAATTCTTTCCATTCCTTGAATTTAATGTTAACTTTTGCCGATTATTAAGCGAAAGAATTTTACTTTCTTACACTGACATCTGTGAAGAACTTTTGTTATAATTTTTTTCTGTCAAAAATTCTGCGACTTTTCTTTCACGCGATGCGATATTATAGAGCAGTAGGGTAGATCGGGGCAAGTTGAGACGGAGGCAAGTTGATACATTGCCATTTACGAGGGAACGCGCATGCTCTGGGCGCCGTTCACCAGTCCCTATTGTCTGAGCGTGTGCATGGCTTGCATGACTAACGAACAATTTTGTGGGCGAAGTTATCCGACCAAGTGTATTTTTCAGGGTGTAAAGTAACTTTTTTGGATGTTGTTTGAAGTCTCCTGGTGGGCTTACATGAACTGTGAATTATTTTGTCTTGGTGGATGTGTGTTGTGCCGCTAAAAGGTAAGAAAACTCGATTATTGTTGTTTGTTCTTCTGTTGTCTGTAGTACGTTATAGTTCATTAATCGAAATGGCGCCGGTTAGGGAAAGTTGATACGGCTGAATTGGGGCGGGTTGATACGTTGTATCAACTTACCCCAGCTGCTTCTAATTTTTTTGTTTGTTTGTTTACAGAAAATGGCCCGGTATTCGAGGAGAAATACCAATTGAAACATTTAAGAAAGCTTACGCCGTTGTCAAGAATGGTACCTTGTCACTGAAAGAAGTCTCAAAGACATATGAGATTGACAAAATGACTCTTATGAGGTAAACCAAAGTGAGGATACCAAAATACGAATGGGTTACTCCAAACATCGTCAGGTCTTCATTGAACATTTAGAACTTCAACTAAAGGAATATATTGTCCACTGTTCAAGTATCTACTATGGTTTGACGCCTAAAAACATCAGAGAGTTCGCATGTAAATTAGCAGTAGCTAGCAAGGTGAAAATTCCTGACACTGGAATAAATAATAAAATTGCCTCGAAAGAATGGTTTACTGCATACATGAAAAGGCATCCTAGACTGTCTCTTAGAGAGCCTGAAGGCACGAGCCTAAGCCGTGGTACTAGCTTTAACCGACACACCGTAGGCATATTTTTCAATAACTTAAATGCTGTTCTGGAGAAGTACAAACTTGAGAGCAAAGATATTTAGAACACCGATGAAACAGGTATTCACACTGTTCAGCGCCCTTGGAAAATCGTTGCAGAAAAGGGTGCACGTCAAGTAGCCAAGGCAACGTCAGCAGAGAGGGACACAATTGTAACACTTGCCACTGCCATAAATGCGATTGGAAACTCCGTGCCCCTAATATTCATATTTCCAAGGTTCTATTTTAAAGATCACTTTATTCAGAGCGGACCCCGTGCTTGTATTGGAACTTCATATTCCACAGGATGGATGACAGCGTCTTCATTTTTGTGTTTATGAAACACTTTCAGAGCCACGTGAAGGCAAGTAAAGATCACCCGTGTCTATTGATACTGGACAATCATGATTCTCATTTGTCGATTGAAGTGTTGAATTTCTGCAAGGACAACGGGATCATTATGTTGTCATTTCTGCCTCATACTTCCCACAAACTCCAACCCTTGGACAGATCGGTTTATGCACCTTTTAAGAAGTTTTATTTTTCAGCAATTGACAGTTGGATGACCAGCAATCCAGGGAAGACCTTTACTATATACGACATACCAGGAGTTGTTAGTAGTTCACCACCCAATGCTCTAACACCAAAAAATATTATATCAGTCTTTCAAGCAACGGGAATCATGCCATTCAATCCAGATATTTTACTGAAGAAGATTATTTACCATGTTCCGTAACTGATCGACCAATGACCGAAGAACACGAGCACGAACCAACGTCTTGGGATTGAAAGCCACAGCTTCCACCAGCAGTGACAATCAAGAATTGCATCGTGTGTCAGTAAGCCCAGAGGAGTTACGTCTGTACCCTAAGGCTGGAGAACGAAAAGCAAATCGAAAAGGGAAACAACGAATGATATCGTCATTTCTTACACACACACACACACGTGAAGAACAGATTAGAAAATGAAGAGTTAACAATACATTATTGAGATCAGAAAGAGTTGAAAAAGGATTGTGCAATTCTTTGAAAAAAGGAAAAAGGGAGTCAGCAAATAATAGTAAGAAAATAAATAATGGACCGACCGAAAGAGAAACTCAAGGTAAAAAGAAGAAAATACCAAACAGGAAATATCTGAAGAATAATAATTCAGTCAGAGTCAGAAGATGAAGACAGCTTGTTTTCTAATGTGCCTCGAACCATTTTCAGCTTCTAAGCCTGGTCAAAAATGGATACAATGCATTTTCTTCTGTAGATGAGCTCACTTAAAATGCGGATACGATAGTTCTATGTACAACTGTATTCACTGTAAATCAGATATGTGCATAATAGAAAGTGATAGTGACTGACTGCATGTAGGCATCATCCATCATGATACGATATTTTGTTCATGTTTGTATGCTTTTCCTGAATACTAAACTTTAATTCAAAATTGCTTTCTTGTATTTTGTCTTATTTAATCAAACTATGTCACATCGTTATCAACCTACTTCAAATTAGTATCAACGTGCCCCATACCAGTATCAACTTGCCCCACGACGGGGCAAGTTGAGACGTTGCGTCCTGCGTTACTAATTAGGTTCTTGTCAGCTTACAAATCAAACCTGTGAAATTTTTAAGTGCTTTTTATAAAGGTAAAGAGTTAAGCTATCGAGTAGTAACATGTCTTATTTTCTTGCTAGCAACATACAAAAGAAAAAAGAAAACTCTCAAATTGTATCAACTTGCCCCGCTCTCCCCTAACTAGAAATTGCAATACTTTCTGTCAGAATAGAATTCAGCACCTCGGTGCTTGATCTACGAAAAATACTACTTATAGGACACAAGCAACAGTAGGGTCTCTCCGATGGCGCAGTGGTAGCGTCGTCGCCTTGTAATCAATGGGTTCCGGGTTCGATACACGGTGGAGGCACATAGTGGTTCGAATCCCACTTTAAACTTTAGGTGCAGTCCCGATTAGCCTTGCTGTGCATAAAGTGAACTTAAAACATAAAGTCAATCAATAAACTCAACAAGCAACAGTAGGCTTGCCAACTCTTCCGGAATGGAAACGCGCTTAATAAAATCTAAATCTCTCTTCTAGTCTCCCGGAGAAACTCTGTTATCTCCCGGAATTACAAGGGTTAATATTATTGCACTTTTTCTTATTATTATCTTTTGGTATGCATTTGCCGAGCGAAGAAATTTGTTATTGCAAACCAAATCATTTAAGTTCACAATTAGGGCTGAATCGATACCGATACCCATGTGTCGGTATCAGCCGATACCAGTGGTATCGCTATCGGAAAGTATCGGCTGGAATTAATCTACCAATACGCTATCGCTTCCAAGTGGTATCGGCTCAGCCATATTCACAAATGAATCGTGAAAAGTTTAAGCAAATTGGCAGTGCTTTGACGTAACTAATTACAAGTAACTCAGTTACAAGTAACATTTCCTTTTTTGGAGGAATTGTAACCGTTAACTAGTACTTTTAAAATCAATTAGCTGTAACTATAACTAACTAACTCTCTAGCCTTCTTAAACCCGAAGGTTCATGGCTGCAGCAACACAGGCCTTCAATCTGTCCCTATCCTGAGCAAGATCTATATACTCTTTTCCATCCCTACCGATTTCCTTTAGGTCCATCTCAACGTTATCCCTCCATCTTCGTCTTGGCCTTCCTACAGGTCTCTTACCATCAGGTTTCCCAACAAGAATCCTGTAAAGTCCTCTTTCCTCTCCCATTCGTGCCACATGGCCTGCCCACCTAAGTCTTCTTGATTTAATTATTCTAATAATATCTGGACATGAATACAAATTATGTAGTTCTAAATTATGTAACCTTCTCCATTCACCTGTCTCCTCATCCCTTTTAGGTCCAAATATTTTCCTAAGGGTCTTATTTTCAAATACTCTCAATTTATGTTCCTCTTTCAATGTAAGGGACCAAGTTTCGCACCCTGTAACTATAACAGGGTTATTTTTTCAGCAGAAGTAACGTTTATACAGTTACTTTACGACACTTAAGTTGCTATGTAAGTGTCATAAATTATTTGCGATTTAGGGCTTAAAATGAGCCGGAACTCAGGTTCTGCTGCACCATTGGACAAGCATTTTATTTATTTAATACGCTATACAAGAGTCCATCCTCTGAAGCCTTCTCATATTATTTTATTACAATTAACGATTCTCGACTGCGTATAATTTGTTTGCAAGAAAATTTCCAGCAGAAAGTACCTGTTTACAGTTAGTTTTGGAGTGCAGGTAACTGAGTTACTTTTTAAAATGGGTAACTGTAACTATAATTCAGTTACTTAAAAAAGTAACTTTCCGGATACGGCAAATTGGAGGGGAGAGAAATAGAAATTTAATCACATTGTTGCGTCAGTCTCGAATTTAATTTCGTTCACCCATATTTGCTTCATTATATACCCATAGATTTAGTTCTTAGTATGTTACAGTGCGATTTAGTGCGCTTAAAATGCTAATTTTTAAGTTTAATTTTTGGTGTAACTAAGTTTATGGTGATCATTTCGAATAATTTGGTTATGGTATTAAGGCTTCAGAAAAGTCTTTGTACATTAATTTTGTTTTGTTTACTTACAAATTGTGGTTGATGTGATCAAGTTGATTCGACTCTGTATTCACAGTAGAATGATCAGAAACAGGTAACAGCTGATATTCAGGAAATAAGTCTCCAAAAAAATTTTAATCTAAAGGGTTTGAAGGCTGTATGGAAATCATCTGGAATTTATTCTTAAAAGTTGGCAAGCCTAACAGACAAGTTTGACATCCATACAAAACCAAGGCTTAATTACCGTTTTGTTTTGCATATTTTAACCTGCAGTTTCTGCGATATTAGACGAGAGTAAGTAATGACAGTTGCTCAAATCAAAGTAGCTTTAGTAAATTGGCTTGGATTCTCCGTTAACTTGGTTGGTCAGCTCAACGTATATAATTGGGTTTTAAAATTTTCATTGGCCATGGTGTGAGGAGCGACCTCTTGACAAGGGACCCAAAAATATCAACCTTACTTCCGGTCTTGCAGGCCAACTGGGTTGGCGTCTGGAACAGCCAATGCAATTGTCTGTAGGGTTGTGTGTTGTCCTTTGTTTCCTTCTTTATGTGCTGAGTGCTTGTTTACAGCCTCAGCTTATAACACGGGTAAGGAGATGTTAGTCCTCAGAGCAGTGGCGTAAGTAACACCCCCCCACCACCGCGCACGAGGTTTGAGAGTGCAGTACGAATGACAGAATTAAGACAGACGGATAGTTCACAAAAGTTTTCCTTTCGGCGTTAAAACATATTTTCAACCAAACATATTATATTTGTATGCCCCTACAACTGCAAACAGAAAATGTTAATACTAGAAAAGTAGAAAGTAGATTACCAGAATAGAAGAAAACCTTTATTAGCTGAATAGTTTACGTCGCCGAAGGGTAGACGACGGGCGTTTTTCAAGATTGTTTAAAATAGCATGTTGCTGTTCAAACCACTTCAGTTTTGCTTTTGAAGTATGAAGTTTAATCGTTAATTGTCAGCACTTTAGTTACTAATTATCATATTTCACGGATGTGCATATATGGGTTGTATAAATTCCAGGGGGAAAAGCACAAACTAAGACCGAACCATTTAATGCCATTTGAAAGAGTCTCATGGAAATCAGCAACGGAATTAAATGGTATCCATTAATCAAACTGTTTTAATTTTCAAATTATTCCTTATAATCAGTACCTGAGATAATATCAATACAATCAATAAATGCTCTTAGGAACATCACGAAATCATAATTGACATCTTCAAGGGATGTCTTGAACTTCGTCACAGGCACCGCAGCTGCATACTTGGGTACACGGAAGGCTTAGAGGGAATCAGTTGGAAAATGATAGAATTGATCTCTTGGAAACTTGAAAGACAAGGAGGACAAGTTCCAGCAAGGAACCGAACACGCAAACGTCCAGATACTCGCTCCCAGTGACATCTCCTGGTTCGGAATGTTGGTGGCTGCAGTCAGTGGCGTGTCCAGGATTTTCGAAAGTTGGGGGGGGGAAGGTTACTTATACTTTTATTTATAGGAGTCAGCCCTTATTCTGCCATCATTTCTACATGCATGATCTGACGAAATATGTTAAGCCAAAATGTAAAGCTGTTGCTAGTTAGTATTTGTACATGACCACCAGCTTGATTAATGGTATATGTGCTTCAAATATTCTCCCCTTTCAGAACAGTCTTCACCGTCTCTATTATTTCCTTTAATTTTTGTTGACACTTCTTGAGTGAAAGTTCCACTTTGTGGGGACAGATCGAGGGAGACGCTTTTTAACAATTTTATTCTGCACTGGCTCGCTCCGGACTGTTTGAAAAAAAATGTGTGAACATTTGTATTGCTGAATGCTGCATTCATCATAATCAAATTCAGCTGATGTGCATGGCAGGCGCTGTAACAGGAATCAGAAGGGGTCCCAAGGAATGTAAAAAATATATATATATATATATTAGCTTTCAATTTTTTTCCGTCTCTGGCTCTAATTTGCCTATACTAAATGTGTAATTCTATCAACGTTTTACCACTATCCCAACAATGTAATTTTCGTAATTATGTTACTTTTGCAAGTAATGTGTTGCGTTCTATTTAATATGTTTTTAATGTGAACTTACTCTTATCCTAGATTTGATTTGATCTGACATTTTCTTTATTTGTTTATTTTTGTTTCTTAAAATCTCTCCATTCCTTGAATTGGATGTTCACTTTTTCCGATTATTAAGACAAATAATTTTATTTTTTTGCACTGACATCTGTGAAATATTTTGTGTATTATTTTTTCTGTTAATAATTGCCTAATTTTTTTTATTAATATGTGCCCTTGAAATTAAATATCAATACAAAATTAAGGTACAATCATAAATTATTATATCTGGACTTCATAACAAATATATAAATATTTGGTGATGTAAGTTACTCCGCAAAGCATCATAAAATGACAAATTTCAGGAGAGCCTATCATGACCAAGTATAATTACCGGGACGCGGACCAATGGTTGAGAAGCACTGATCTAGAGGCACGGCAGCGCTTCATTCATTCATTCCTTTATTTTGGACTTAACAGCTTTTATGCCGTTTTTTTGTCCATTCTGTACAATATACATATAAAATATACATAATTGTTTTACATTAAAATTATCAGTCTTTCCCCTATATTTTACAGATATTGTTAGATTAAAAAAGAAGACAACACTTTACATTTTACAATTGTGTTACACTTCCTTAAACATCTTAACAAACTATAACCCATCCGCACATCTGAATTGACAACCAAACTATACAGATTTATTGGAAACTGAACCTTTAGATTATATAAAGGTTTATACAAGATATTTCTCTCTCTATTATATATTGAACATTCCAGTATTATATGTTGCGGGTCTGCACATTCCCAGCCACATTCACATCTCCTAATATTCGTTATTCCAATTTTGGATAAATGTTGCCTAGTACACAAAAGACCCGATCTCAGTCTATTAATTAATACAATTACATTTCTTGTAGTACTTACATGATGAAACCATGGTTTTTGTGTTTTGAATTCAGCAAATGGTCTGTATGATTCTCCAACTGTTGTAAGTTCATTTCGACACCAATCAAACCATTCATTCAGAATGTTCTTATTTACTCTTGGGAGAAGATCAGTATAGTATAATGATAAGTTCGTAATATTTGCAAGGCGCGTTGCTTCCCTTGCACACTCATCAGCATGGGAATTGCCTGTAATATTACTATGTGCTTCAACCCAAGTAAACTCAATGGTTTTTCCAGTTTTTGTATTGTTGGACTAATTGAATACAATTTATAATATAAAGGGATAATTTGCAAGGGCTCTTGTAAGAGGATTTAAGCGCCTGTAATACACTTTGCGAGTCGGTCAGTATTAGGAACTTTCTCAAATTTATTTTCTGAACATAGCTAAATTAAAGCTTGGTAAATTGCGTAAGATTGTGCCGTAAATATTGAGTCTTGTGAAAGCCTAAATAATAGGTGTGTTTTCTGTTGTGGATCGTACACTACACATCCAAATCCTGACTCACTTTTAGATCCATTTTTGTATATAAAATAAAAACTTTGCCATTGAGTAAAATATTCCGATATGTGCAAATAACGAGGGAAATTAATATTATCCAGAGACTGTTGAGGATAATCTAATGAAAAAGCAGGCCGTGAACGCATCTGTGGAACATCCTGGTATTCTTGACAAAACTAATTATACAATTATATCCACATGGCAGCTTTTCTGTTTGTTATTTTTCCCGTTTCATGTAAGTGTACCATATTTATTAGTACATTGTTGAAAGGATGCTCACAATATGATTTCACTTTAAAGAGCATATTTTCTGCTAACATCTTCTGTCTACATGAAATGGAACATTCACCCGCTTCCATGTATACTACTACGTTTGGAGTGCTGTTCATAACGCCTAAACATCTTCTCAAGAATTTCCTTTGTATGACATCAATGGAATTCAGTTTTCCTTCTGTCAAGTTACACATTGCCAATAAAGAATAATCTATCATAGGCCAAAAATAATTCTTGTAAAATAAAAGCATAACTCGAGGATGACATCCCCATCGAGTATTTGCTATTGCTTTGAACAATTTAAACACTTTTTCTGATTTGACTTGTATTGCTTTAATTTGATCCTTCCAGGTTAGTTTTTCATCCAAGATGACACCTAAATATTTTACTCTGGATGTAATGGGCCTTCTTGTCTCTCTAGACATTGAGTGAACTATTGGAGGTGTTCCCGTTTTACTGTAAATTGTAATGTTAGATTTTTCCATTGAAATTGAGAGTTTTTTTACTTTCAAGCCACTTTTGAACTTCCAGTATTTGGTCCTCTAGAACAGGAAAATCAGTATGAATTTGTGTCGCGGACATATAGATACAGATATCATCTGCATATTGAAGATAGTTGAATGTTGGAATTAATTTCCTTTTCATCCCGCTTCGTATAATATTGCAACAATGCAACCAAGCCTACTCCAATTGTATCTCTAGTTACGACTCTGAACATTGTTGATTGCTTTTTATTAACTAACAGCACAACAATTTGCCTGATGAAGCATGCAGAACTTTTCAGTTGGAATTTTTCTTATAAATGCAGAGTTAGTAAGCTGTTTGAAGCACTTTCAACTACGTAGAGTGAATTCTTTTAATATGTGAGCGTATGTGAGAAAGTGACATGTAGTAACTCTCGTACAGAACTATCATTCGTAGTCAAATAAGGCCTGGTACAGTGGGATGCACAAGTACTACTCGGCAAATTGTCCATGACAATTTCCATTACTTTTCCCCTTACTTCCTTCGTGTTTCCAAGCATTGGCTTTTTATGTATGAAGGTTCAGAAGTTGTCATCAGCTTGTTTGGTGCTATGTTTCAATTCCTGAAGCTCTCATTGCGTATAACAAGACGATAAACATGGTGATCATAGGCGTGCGCACGGGGGGCAAGAGGGAGCAGTTTCCCCCTAATTCTCACTTAGGAATTAGGTGTAGTGTAGTGTAGTGTAAAAAATATTATGCCATTTAAAAATTATGTATTTTCAAGACGACGAAAGTTCGAAGCAACTACGCAGGGGAGTAAGGTGCATTATTTTCTATGAACTATCCAACTTCCTTCTCTAGCAAATTTCTTCTTATTAACACTCCCACACTATTCGTTAGTTGTTGTAGCTCCGTTTCTACGATCAACAGAAACAGCGACGCATTAACGAACAACAATAACTATTTATTAGCGATATTGGTAACTTACAAGGATGTACATTTTCTTTAACGTCTACGAGCCGAGACCGCCATGCATACGACACAGACTACTCATTCCCGCGTAATGTGAGCACTGTTGCCAGTCCACAACAGTTGTGTTACCTCTAAGTGCTTGCAGAATAGATTACCCATACACTGGAAATTAGTAGCGGTGATTGAGTGACAAAAGTTGGAGAGGGGGCAACAGGCAAAACGTGAGCATGCTACAGCATTTAGTTGTTCTTGCGATGACAAATAATAATAACAAACCAACTTCAAGAGAACCGAGGCCCGACCCTGTGGCCGAGTGGTTAGCACATCGCGCTGCGACGCCAAGGGTCCCGGGTTCGAATCCCGGTCGGGCTTGGTTGTTTGTGAATGTCCATTCATCAATTTCATCATTTCATCACTCATCCCCATCTTCGCAAATTAGCCAAGAGGCACAAAACGCGAAGTAAAATAAACTAAATCAAATCAAAATCAAATCAAATCAAGAGAACCGAAACCTTCCTTCCCAAAAAGAAACACTATTAATAATAATAATAATAATAATAATAATAATAATCACTGTTGTTTTAATATGCATTTAATATTATTATATTACTATAATTAGTATTATTGTTTGTTGTAAGTAGTACAATAAGGCCGGTTCAGAAACCGAAAATGAGGCTCGGTGAGGCTCGCAGTGTTGCCAACACCTTACTTGAAAAAATCACCAAGGTTTTTTTTTGGGTCTAACCTAACCTAAAGCAAGGAGCTGGCAATCTTGCTTGAGGCTTGCCTTGCAGCGTTGCCAACATCTTACTCGAAAAGTCACCAAGGTTTTTATCTTGGTCTAACCTAACCTAAAGCAAGGAGCTGGCAATTTTGTGTGCTCGCAGTATTGCCAACATCTTACTCAAAAAGTCACCAAGGTTTTTATTGGTCTAACCTAACCTAAAGCAAGGAGCTGGCAACTTTGCTTGAGGCTTGTCTTACAGTGCATAAAGCAATTTGCCAACCTACTGGTATTTTTGCCATAGCCTTTTACAAAAAAAAAAGAGAGAGGGAAGAGTTAAACAACCGACAGTGTTGCCAACACCTACCTACAGCTTTTTTTTACTTGGCAAGGGTTTAGCCAATTTATATACTGGCGTAACATACACACACTGGGCAAGGAGAGCCGGCAACAAATATATACTGCCGTAAAAGAGAGAGAGGGATGGATGGATGGCAACACAGTATGCGTGTGCGTGTGTGTGTATAATATGTAGCATTATTAACTAGAGTGTGTTGGCAACCCACCTGCAACTAAAAAAAAAAGATAGAGATGCCAATGTTGCTGTAAGATAAAAAGAGAGACCTAGAGCTGGCAACAGTGGTGAGCGAATATGCCTTATTTCCAAGTCCCGGGTGCCAATGTAAACCTCTTTCGCAGGAACGATGTGCTGCACACGCATACGCGCGCGCGTGCTTATTTTTTTATTTCTGTATTGCGACGCAAACACATCTAGAAAACTACAATTTTGTTCTCTCTCGCAGGAACGATGTGCTGCACACGCATACGCGCGCGCGTGCTTATTTTTATTTCTGTATTGCGACGCAAACACATCTAGAAAACTACAATTTTGTTCCCTCTCCTCTCTGCGTGTGCTATCAATGTTGACGCAATGACACAAATTCAACAATACATAGGCCTTGGGACGACGGAAGTAACTTCCTGCCTGTTAACAAATTTAACAATACGTAGGCCTTGGGACGACGGAAGTAACTTCCTGCCTGTTAACAAATTTAACAATACGTAGGCCTTGGGGCCACTGCTACCTATGCTGCTAACTGATGTCACTATTTCTCAACAATTGCCAGAGCTGATGTTAACTTCCTGCCCTACAGATAACATCGCAAAAATGATGTGGCTGAAATGTAGGGGAAGAATGTTCTAAAACAGATTGTCTCGGATTTCTATTGGTCCACGTTGCGTTGGCTAACATTTCACTTTTGACCTCATTAGAAAACCGTATAAAACTTAAAGCACTGGTGTCGAAAGTTCTGTTTTATTTTGAACGTTAGTGAAGAGCATTTCTGCAGTATTTTCCAAAAGTAAGTAACTTTGTTTCTTAGCTTGCATGAGTTGGCTTTGATTTATAAGTATGGCTTTGCTTTTGTGAGTTGATTTTTGAAACTAGCCAAACAGATATAAGAGATTGCGGAAGGAAGGTATAACTTCTTGAAAACCAAATAGCTCTTATGTATTGTGGAAGAAAATATACTCACAAAACATGCAAAAAGAGAGAGAATATAGAAGATGTTTCATGTCTCTCTCTGCTTTGATATATTTGAAGCATGCATCTTGGTAACTGGAATATTTTTTTTTTCTTCTGTGTGCCGTTGTTGGTAGGTAGGAAATATGTGTGCGGGGCATATTTCAAAAAAATAAAATGTGTTAAATTGTTAGAGGAACGCAAGAAAAAATGGAGGAGAGTTGCGTGTTTTTGATATCTAGTGGAAGTACTGATTGATTGATTGAGTTGGTGTTTTTTTAAGTCCACTTTATGCACGTAAGGTTAATCGGGACTGGACCTACAGTTTCAAGAACCACTTATGCCTCCACCGGGTATCGAACCCTTGATTACAAGACAACAACGTTATCGCTGCGCCATCGCAGAAGCTGGTGGAAGTACTGATTGATTTGATGTTTTAAGTCTATTTTATGCACAGTAAGGCTAATCGGGACTGGACATACAGTTTCAAGAACCACTTGTGCGGGTATCGAACCCGAGATCTCTTGATTACAATGCTACCGCTACACCATCACAAAGACTAGTGAAAGTACATAGTTATTCGAATTTTATTTATTTAAAATATTTAGTTTTTTTTTTATGCACGCTTATTGATTTTTAAACCTAAAGTTAAATAAAATCCGGCAATTATATCCAAATATATACTTATGGGCTACAACGAGCATTCGCAAAAAAAAAATGGCTTGAAATTTTTTTGCTACGTAAACAAAATGGTCGACATGCCAAATATGAACAGACTATATAGATTTGAGAGATGGATAGAAAAAAAAGTTAATTAAAATTTAATTTCATGATTGCAACACGGAACTTAATGATTGATTGATTGATTGATTTAGTTTATTTTAACTTCGCGTTTTGTGCCTCTTGGCTAATTTGCGAAGATGGGGATGAGTGATGAAATTGATGAAAATGGATATTCACAAACAACCATACCCGACCGGGATTTGAACCCGGGACTCTTGGCGTCGTAGCGTGATGTGTTAACCACTCGGTCACAGGGTCGGGCAAGTACTGGTATATACATAGACCAAAGTTACATGGTTCTAGCTCAATTAGGAGTCGAGAAAATCAATATCTTGGAAAACGTCTTAAGATTTTTGTCTTAAGAAAATTTTCTTGACAGACCGGAAGTAACATCTTGAGATACCGGAAGTTGACTTTCTTAAAGATTAAGATATTTGTCTTAAGACGTTTTCCAAGACATTGATTTTCTCGGCTCCTAATTGAGCTAGGATGATGATTTTAGGTTTGTTGGATAGGATTCGACGAAAACTATTCGACTAGCAAATAAAATCGATTCCACCCCCTCAAGTTTTGGAAATACAGACAATTTTTTTATTTTTTGAGAAACTTGATTTGCCGGCTTAGTTTTTACTCTAATTCGAAAATTTTAATGATATTTGATAAAAAATTGAAGGTACTCTGCAACCTATTGGAAACATAATGATTAGTGCTTACTGTTTTCGAGTTATTTTAAATTAAAATTTCAAGATGTAATTTCTAAGTTGTTTTGTAACTCGTAAAGTATGGGTCGTAGAAAACCTATTTTTGTTTTATCTGCTATTGCCCGACAAATACTATAAACACAAATAAATTTTTTTAAAAAAATGGAGATCGAAAATAATTTTGTTTTCTGAAAATAAAAAATATGTGTATGGAAAAAAATACGATTGTGTAATTTTTTATGATGTATGTTTGCATGTAAAAAATAAGTATACCTGAAAGTTTTAGAATTTCAAAATAGCTATATATATATATATTTGCTATTATATCAGCCAAAACAATAGAATATATATAAACAAGAACATTTTTATAGTTTCACACCTCTACTAGAATGGTAGAAAAATATACTAGTGGGCAATAAAATCTGAAGAAGATTTGTGTCTAGCAAAAATAAGCTAAATAGAATTACACATGCATACAATATTTATTGTGTTTTTTTTTCTATCTACGATTATATTTTTTTTATATATTTTTTTATTTTTTTATAGGGTTGATTAAAGCACATATTTGAGGAAGACAACACCACCCATATATAAATAAACCCCTCAAACTAACGTCAATTAGAATTAGCTTACAAAATTTTTCTTATAAGATATTTTTGTTTTGTAAACACTCTACCACCAACAGATCACATATAAATAAACATACCCCGAAAAAATGCGCTCCATGAAAAGTTGCCCTGTGTGCAAAAAAAACTATATCAAGCAAAAATTTTGCAAGACATTGTCGCACCTGCGTGCCAGGCAAGCATTTGGCTGCCACCGAACTGTGTTCCGGATGCAATAAACACATTACAATTGCGTATGCCAAGCAGCATAAGCTTACTTGTTTAAGCAAAAATACATCTGGGGCTCAACCGTCGACCAGCTCAACCAAGAGGAAAGCGGAAGCCGACTCGCCACCATCCGCCAAGCGCATCAAGACTGTGGCCAAAGCGAACCAGTCTGCTTTCGAGCGTTTGTTAGAGGACTTTCCCCTTACTTCGGAGAGCTCATGCGACGTGCGTAGCTTTTTGGAGAACGTGCAAGCCCAAATTATTTCTATCCTCGGCGATGCGCTTGCAACGCACTCCACCAAATTCTACGCTTCGCTACGTTGCCAGTACAAGAAGCCGTCTGGTGAAATTTACAGCTTCTGCCACAACACCAAGGCGAAGACGCTGCATCTGGCGGATATCGAAAACCTAGAGGTCATCTACAACAAGTTTGCCGAGGAGCTGGTGACAAAGCAGGAGGAACATCAAGCGAAGGGCTCGGGGGGTTCGCTGTGTGGGGAGCCTCACGAACTGCGCGTCAAACTTTGCAAGTTTGTGCCTCTCTCCGCCTCCAGCTACGTCCCCTTACCAGATACGATTGTGAAAAAGAAGGCCGTCCTGAACATCCAAAATAAAGATAACAAGTGCTTCGTATGGTGTGTGCTTGCAGCGTTGCACCCTGTCCACCGGAAAAACCAACCACGCCGAGTTAACCACTACCTACCCTACGAGTCAGAGCTGGAAGATGCAATGGCTGGGATCGACTACCCGGTGGAGGTCCCGGACATTCGCAAGTTCGAGGCTCGTACACACAACCCTCGGTTGGCCATCAATGTTTATGGCCTCACCGACGAAAATGTGGTGTACCCTATCCGGGTGAGCGACGTAGACGACGACGGTGTGCAGGAAATTCATCTTCTGCTCATCAAGGACGAGACCCATCACCATTACACCCTCATCCGTTCCCTCTCTCGGCTTGTTTCGAGCCAAACAAGCAAACACGAACACCACAAAGAAGTTTGTCGCAGGTGCTTGTCAATATTCGACGGACGGGATCAACGCAGTTACTAACATGTTCGAGGTCCCAACATTGCTGCCGAGAAGCTCGCTAACCACAAACTTTATTGCAATGCCAACGAGCCGGCTGTGGCAGTCTTGCCCAAACCTGGCACCGTGGAGCGTTTCCGCATGTGCGGTGCCATGGTAGAGCACCCCGCTATCATCATCGCGGACTTCGAGGCCTTCCTCAAACCCCTGTCCACTTGCTATCCCGATCCTGAAGTTTCCTCCACTACCCCTTACCAACTCCACGAGGCATCCAGTTTCGCATACGTTGTGGTGCAACGAGATCAACACATCGCCCCTAAGCCCTACGTGTACCGTGGTCCCGACGCAGCCAAACACTTCCTCGAGAGGATGGTTGTGGAAGCCAACGAGATAGGGAAGGTACTGTTGGCTCCCAAGTCTATGCTCCCACTGTCCCCCGACGATCAACGTAGACACGACGAGGCCATCGCTTGCCCTGTCTGCGTCGAGGAGTACACCGCCAACAACTGTAAAGTCCGACACCACGATCACTTTAATGGTAGGTACATTGGTCCTTGGTGCAGCGATTGCAACCGCTTGGCCCGGGACCCGCACTTCATCCCTGTGTTTTTTCACAACGGCTCGGGGTACGACTTCCACCATCTGGTGCCTCACTTTAGTAACGACGACATGCGAATCGACGTCCTGGCGCAGAACGAGGAGCGTTATATTAGCTTGAGCAAGTGGGTTCAAATCCCGGGATCACGCGTCGAGCTTCGCTTCCTCGACTCCCTGAGGTTCCTCCCGGCTAGCCTCGATGCTCTCGCGGGGAAGCTTAGCGACGAGAAGATGCTCATCACCTCTGCGAATTTTCCGAACTTGGACGTCGGTCTCTTCAGGCGTAAGGGGGTCTACCCCTACGAATACGTCACCGACTCTACCAAGTTTGCGGAGACGTCGCTACCTCCTCGAGCAAACTTCTATAGCAAGCTGCGAGGCTCGGGCATCTCTGAGGATGACTATAACCATGCTCAGTCCATGTGGCGCGAGCTGGGTTGCCAAAATCTCGGGGACTACCACGACGCCTACCTCAAACTTGATGTGACGCTTCTCGCCGATGTGATCCAGGCGTTTCGTGCAACTGCGAAGACCATCTACAAGCTGGACCCTGCATACTTCTACAGTCTTCCCGGATTGGCATGGTCGGCCATTCTTCTTGTTACGAAAGTCAGGCTTGAGCTTCTTTCGGACTTGGACATGATGCTGTTTGTGGAACGTGCCGTGCGGGGTGGAATGGTCCAGGTGTCGCAGCGACACTCGCACGCCAACAACCATCACATGGCTACTGGCTACGACCCCTCACAACCGTCCAGCTACATCATGTACACGGACGTCAATAACCTCTACGGACACTCCATGATGCAGCCACTCCCTTTTAGAGGTTTCGAGTGGGCTGATCCCTCCAACTTCGACGTTGAAGGTTTCGACGATGAGGAATGCGGATTTTTTGCCGAGGTGGACCTTGAGTTCTCCGAGAAGCTGCAGGATTTGTTCTGCGATCTTCCCCCTGCACCCGAGTTCAAGTGTCCACCCGATTCCAACCAGAAGAAGCTTGTCATGGATTTCGAACCCAAGAAGAATTACGTCCTGCACTACCAGAATCTCCGGTGGTTGATGCAGCGAGGGGTCACGGTCCACGCAGTTCACCACATCCTCAAGTTCGAGCATTCTCCATGGTTGAGGCCATACATCGAGCTCAACACCGAACATCGTACAGCCGCCACTTCTGATTTCGATCGCGATTTCTTCAAGTTAATGAACAATGCGGTATTTGGGAAAACTATGGAGAATGTGCGAAATCATGTAGATGTGAGGCTAATATCAAACAAAGCACAATGTCGCAGGCTCGTAGCAAACCCGTTATTCAAATCGAGGACTATTTATAATGAGCAGCTTGCTCTGGTGCATATGAGGATGAACAAGGTGATGCTCAACAAGCCAATTTATGTTGGTGCCTCAGTATTAGACCTGAGCAAACTGCACATGTTTCAAATATATTATGGGATACTACGCCAGCACTATAACAACAATATCAACCTACTCTACACGGACACAGACAGCTTGGTGTACCACGTTCGCACAGCCGACGCATACGGGGATATAGCCACGGTACCAGCTTTTGTGAACCTCTTTGATACGTCAGGCTATCCCCAGCCAAACCGATACAAAATCTCGACTCGCAACAAGAAGGAGCCTGGCAAACTCAAAGACGAGAAGGACGGTGATGTAATTCTCGAGTTTGCCGGCCTTCGCGCCAAGGCCTATACCATCAAAGCCGAGGGCAGCATTACCAAGAAGGCCAAGGGTGTCGGCAGACAGGTGGTTCGGGAGCATCTCACATTCGAGGACTTCGTGGATTGCCTCAAGACCAGGTCGTCGGTTCTAAGAGCAGAACAGCGCATCCAGAGCGTCGACCATGTGTTGACCACCAACAAGGTGAGGAAGATTGCCCTGGATCCCAACGACGGCAAGAGGTGCGTCCTCCAATGTGGAATCCACACACTGCCGTGGGGGCACTATCGCTTAGCAGAAAGCAAAACCTGCAACATATGCCCATCTTCAACAGAAGATTCATAAAACAAAAAAAAAAAACACTGACTGTCATTACAAAAAAAACTTTGACCGTATTCTTAAATAACCAGCATACCTATGAATCTCTTTGGTTTCCGAAAACAAACCAACATGGAGACTGTACACCGCGCGACGACAGATCATGAATTTCTACCTTCCATGTTAACTAAACTCAACGGTCTACTGATTGTTCACCTTAACAGCATTTGGACGAAATTGGATGACGATGTGGGCAAGATGTTTTACGTCTTCAACAACAATTTACATTTTTACAAAATTCCGATCGATGGAAAACTTCAAATCACCGTGAATCCGGAAAACGTAGGCGAAATCAAAATATCTACTGGCAAGAATATTTTTCGAATCAAGCACGACAAGATGCTTTCTAACATTACGTACGATGTTTCTGCAGGAGATTGTTTATACGTGGAACTCCTAGGAGATTACGACAAACTCATTCCTCTCTTCGTAGAATTACGTATCGTCTATCCTATTATAAATAACCGTTAACCAAAAATGCCTAACGACATTTTCGGCAACACCAAGCGTGTAGACCACGCAGAAGAGATTCTCATGTTGGACGTCCGAATTAAAAAGTTGAGGAACGATTTGATCGCTTTGCAGGAGACCTTAAACAAAAGTTTAGAGTCGGAAATCGCTACGCTCCAAACGCAATGTCTGGACCCCATTCTGAAAATCGATTCCGAACTGAAAACGCTCATAAAAAATTACGTCGACGTACCTTCTTACGACAACGTTCAAAATATACAGTTGAGCGTGGATAAGCTTCAAAATGATTTGCTCAAATTGCAGCAATTTCAATCGAAAAATGAAGATTTGGAAAAATTGAAACTCGAAATCGAAGAACGAACTTCGGCAATCGAAAAGAATTTCTCTGAACTTCAAACCGTCGTGAAAGATATTGATGTAGAACGCTTGCATGTTGTTGTTTCCAAATTACAAGAAGAATTCGCCAGCACGTTGGAAGAAATTAAATCCAAGTTACAGACTTTGGAAGATACCATGACGAACCTACCATCGTCAGACGAACTGCAGGTCATCGGCAAAAGCGTCGCGAACTTAAAAATTCAATTGGAGGCCTATCAAGATTTCGAACACATTCAAACCACCATCGCTACGCTTCAGGCGTCTCTGGAGTTGATCAACGAAGAAATTAAAAATATTCACGCTGAAGCCAGTGCGTTGACGAGCATACAAGACACGTTAAGCACGGTTCAGCAGAAGATCGAATATTTAGAAAATTTGAACGTCGAAACGAATCTTGCTCATTTTCATCACGTACTGGACAACATACAGGGTGACTTGGAATCGTTACGGACGAGCGTACCTTCGAGCGAAGATTTGGAAAAATTGAAAACGGCGGTGACGGCACTATCCGATTCGAGCGACATCAAAAGTTCATTGAGCGATCTCGAGAGTAGGGTGGCCAATCTCCCCACCTCAAAAGAATTGCACGCTTTGAAAAGGAACATATCACGTATGCTGAAACGACTGGAAACGGAAACGGCGAACGTGGAACAGATTCGAGACGAACTTACTTCGCTGGTGTCGACGCTGCCCACTTCGCAGAGCGTCGCCGACCTTCACACGCAGTTTACCGAGATGCGAAGCATCGTGAACGATCTTACCGAGAAGAGCTCGAAATTGAATCAAGTCGAGAACCTTCAGAGTATCGTCGTTAACATCAGAGATCAAGTTGGAGTGCTGGAATCCACGCAGGAATCGACGCTGGCCTCTTTCGGTGCCAAATTACAAGAACTCAACGAAAACTTCAAGCAGTTGAACGTGGAAGTGAAAATCAAGCCGTCATTTTCTACAGTAACGGATACCATCGTCGAACATTTGTTGCCCGTACAAAATACACTGGGACAGCTTCACAGCAACCTCGTTAGCGTCGATACTAAATTCGCTAAACTGCATTCTCTGCAAGCCATCGAAATCAACAGCGTACCCAATCAACAGAGAATCTCCACGTTCGTCGAAGGTAACAAACTGTACATGTTACATCCTTATCATCCGTACTACAAGTTTCTCCTCGATGGCACGATTCAGATAAATGAATTTTCGTACTGGTCTCACGGCAGAAAAGCTAGCGTTCCCACCATGACCTTGATATCGAATCGTGGTGTCCAGAAAGCAGGAAACATTCCTCTGGCACGTTGGAACGAAACGCGCAACATATATGAAATACACGAAGACGAAGATCTTACCGTTTTTGACGTGAGTGCCGGCGATAAGCTGATCATTCAAAACACGAGCGAAGTGCCACCCTCTTTGAATCCCATCACGCTGGTGCTTCTCTTCAAACGTAATCTCTAAAAAATGTCTAGGCAAGCCATCGTCGAAGAATTGCATAAACCTGCACGCCGCAACTACGAACGTTTGGCGGTGGTAACCAAGGGAATCGATGACCTCTGGCAAAGTGACCTCGTGGAGATGAGCAGCGGCAATTTGAAAAATGTACATAAATTGAACAAGGGCAACAAGTACCTCCTCACCGTCATAGACACGTTTTCGAAATTCGCATGGGCTCTACCTTTGAAAGCCAAAACAGGAACGTGCGTAACGGAAGCATTCAAGACAATTTTTCGCGAAAGCGACAGACGACCACGGTTTTTGCAAACAGACAACGGGAAGGAATTTTACAATGCCGTATTCCAAAAATTTATTAAAAAACATGACATTCGACATTATTCAACTTTCAGTCACATCAAAGCCAGCATCGTGGAAAGATTTAATCGCACTCTGAAATCGCGCATGTGGTCACGCTTCACGCTTCGAGGAAATTACAAATGGGTCGACATACTGCCGGAACTCGTCGACACCTATAATGATACGGTACACAGAACGATAGGCATGAAGCCAGCTGACGTTACCAAGTCCGACGAGCAGCGATTAATTTCCAGCGTTTACTGTCCAAAGTACACGCCCACGACAAAAAAACCTAAATATAAAATTGGAGACCAGGTGAGGGTCAGTAAATTGAAGCGAACGTTCGACAGGGGTTTCACACGAAACTGGAGCACGGAACTTTTTACTGTGGTTCGAGTTCTACCCGGAAACCGTCACACGTATATAATAAAGGACAGTGGCGGTGAAATTTTATTGGGGCGCTTCTACAAGGAGGAACTCTCTAAAACGAAATACCCCGACACATACCTTATCGAAAAAGTTTTGCGTAAGAGAGGCGACAAACTTTTGGTGAAATGGCTGGGACTTCCGGACACGAGTTGGATCGATTCAAACGAAGTGATTCTATGAGTGCGTGGAATGTCGTGAAACGTCTACCTGATTCGGAAAGTCAAACGAAAAAAAAGAACGGCGAGTTGCTTCCCAACAACATCCGCTGTCTGATCGTAGGTCCTTCGGGGTGTGGGAAAACAACACTGCTCGTGGACAATTTTCTCCTCGCACCGAATTGGTTAGATTGGAAGAACAGGCACCTGTACGTGTTCTCGAAAAGTTTGGAGCAATCCAAATACCAGCAACTGATGAAACTGTACGATGGTCTGGACATTGCAACGTTCTCTTCGGAAATAAAACCACTCGACGATTGTCGTGAAAATTCAGTCGTTGTGTTCGACGATGTTATCCTGGAAAATCAAAATGAAATTCGCAATTTTTTCACGCAAGGTCGTCACAAAGGAATAGATTGCTTCTTCCTAGCTCAAACGTTTTCCAAAATTCCAAAACAGTTAGTACGCGACAACGCTAATTTCATATGTTTGTTTCGTCAAGATCACACCAACCTCAAGCACGCGTACGATGACTACGTAGGCGGAGACATGAACTACAATCAATTTTCGGAACGCTGCTGCTCCCACTGTTGGAACAGTGACGATTTCGGATTCGCGACGATCGACATGACGAGAAAACCCAACGACGGAAAATACAGAAACAAAATCAACGACTTTCTAAACGTTGCAACGTTGTGAGAAACGACGTGTATAAATAACGCTATGACGAAACGAAAAATCGAAGACGAAAATCTCAAGCTTCGCGATTACCTCGCGAAACGCTTCAAAGGTTGGAAATCCGAGAATCGCGGATTCTACGAAGAGAAGAAACGTCAAGATCAACCTGAGATCGACGCCATCAGCGATCTAGGTAAAGAAATTAAAAGCGTCACGGAACAAAATAAAAATTTGATCAACGAACTCGTACCACTTGCAGCTAAAAGTTACACCGTACCCACGCCCATTTCGAGCATTCCTTCGACCCCGTTCGAACTGAAGGACGTACCGGCACGACGTCGAGCCATAGGTAGCACGTCGTCGTCTTTGGATAAGATCGAGTTGGGACCTTTGGCACGAAACTACCTGAGCACGGGGAAATTCGACAAGGATGAAGTGTTCGGATTGTATCCGAGCATGGAGAGCAACGAAGGCGGTGGTGTGGTTTGGAAGATTGGAAAATCGAAGGTGAGCTTCGAAGGCAACGACATTAAAGTTAATTTAGGCGACAAGGATAGTTGGACCAGGTATCCGGGTACGGTGGGACTGTGGGAACTCGTTGCCAAAAAGCAGCCGAAAGATTACACCGACGAAGATTACCAGAGTTACAAGGAAATTTTGATCATGACGGATGCCTTATACCAAAACAACGACGCTACGCAGAATAGGGTCAAATCCAGCAGCGGCGAGAAGTACAGGAATCTCATCAAGCCGATATGGAACCAGGTGAAAACAGGCAGCGGCGTCAAACTCTACAACACCCTGCCCAAAGAGTTTGTTTGGGTGGACGACGTGCGCAAGCTCATAGACAGGTTGTTGGTTATTGCAGGAGAGGAGAATGCAGGCAATCGTAATTTCTACAACGAGAAGGTTGGCATCGTGGACATGATCAACACCAAACTTTCCAACTTCATCGTGAACGACGACAAGGGTATAGGTTACCTCATTAAAATTATCAACACGCTGCCTCCGAGATTCTGGAACGTGGCCGAAGGAAAAGGACTCGTGAACGACATCATCAACAAGTTACCTTTCGAGATGCATTTACCCGGCTACCAGTACTGCGGACCGGGTACCAAACTCGAGAAAAGATTGGAGAGAGGAGACAAGGGTGTGAATCCGTTGGACGCCGCATGCAAAGATCACGACATCGCCTACAACACCACCCGCACCGATCTGGATGCACGTCACGAAGCAGACAGAAAGTTAGAGCACGCAGCTTTCGAAAGATTCGTTAGCAGAGACGCTTCGCTGAGAGAAAGAGTTGCAGCACTGGGCACCACCATCGCCATGAACACGAAACAAAAATTTGGATGGGGTGTGTAGAAATAAAAAAAATTCTCGAACCGTGAAAAAAATTTCTTCGGTATATAAATAACACTACGTAAAAAAAAAAAAACTCCAGTTGTGTTTGCCATCTTATAAAAAAAAAATGAGTAAACAATCACTAGACGCCCAAGCATTAAAACAAATGCTAAATTCATCAATCGAATATGTAAAAATTCAGGAATTGGAAGTGGACAAACCTTACACGATAACTTCCGGTTCAATTGTTTCTACCCAGTATGGTCCCAAGGCGCGTCTGTTGCTCAACGCACAATACAGTCTATTTTAGCCAGATCGATACGCTAGCATGTTATCCGACGAAAAGCTAGCTATTTTAATCGAGAACAAAACTCGAATCGTGTACAAGGGTACAAAGGAACTTCTTGGTAAGAAAACAAAGCACGTAATAGAATTTGTGTAACGGCTCTGCGCGGAGTATATCCTTGAAAAAAAATTACACGGAACAAAAAAAAATCTCAGAACATTTATATATAAATAACATACCGAAAAAAAATTACACAAAACAAAAAAAATCTCAAAACATATATATAAATAACATACCGTGAAGATAACATATAGAGCATCAACATGAAGCCCAAAGGTGTCGTGTACCAGATACCATACTCCAATCTAAAAAATCTAGGTGCCCTTGATGGGTTACTCACCAAGAAACAACGCGAGAAGAAACGTTCTTGCTTGACGAAAGGACATGGAATGAAATTACTTCTCAGCACACCTCAATTGAGACGCTTGCAGCGTTCGCGGAAACAGCAAAAGATCGGAGGTTTCATATTCAGCATCCCAGCCATCCTGGCAGCATTGGGGGCCGTTGGAAGTTTGGCCGGCGGAAGTGCCGCCATCGCAAAAACCGTCATCGACTCGAAGAAGAACAAGGCAGAATTGGAAGAACAGAAACGTCACAACCTGGCTATGGAGAAGAAGGGGAAAGGTATAACCAAAAAACAAAAAAGCAACCTCGATGCTTTGAAGAAATATATAAAAAAGAAGAAGCCCTGTCCAACTTCGATATTGAATCTCTGATCGAACTGTTGGGAATAAAGAACTTCAGGGGTGTTTTCATGTCCGATTCTCTACCCTCTGCTGTGAAGAAAAAGGAGTATGGCGTGGTCAACCTGGACAGTTACAAAAATCCTGGTACACATTGGATATGCTACCTCAAAATTAACGATAACAATGCATTTGTTTTCGATTCGTTCGGTGGCACACCACCTGCCAGGTTGGTGAAGTATCTCAGTGTTGCCAACCTCTACTACAATGACAAACGCATCCAGGGTTTCACCGATGTTAACTGCGGCCACCTATGCCTTTCCGTTCTCGCATACATGTCTAAAATAAATAACCCGTCGGTGGAACATTTTCAGAAAGCATTGTGGAATCTTAAACACGATGGGCGTGTTCCATCTCACGAGCAAATCTTCAATCTTGAAACTCACGCTGCACGACGACATCGTCTATCCTAAATCCGTAGCTCTGCGTGCATTCTACAGCATGTACCTCATACCTAACGTCACGCAGCACAACAACAAAATTAGCGTCGGAAGCGAACACATCGTCGTCACGCCAGGCCAATACAATCTTTCCACTTTGCAAGCTCAGTTACCCAAAGGCACGTACCTTTCTCAAAATTCGGTCACGCACAGAGTGGAAATCGTGTCGGCGACGGAGACCGTGGACCTGGGCACCATGGGAGAACTTTTAGGTTTCGAGAACGACACCAAACTCGAAGCTGGCATCAAACACACGGCAACCAACATTCCTAAATTTCTAGCCATAGAAACTCTAAACGTTCACTGCAACGTGGCGGAAGGCATGATCACGAAATCCTCGGACGGATTGTTAGGAAGTCACAAGCAGACGGGGATCATCGCCACGTTCAAACCCAGTTCCGAATTCATGGAACCGATCATCTACACACCCTCTTCGCCGATCTATTTTCCAGTATGTCGCAACCGCATAGACGACATAGAGTTGGTGGTGACGAACGAGAAAGGAGACGTGGTGGATTTCGCAGGTGCAACAACCACTGCCATCGTGGAGATCAACGTATAATAAATAACACACATAGTGAAAATGGAGCAAATCGAAAGTTACGAATTGCAATCTTTTCCTCCCAACCGTCGCACGTTCGCCAATCTCAACGAAGCGAACAGGGAGATCGAATACGACGTGGACGTAGGCGATGGGTTTGTTCATCCTCACAGAGCGGACCTCTACCTTCAATTCGACGTGGTGAAGAAGGAAAGCGGAGACGCGTTTCCGCCCAATGCAAATTTGATACTCGTGGACAACTTCGTGCCTCATCTGTTCTCGCAGGTGGAGGTGAGGAAACACAACACCGTCATCGACAGAATCGATTATCCAGGCATCACGTCGACGGCAGTGGGAACATTGAAATTATCCAAAACAGACGCAGCGTACTATCAAGCAGGAGGATTCGAAGCAGGGACGAAAATATCGACGACAAGTCACACAGTGCTTTTTCCCATGCGTCTGCTGCCGGGATTCTTCTCGGACTACAAAGAGATCATGTGGAAGGGAGGATTGCGCGTCACTTTTCGAAGAGCAGCCAACGACAACGACGCGCTGATGCGATACACCAACTTGAACGCCGACGGCACGCCGATAGCCAACACATTACCCGAAGCAGCCAAGTGCGTCATCCGGAGCATGGAGTTGAGAATACCGATCGTGGAATACGAAACAAACTACGCCCTCAAGTACAAAGCGGAGATCTTGAAGAGTCCGCAGGTGCCGATTCACTTTCACGGTTACCAGTGCGTGCAGAAGGTGGCGTCGGGAAGTCACATGGAATTCGACGTGACGACGCAGTTCAACAACATACAGTTCGACATGCCAGATTTCGTCGTGGTGCTCTTTCAGACCGGGCGCGATAAGAATCAGGAAAAAGATTCCAGCAAATTCGACAACTGCAAGATCAAGAACGTTTATCTGAAGAATGGAAGAAACGAAGTCTTCCCGCGCGAGAATTACAACCTCGACATGACCAAAGACGATTACCTCAAACTTTACGAAGCTTACACCTCTTTCAAACGCGTGACTGAGGGAAGCATGGACATGTACTACACGCCCAGCGAATTCAAAACCCGCAGACCCATGTTCGTCATCAACACATCTAAGAGAAAGCAGGTGGTGGTCAACGATCGAACCAACATCAAGGTCGTCTGCGAGTTCCACGAAGCCTTGCCCGAGGACACCGTGTGCAGCGTCATCCTGATTGCAGAGAAGTCCTTCGTCCACGACGTGAAGAACGAGAGGGTCACAGAGCAGTTTTAACAAGTTTTTAATATTTTTTCTTGCACAAATAAGAAATTTTTTGTACTAGCACAATCAGTTACAATAGCACAATACGAATTTCACTAGTTCAGATCAGTTACAAATGTCAATTTCATCAGTTATCAGTTACAATATCTTTTTTGCACTATAGCACGAGAGACAATCAGAAAATTTGCACAAAAAAAATTTGTTGTTGTTTTTTACACGAGAAAATTAACAATAAAATTCTTTTTTTATCGTTTCAGATGCTGTCGAACATCAAAAACACATACACACACACTAGAAAAAAGAAAAAGCATGCAACTTTATTTGTAACACACACATACATTCTCCATCTTCATCAAAAAAATATTATAATAAACATAATTATTTTTATCTATATCTCACAATAAAACTCTATATCCAAAATATTACAACATCAAAATAACACTAGAGTCGTTAGTACACGTTGCATGCATTACGGAGGTCCTCTGTAGGGTTTCATGGAAGTTTGGGGGAAAAAAAAAAACACGTGAAACCCTACAGAGGTGCGGTTATCTAGAGCCGCAGCCGTTAGAACCTTTTTGGGTTGGGCACCACGCACCCTGGCGGGGTTAGGGGCCAGGAATCTTAAAAAAAATTAAAAAAAAAATATTTATTTGTTTGTTTGCCTCACAATACGAAAATAATAAGAGGCACCAGCGCGCGCGTATGCGTGTGCAGCACATCGTTCCTGCGAGAGAGAACAAAATTGTAGTTTTCTAGATGTGTTTGCGTCGCAATACAGAAATAAAAAAATAAGCACGCGCGCGCGTATGCGTGTGCAGCACATCGTTCCTGCGAGAGAGGTTTACATTGGTGCCCGGGACTTGGAAATAAGGCATATTCGCTCACCACTGTTGCCAGCTCTAGGTCTCTCTTTTTATCTTACAGCAACATTGGCATCTCTATCTTTTTTTTTTAGTTGCAGGTGGGTTGCCAACACACTCTAGTTAATAATGCTACATATTATACACACACACGCACACGCATACTGTGTTGCCATCCATCCATCCATCTCTTTCTCTTTTACGGCAGTGTGTGTTTGTTGCCGGCTCTCCTTGCCCAGTGTATGTATGTTACGCCAGTATATAAATTGGCTAAACCCCTTGCCAAGTAAGAAAAAAGGGCTGTAGGTAGGTATTGGCAACACTGTCGGTTGTTTAACTCTTCCCTCTCTTTTTTTTTTGTAAAAGGCTATGGCAAAAGTACCAGTAGGTTGGCAAATTGCTTTATGCACTGTAAGGCAAGCCTCAAGCAAAGTTGCCAGCTCCTTGCTTTAGGTTAGGTTAGACCAAAATAAAAACCTTGGTGACTTTTCGAGTAAGATGTTGGCAATACTGCAAGACAAGCCTCAAGCAGTATTGCCAGCTCCTTGCTTTAGGTTAGGTTAGACCAAAAAAAAACTTGGTAATTTTTTCGAGTAAGATGTTGGCAACGCTGCAAGGCAAGCCTCAAGCAGTGTTGCCAGCTCCTTGCTTTAGGTTAGGTTAGACCCAAAAAAAAACTTGGTGATTTTTTCGAGTAAGGTGTTGGCAACACTGCGAGCCTCACCGAGCCTCATTTTCGGTTTCTGAACCGGCCTTATTGTACTACTGTTGTAGTAGTACTACAGTCCCACAGAATTAACTTGAGACAAATGGCTGCCGGCGGCGCTGCAGGAGTACCAACCTAAGCCGCGCGTCAGGCTAAGTTTGCAGCAGGTTTTATGTACCAATCCGCGCGAGAACTGAGCACAGAATCTTCCGTGCCAGTCTTGCCTCAACCGCCGAGCTGCTTACATCGCAGACACTGAGGAGAAAATCCACAGTATTCCCAACCGCACAACACATCAAAACCCACATGCATGTCAAGCGGAATATATTTGTGTTTCTTTTTGTCTCCTGAAACATAACATTTTAGAAGTACTTTGGGCGCATAAATTATTTAAAAAATGTGTCATTACTTAATATAAATTCGAAATATCTTCGAAACATGAGAGCATGTGCATGGACGTCCGCAGGATTTTTTTCCAGGGAGGGGCAAGGAAGGTATTTTTTCCCAGGGGGGGCAAACAAAAAGAGTGTAGTTCCCTAAAAAGCATTGCTTAAATTTGAATTTATGGTGTTAATGCAATAATTAACACATATTATTGTGGCTAAAATGAAATTATATGTGTGAAATACATAATTTTTGGTTGACTTTCATTTTCCAGGGGGTGCCCCCTTGCCCCCCCTTCCGGACGCCCATGAGCATGTGTGTATATTTCGAGCACGCAAAAATAAAAATAAAGAAAGATATAAGTAAACAACGACAGGCCCTCTTGAATTTAATGACAAATTATTGTTTTTGGTTTATAAAAAAATACATTTATGAAAACCTTTGTTACTGTAAGACACACGCACTTCAAGTTATACCAGAAAAAAAAGCATGATTTGTTATTGGTGATATATACAATCAGGTGCATTGTCTGCTGCTATTACTCTGGTTTCAATTTATGAATCACTTCACTAAACCAGGATTCAAATCTTGGTCTGTCCATTTCTTGCTAATCATCCATCCCTTTCTTTGCACGGAACAGTAAATATGCGCCTTCAACAAAGACGTGATTGCCGCCAGTGGGTGAAACAATAAGGCTCCCCCTTCCCCTCTCCCTTTCTCGTCGGTTTCTTCAGCCCTGGCTGTGGTTTTGCACGGTGTTATATATAAATAAAAAAAATCAATGTACGCCCCCGCTCCGCCCCTCCCCTCACCGAGTTAAAGCACGTCTGGTCCAAATAATAAACATGTTTCTTCTCACGGGGATATCTTTTAATAACGGGGACATTCTTTTGTCGTCAAACAACAAACAATCGTTTACTCTTCCTAAACTCAAACCGCAAATCATTCAACACCCGGGATACAGTTCGTGCGCACATTGACGGCAAATCACCTCACGCCCTGTTTTACTTTGCTCTTGTTTCCGTAAGGAGGATTATGCATTTTAAACAACTTGCTTGATTTGAAGAGCTTTTCCCTTCGGATGAAGCCCACAATAACACTTGCTGAACAGGAGACCTTGATTCAGCCATTCTCGCCGCTGTATAGCACGATTATTAATCACAATAAACATAGGGTTAAAATAGTGGGATGTGCAACATTGGTATCACGGATTCCACGCGCTCTGCAACGTATTCGACTCGCACTTGGGCTTCAGCGATTCCTCAACGCAATACAAACTCCAGTTGGCGAATCTGCGGATCCAAATTCGTCTGCACAGTGATTGCAACCGATCAAGTCCACACCTGCTAATGGATGTATTATTTTGTCTGTATTTTACAAATTAAATAACTGTTTTCTTGCAAGTATGCAGTTGTGTCGGAATAGAACCCGTCTCAGTGGAACTATATTCTGCGCGCACGTTTGGATCTACATATGCGAAAACCTGCTGCAAGGTTAACCTGACGAACGCTTGACTCTCACGCGAATCACGGGCAATCAGCTGACAACGGGAGATGGGAGATTTGAAAAAAATAATTACATTGTGTAACGGAAATATCACTGTATTAAGAGGACATGCTAAGAAAATTATATGCATTATAAGTAGATATTCTATCTTACACAATAAATGGATAAACAGTTTATTCTTTACGTTTAATCCGTAAATCAGAAAGAAAGCTCTATGCACTGCCGCTTCGCTTGCTTCACCAGTCACTGCACATGAGTTGGTAACATTTCGCGCGTCGAACATTAGTTTCCGTTGGCCTGTTACAGCGGGAAGTCCCCCGCTCTAGCCAATTCGAGCGCAGTTGCATCACTCACAGAGCGGCCATTCCTCTCAAGTTAATTCTGCGGGACTGTAGTAGTACGTAGTAGTAGTAGTAGCAGCAGCAGCAGCAGTAGTACTTGTATCTATGCATTTGCTGTTGGCATTCCTGCCATTAACCAAAACCGTTTTAAGCGCCGTGTATGCATGTGGATAAAAATGTCGCTTTTTGAGGGTTCGTAGCGTCGAAACGGGGCGTCAAACAAAATTTTATTTTGAAAATTTATTGTTAGAAAGTTGTTTGCCTCAGTGACACCTTGTGGTGGCTTACACTATATATCTTGAAAGGAGACAAGAGACAATCAAGTCCCTTGAATCCAACCAGTGGCGTAGTCCCAAAATTTTTACAGGGTTATATATGTAAGTTTTGTGAAATCTTAAGTGAAGACCATGTTTCCTTCAACTTTGAATTATGTTTCCATTAAATATAGTATTTCAATTTTCAATTTCCATTTTTTATTTATTAAAGGGCAAGGTTCAGCCTACGGCTGTTCTACCACCTAACACTAATGGATACATACACTGCTCGCCATTAAAATTGCAACACCCAGAAGGAAATGAGATAGAAACACGAAACTTGGCAAATATGTAGTTCATAATAAGATAAGAAAATGATTACAGTTAGAGCTCGGTTTTGTGACATGTGACACGTAGAACATGGTTGCATAACCCCAAGGAGCTAGTAGCGTGTACAGCCTCCACGGGCGGCAATAACTGCTGCAACACGGCGAGGCATGGACAGAATGAGTCTATCGATGTCTGCTTGCGGTATGGCGTCCCAAGCGGCTTCCACACGGTGCCAGAGGTCTTCAACATTACGTGCCGGAAACCTGAGTTGGGCCAGCCGGCGACCCACCATGGACCAGACATGTTCAATTGGAGACATATCCGGCGAACGTGCTGGCCAAGGAAGCAGGGGCACGTGGTTAGCTTCCATAAATGCGAGGACATTCCTTGCAAGATGGGGGCGCGCGTTATCCTGTTGAAAAGTGGCATTATGCAGTGCATGGATTAATGGGACAGCAACAGGGGTGAGAACCTGTGTGATGTACCGTTGGCTGTTCAATGTCCCTTGAATGCGTACGAGACGCGAACGAACACCTATGGTGATGGCACCCCATACCATGATACCCAATGAAGGCCCTGTGTGATGATGCATGATGCAGGCGTCATGAAGCCTAGTGCCACGGTACCGCCACACGCGTGTACGTCCATCATGATGTTGTATACAGAAGCGGGATTCATCAGAGAACACTACAGCATTCCACTCAGCCATCCATGCACGACGGTCTTGGCACCATCTCAGACGCAAACGCCTATGCTCTAGCGTCAGAGGAATCCGCAACAGTGGGCGCCGGGAAATAATTCTCCGGTTCGCCAAACGACGAAGCACGGTTCGTGGGGACACTGGACGTTGTAAAACATCCCGTACTTCATGCGCAATCCTCGTTGACGTGGCCGTTCTGTCTGTAAGGGCCATGCGTATCAGACGTCTGTCCTCTCGTTCCGTCGTCCGACGCGGACGTTGTGAACCTCTACGTCGCTCTACAGTGCCTTCCAGGACCCATTGGTTCCATACACGGATCACTGTGGATGCATTCCGTCCTACACGGGCACCGATCTCACGGTAGGATAATTCGCATTCACGGTATGCAACAATTCGGCCGCGATCGAACTGGGAAACCTGCTGGAATCGCTGCCGTATTCGACGACGTGGCATTGCTGACCGATTTTAACACACTACACTCACGACCATGAACTTTCACTGCTCTTCTGCACCTATCTGACCTGCTGCAGGTACCACTTACCAGATGGCGTGGCAGGCGCACATGGCGCATGACGGCCTTGAACACCTAATCATTTCCTTCTGCACCTCTCCTCTACACACTGTGCACATTTCGTCCGATTCCGATTACTCCTTCTGGGTGTTGCATTTTTAATGGCGAGCAGTTTATACATACTAAATACATTATACATACTAAATGTTTGTACAATAACAAACAAAGAAGAAAGAATGAAACATAAAGAAGACACAAAAAGAACAAATGCAAATGTGAGAACAAAGGCTCGTCTACAAAACAAATACACAAAGAATACACAAATTAATTGACACAATTGTGCTAAGTGTGATATAGTTAAGACTAACACAAATTAATATTATGTAAAAACATATAAATGTTCTTTAATATGTGAGAAAGGACAAAATATCATCAAGGGTTGGCAACATGTAAGGGGGAAGGTAAACAAGCAAAATGAAAATGAAAATACTTGTTTCTAGGAAGTTGGTTCAGAAGTGAGAGCTATTATTCGTGAGTGCTGGAACGCAGATATTGTTATTTAACTTCTACAAAAAATTCCATTCATGGTAGAATACGGATAATGATATTATATCCATAATTGGTATTAAAAGAGGCAAATTGCAATAGAGAAGTAATTTTAAAAATAATGTGGACGCGAATTTTAATGGTTGCATAGTAGTATCATCTTATAGGCTACAGTACAGCAATTTTCTTGTTGATATTGCATTTGCGCATTATCAGTTTCTGTACTGTTAACAATTTACATAATTCTGCTAATTACACTAAACGTGAAAATCGTGGTAAAACAACTTGGTCCACATTTGACTTACATTCTGAAAAGAAATACCGTGGGGGTAAGACACCCCTGGCACCCTCAGGGGTGGGGGGGAAGGGAGTGACATGTAAAAATTATCGAAATCGACCGATATTAGAGTTCACGAGCTGTATCTTTGCGGGTGAACCCTGCCCAAGCCCGGCTGCGCAGTAGCAAGGGGGAGGAGCTACCGGCTGCGCGTCATTATCCTTGCGTTCTGTCCTTGCTGTCGACCACCCAAAGGGCGAGTAGATAACAACTACATAAACTTATCTATCTCTCACTCTGCGCGGAGTAGCCAAGGCCACCCGCAAAGATACAGCTCGTCAACTCTAGTGTGGAATCCATAGTTGTCGGGGTCGCTAAGATGAATAGTGACACTCCCAATGCCGTTCAACCCCAATTTCAGTTTACACTATTGTTAGAATTCATAGAAGATTGGGATAAATAAATACCCGGACAATCAGCTAGTATTATATATATATATATATATTAAGGCTGGGCCGATACCGATGCCGATGTATCGGTATCGGAAAGTATTGGTTGGTATAATTATCCTGAGAATTATGCAAAATTCAAATCATCTAAAGCTGTATTTTTGCAATTACGTACATGACATCTATTTTCATATCCTGATGAAATTCTCGAATATTCTGAAGCAAATTCCTTGGTTAATTGATGCATAAAATTCGAGAAGAATATTTACACACCATTATTGATCAATATTTTGAACAAATTTTAATTATTGTAATTTTTCAAGTATCATATCGGTATCGGTGGGTATCGGTAAGAGTATCGGTATCTGTTAAAAGTGGTATACGCTCAGTGGTATATATATATATATATATATATATCTGGTTCTCTCCTCTCTTGTTTCTTTATTTTACTATCTCTCTTTTTGCTTCTTTATTTGTCTCTATTTCTTTCTATTTACTTCATAATTTTTCTCTCTATCCGTCTCTTACTTCTTTATTTCACTCACTCTCTCCCCCGCTTCTTTATTCCCTTCGTTTCTTTCATCCTTCTCTAAATCCCTTAATTTGCCTATCTCTCTATTTCTCTTCCCAATATCACATTCTTTCAACTTTTATCACTTGTTTCCCTAACTGCAATACTACATTTCTTACGATGAGACAATCTATTAAATGAAAATAATATCTAGCTGGAGAACAGTTGCGTCCGACTTCCTCGCGGGAGACCTGGGTTCGATTTCCGGGGTGGGTGATCTAAGGTCGGAATTTTTCCTGCCTTAGATCAACAAAAAGCGGCTCTGGGGCTCACCCACCTTCAAATCAATGGTACCTGGGGGCAATCCTTGGGAGAAAAAGCGGCTGGAGCATGGTGCTGATCACATCACCTCCAAAATAGCCTAGATTGAAATTGAGTCGGGCCCTACCTCCACATCATCTAATATGCCTTTATTACACGGTGCTATTTGCACGGGAACTTTACGTTACCGAGGAGAATTGTGATCCTTCTCCCGTCTATTTAATGCACAATAAGAATTCCATAGTAACCACATATTTAGAGGTAATACAAGGTAATAATTATCGCTATTCTCTTTAACAGATATTCTGCTGAAATTCTTCGAAATGTCCCCACATGTTCAATTTGGAAACGATTACTTCAAGCAGTCCTTACAAGCTCCCAAATGTGTATTCTGGCAACGTTTACTTCGCCCAGCCCTGGAAGGACCTCCACATGTATAATTTGTCAACGTTTACTTCGAGAAGCCCTGGAAGGGCGTCCACATGTATAATTTGGCAACGTTTACTTCGAGAAGCCCTGAAAGGGCCTCCACATGTATAATTTGGCAACGTTTACTTCGAGAAGCTCTGGAAGGGCCTCCACATGTATATTTGGCAACGTTTGCTTCGGCCAGCCCTAGAAGGGCCTCCACATGTATAATTTTTACAGTTTACTTCGAGAAGCCCTGGAAGGGCCTCCACATATATAATTTGGCAACGTTTACTTCGAGAAGCCCTGGAAGGGCCTCCACATATATAATTTGGCAACGTTTGCTTCGAGAAGCCCTGGAAGGGCCTCCACATATATAATTTGGCAACGTTTACTTCGAGAAGCCCTGGAAGGGCCTCCACATGTATAATTTGGCAACGTTTGCTTCGGCCAGCCCTGGAAGGGCCTCCACATGTATAATTTGGCAACGTTTACTTCGAGAAGCCCTGGAAGGGCCTCCACATACATAATTTGGCAACGTTTACTTCAAGCAGTCCTTACAAGCTCCCAAATGTGTATTCTGGCAACGTTTACTTCGCCCAGCCCTGGAAGGACCTCCACATGTATAATTTGTCAACGTTTACTTCGAGAAGCCCTGGAAGGGCGTCCACATGTATAATTTGGCAACGTTTACTTCGAGAAGCCCTGAAAGGGCCTCCACATGTATAATTTGGCAACGTTTACTTCGAGAAGCTCTGGAAGGGCCTCCACATGTATATTTGGCAACGTTTGCTTCGGCCAGCCCTAGAAGGGCCTCCACATGTATAATTTTTACAGTTTACTTCGAGAAGCCCTGGAAGGGCCTCCACATATATAATTTGGCAACGTTTACTTCGAGAAGCCCTGGAAGGGCCTCCACATATATAATTTGGCAACGTTTGCTTCGAGAAGCCCTGGAAGGGCCTCCACATATATAATTTGGCAACGTTTACTTCGAGAAGCCCTGGAAGGGCCTCCACATGTATAATTTGGCAACGTTTGCTTCGGCCAGCCCTGGAAGGGCCTCCACATGTATAATTTGGCAACGTTTACTTCGAGAAGCCCTGGAAGGGCCTCCACATATATAATTTGGCAACGTTTGCTTCGAGAAGCCCTGGAAGGGCCTCCACATATATAATTTTGCAACGTTTACTTCGAGAAGCCCTGGAAGGGCCTCCACATATGTAATTTGGCAACGTTTACTTCGAGAAGCCCTGGAAGGGCCTCCACATATATAATTTTGCAACGTTTACTTCGAGAAGCCCTGGAAGGGCCTCCACATATATAATTTGGCAACGTTTACTTCGAGAAGCCCTGGAAGGGCCTCCACATATATAATTTTGCAACGTTTACTTCGAGAAGCACTGGAAGGGCCTCCACATATATAATTTGGCAACGTTTACTTCGAGAAGCCCTGGAAGGGCCTCCACATATATAATTTTGCAACGTTTACTTCGAGAAGCCCTGGAAGGGCCTCCACATATATAATTTGGCAACGTTTACTTCGAGAAGCCCTGGAAGGGCCTCCACATATATAATTTGGCAACGTTTACTTCGAGAAGCCCTGGAAGGGCCTCCACATATATAATTTTGCAACGTTTACTTCGAGAAGCCCTGGAAGGGCCTCCACATATATAATTTGGCAACGTTTACTTCGAGAAGCCCTGGAAGGGCCTCCACATATATAATTTGGCAACGTTTACTTCGAGAAGCCCTGGAAGGGCCTCCACATATATAACTTGGCAACGTTTACTTCGAGAAGCGCTGGAAGGGCCTCCACATGTATAATTTGGCAACGTTTGCTTCGGCCAGCCCTGGAAGGGCCTCCACATGTATAATTTGGCAACGTTTACTTCGAGAAGCCCTGGAAGGGCCTCCACATATATAATTTGGCAACGTTTACTTGGAGAAGCCCTGAAAGGGCCTCCACATGTATAATTTGGCAACGTTTGCTTCGGCCAGCCCTGGAAGGGCCTCCACATGTATAATTTGGCAACGTTTACTTCGAGAATCCCTAGAAGGGCCTCCACATATATAATGGCAACGTTTGCTTCGAGAAGCCCTGGAAGGGCCTTCACATATATAATTTGGCAACGTTTGCTTCGGCCAGCCCTGGAAGAGCCTCCACATATATAATTTTGCAACGTTTACTTCGAGAATCCCTAGAAGGGCCTCCACATATATAATGGCAACGTTTACTTCGAGAAGCCCTGGAAGGGCCTCCACATATATAATTTGGCAACGTTTACTTCGAGAAGCCCTGGAAGGGCCTCCACATATATAATTTTGCAACGTTTACTTCGAGAAGCCCTGGAAGGGCCTCCACATATATAATTTGGCAACGTTTACTTCGAGAAGCCCTGGAAGGGCCTCCACGTATATAATTTGGCAACGTTTGCTTCGAGAAGCCCTGGAAGGGCCTCCACATATATAATTTGGCAACGTTTACTTCGAGAAGCCCTGAAAGGGCCTCCACATATATAATTTGGCAACGTTTACTTCGAGAAGCCCTGGAAGGGCCTCCACATATATAATTTTGCAACGTTTACTTCGAGAAGCCCTGGAAGGGCCTCCACATATATAATTTGGCAACGTTTACTTCGAGAAGCCCTGGAAGGGCCTCCACATATATAATTTGGCAACGTTTACTTCGAGAAGCCCTGGAAGGGCCTCCACATATATAATTTGGCAACGTTTACTTCGAGAAGCCCTGGAAGGGCCTCCACATGTATAATTTGGCAACGTTTGCTTCGGCCAGCCCTGGAAGGGCCTCCACATGTATAATTTGGCAACGTTTACTTCGAGAAGCCCTGGAAGGGCCTCCACATATATAATTTGGCAACGTTTACTTGGAGAAGCCCTGAAAGGGCCTCCACATGTATAATTTGGCAACGTTTGCTTCGGCCAGCCCTGGAAGGGCCTCCACATGTATAATTTGGCAACGTTTACTTCGAGAATCCCTAGAAGGGCCTCCACATATATAATGGCAACGTT
The DNA here is from genome assembly GCF_977018435.1 of Lepisma saccharinum. NCBI lineage: Eukaryota > Metazoa > Arthropoda > Insecta > Zygentoma > Lepismatidae > Lepisma > Lepisma saccharinum. Next base: position 33,536,292 of record NC_139235.1, read on the forward strand.
TGCTTCGAGAAGCCCTGGAAGGGCCTTCACATATATAATTTGGCAACGTTTGCTTCGGCCAGCCCTGGAAGAGCCTCCACATATATAATTTGGCAACGTTTACTTCGAGAATCCCTAGAAGGGCCTCCACATATATAATGGCAACGTTTACTTCGAGAAGCCCTGGAAGGGCCTCCACATATATAATTTGGCAACGTTTACTTCGAGAAGCCCTGGAAGGGCCTCCACATATATAATTTTGCATCGTTTACTTCGAGAAGCCCTGGAAGGGCCTCCACATATATAATTTGGCAACGTTTACTTCGAGAAGCCCTGGAAGGGCCTCCACGTATATAATTTGGCAACGTTTGCTTCGAGAAGCCCTGGAAGGGCCTCCACATATATAATTTGGCAACGTTTACTTCGAGAAGCCCTGAAAGGGCCTCCACATATATAATTTTGCAACGTTTACTTCGAGAAGCCCTGGAAGGGCCTCCACATATATAATTTGGCAACGTTTGCTTCGAGAAGCCCTGGAAGAGCCTCCACATGTATAATTTGGCAACGTTTGCTTCGGCCAGCCCTGGAAGAGCCTCCACATGTATAATTTGGCAACGTTTGCTTCGAGAAGCCCTGGAAGAGCCTCCACATATATAATTTGGCAACGTTTACTTCGAGAAGCCGTGGAAGGGCCTCCACATGTAAAATTTGGCAACGTTTGCTTCGGCCAGCCCTGGAAGGGCCTCCACATGTATAATTTGGCAACGTTTACTTCGAGAAGCCCTGGAAGGGCCTCCACATGTATAATTTGACATCGTTTACTTCGTGCAGTTATCGAAGTGCCGCATACTGTTTCTTGCAGCATTTAGTATTTTTGTAATGTTTTGAATTTAATAAATTGAGTAGAAGTGATTCACTTCATTATAATAATAATATTATTATACATTTGAAGATAAGAGGCTAACTCATGTAGTCTATCCTCTCTCAATACTGTATGTTATCATTTTCTAAATATATATGATAGTTACGATAGTTACTTGTTACATGGTAATTTCTGATTTGATTTGATTTGATTTGAATTTAAAATTTTGGGAGCGTCAGCACTTAGGCTATTTTGTTCCCGTCCCATTATACGGGGGCCAGCCCCTTATCATTACAAATAACAACTCTAACGTTGCATAATTAAAAATTTAAAATGTTCTGACTTCTGTTAAAAGCTGAGGCTGTAAAGGGGCACTCAGCACACATAAGGACAAAAGAACTTTTCTCTCAAATTGCATTTTGTCTTTTACTTTCTTTATTCGTGTATTTTTGTTTCTTAAATTCTTTCCATTCCTTGAATTTAGTATTAACTTTTGACGAATATTAGGACAAAGAATTTTATTTGCTTTATCTGACATCTGTGAAGTGTTTTTGTTGTATTGTTTATTTTTCTGTTAACATTTGCCACACTTTTTATTCAGTCGGTGTGTTATTGAAAGAGTCATAACTAGAAATTATGAAAATCCTCTCGCTACTGTGATCAGTCAAAATTAAGCTTGTCCGTAATAAATACGAGGCCTGTGTTTAGCCTGCATTGACAGGGCTAAGAGTTTTATGTTGGGATAGTTACGTTTTGCATCACCAGGTGGCAAGACCTGCACGGCTGCTTACAACGCCCAGCGTGCCAAAGCACGTAACCTTTCTAACCTCCTTGTGATTTGCATTTTTTTGTGTGAGCTTTTCCTTGAGCTTGCGAAAGTTAAGACACGAATTCGTGAAGGAGTTGACGAAAGGAAAGGGTGGTGTTCAAACTTTTTTCAGTCGTGGTTCTTGTTCTATTACTTTGATTCAATCGTGAATCAAAGCGGAAAGAAAAAGGGTAATTCTTTGAGCTTCAGTTCGGAGTAGAAAGGGCTGTGGTGTGGAGATAGATCAAAAGCAGAGGCAGAGGGGTTGGAGGGCAGACACTTTAATGTAGCACTTAATACCGACCATGAAAATGCAAATTTTGTGCAGTAAGAACATTTATTTGTAGAGTTCTCCTGCTTGCTTGCTGATGTCGTCCGTCTGTCCTGTTCCCTCTGGCGCCTACATTCATTTATTTAGTGAAATTTCCAGTACAGCATAAACCATTTTAAACCGGAAAGAAACAATAATAATAAAACAAAACAGTACCAAAATAAACAGAGCTTAGTTTCACAGTAGCATTACTTATGTACGATTTTTTGTAGGTTGGTGATACAAGACGAATAACAGCTGAAAATATCTAATTGGTTGTTGAGATGTTAAACTGATTAGGAAGCCTATGGAATAAAGAACGTTCTATGAGTGAACCTGGGAAATGCAGTGTGGAAAGTTTCTTTGATCCGTGTTTTATGTCCAGCACCCTGAGGGAGAGTTCGTGAAGTGGGATGCTATATCTCAAGCTTTCATTTATGACCTTATATAGAAATGTCATATCTGCAATGTACCTACGTGATTCTGGGGTATTAATATGTAAATTTTCGAGCAAAAGATGGGCTGAACAGTATTGTAGAATGGGGAACACGAATGTTTTTAAGTAAGTGGAAAGTGCTTTTGGGTTATTGATTTATGTTAATCTGTGCAGTAGGCCTAGCATGCCATTTTTGTGATGATTGAGATATGATTTTCGAAAGTGAGTTTTGAATCTATGACCATACCAAGATCTCGGTGTTGTTCTTTTGTTAGTTTGAGGTCAATGAGTGTATAATTACCTTCAAGAATGTATTGTTTCAATGTTATGTAAGAGCATTTATAAGGGTTTATGGCCAGTTTCCATCGTTTACACTATAGATAAATCTATTGATGTCATTGTACAGAAGTTAACAATGTCTTCCCAAGTTTAGTTTATGGACGCGTCCATATTATATATTTTTTTTCTCTCTCTATCTGTCTGTACTGAAGCCACAAGAAACAAGTGACAAACGACACCTGGCGGGTGTCATTTAAGAATTTCACCAATTTCACAGGCTTGTGCGGCCTGTCATGCCACTACTGGGCGAAACGTGGCTGTCGATTGATTCATTTCAAAGCAACAAGTGTTGGTGTCGCTTGACATGACGCTGTGAAATATCACTTCTCTGTCACTGTGATAATATTTCTCTTCTCCCTATCTCTCTCTCATTCACTCTATCAATGTCTTTTTCTTTATCTGTCAATCCTTGTTACTTTCTTGCGCTCCCTCCCCCTTAAATCTTTGTGTACTCCTTCAGCCACTACACTGTATCACGATTTCCTTTGCCCCAAGAACAAAGCTTACAGAAACCCACAAAGACACGCGGACGAAACTTACCTTCATTAGGAAACAATCAAGTCGCCGAGTAACGGATCATCCCACAATCCCTTGTCTTCCGAAGACAACTGCGCATCGTAAAGAGGCTATTATTCCATTTTCACCCATTGCCTTACTTCGGACGAACCCCGTTAAACCCCTCTGGACAGCGCCGCATACCTACGCATAGCAGATGCTGTAAGGCTGTAACCTACCACTTTTCCTCCCGCGGTGCTGTGAGCTTCAGTGTTGCCGAATAACAATCATTTAAATTCCCTGGATGAAGGGAGATGTGACTACGGACGTCGGACTTTTCTTGCACTGGAGAGGAAATAATGAATAAAAAGGACTCACCTTCGAGGGTTCTAGGTTTAAATCTTGGTGTTTCTTTGTGAGTGTCATTCTCGAATAAAAAATATTGTCAATTTTCCTTTCATCAGTCCATTGATGGAATCTAAATTAAAAGCTTCGATTTTTAAACAATTACAATCAGTTGTAAAATGATAAAAATTTAGCAATTGATGAAGTAAATAATAAATAAAACATTCGTTTTGTATCATAGTAGGACCCATTTATTTTGACGTCGTCGATCATTTGGTATATTTTCCTTCCCGGATTTTCTTTCCATTGACCATCCCTTCAATAGCATCCCTTAGGACTGTAACGTTTTAGGGGGAAGAGAGACGTTACATGAGGTATGTAGCTCAGATTCTTAGACATTTGAAAATACAAGACACTCACTCTATCATATTTCTTACAATTTATTGCCCAAAGTTCTTACATAGAATATTTCTAAGTTATTCCCTGAACTAGCTAAGTCTAATATCTCTGTAGGAGACTATCCAAAATTTAGTCTAAGTTAGTAAAAGAGAAGTCCATTACCTTACTCAGAGGTATGGTTGGTGCAGTCCGGCGTCGAGCAGCAATTTCCCTCGGCTGGGATACTGTCCCATATTTGTGTGTGTGTGTGTGTGGGGGGGGGGGGTTATAGCAAGGTGTCTTCCTGTCCCTTTGCTTACCAGTGACCTTTCAAAGTCATTGCCTAAAAACTCTTAGCCATTTTCACATAATTTTCCATATATAGTGATGACAAGCACAGAGCCGCTGTGGTCCAGGCAGTGGGGCGTCTGGCTTCCTCTTGGAGGACCCTTGTTTGATTACCGGGATGGGTGATTTCAGGAGGGAATTTTTCCAGATATGTTTCTGCACGAAACGGCTCCCTGGAGGCGGCCGGAACGTGGTGTTGATCACATCAGCCCCACATGCCTTCACGCCAAGTTGATATAGGCGTGTTTGACCTACGTCACGAACTGTTGCATTGTGGGATCGAGCAGCCAGGATTTTGGCCGGTTTTTGTAAACATACGGACTTCAAGCTGGCGGGCGGGAGATTTCAACCTTGTTTACGATGGTACTGTGCCGTATTCAGTTGTTTAACAGAAACTCACGTTAATCCTCGAATTTTCCGAGATAGAACACGGCACGGGACCCGATAATTGTTGATCAGAAGATACGGCGTCGTCTGGTTGGAGAAAGTAAATCGTGCCAACATTAATGAACAAAGCGAACATTACAGAGTGTGTTCTGCGACTTTTGGGACAAATGGATCGAACTGGTGTGTTTAATCATACTTGCAATGGAGTTTCCTTGTGTTTTGGTAGAAAGGTGCTGATATTTCCGATAAGTTTGACGATAAAAATGATAATCTTCAAAGTTTAATTCATCTTGATTCGTTCGTTAACACAAACTGTTATTAATTGTTATTCGATCCATGAGAAAAGGTGCCGGTAGTAGGCTTTGCGTACTGTCAGAAGAAAAAACGCTGCTATCAAAGTATCCCAAATTGATTGATTGATTTGGTTTATTTTAAGTCGCTTTTATGCCAGTTTTGACTAATCGTGAAGACGAGGCTGAGTGATGATATGTTGCAACTGATAAAGCGAAACTCGCAAAGAACACCCATGCTCAGGCTGGGATTCGAACCCGGGACGCCTGGCATCGTAGCGTGCTGTGTTAACCACCCTGCCACGGAGCCCGGTATATCCCAAATTGTTAAAGCAAGGAGTGAAATTACTGTTTTCGAGCATCTCAACATTTTAAATTACAGCGCTTCAACAAACCTTAAAAGGAAGCAGAGACGATAATGGCAGAACGTTGGAATTTACAGTTAATCTGTACTCTCAAGCAGAATCCTAACATCGGCCAGTTCATATGGATCAACACCTCAAAACTTCGCTTTTTCAACATATCTTTCTCTGTCGACTGCGCAAAGAGATTGAACATATGAAAAATTACCGCTATTTCCAGATGGCACGACATTGTCATTAATTTTATCATTTTTATGCAATTTTACCGACATTTTACACAGTACTAACAACAAACAAGCGTACGTACAGTTGGCGCAAGTGTAACGAACGCTACGTGGTGGGTATTTCCTTGCAGACGACAAACAACTTGGCCGCGAACATGGCGGCGGTGCGAATCCTGACGTCACATGAAACCCACCTATATGCAGAGGGAGCTTTGTCTTACCTTAATGATAACAGCCATAAAATGAAATAAATTTCGAAATTCTACCCCTGGCTACCGCCTCGGACGTAGCGTAGCCACTGAAGGTTATAGGTTCGAGCCTGAGAATCGGTGCTTCTTTGCGAATCTCTCTTCAACAATTTCATCTAATCATCACTCATCCTTGTCATTGCGATTAGCCTCAATATGAAAAAGCAACGTCAATTAAGGGAAAATATGAAGACGAATACACTCTCTACAGACCCTATCCTTCATAAAGATGTGTGTGTGTGGGTGTGTGTGTGTGATAGAGAGAGAGAGAGAGAGAGTTTTGCCTCTTTTCTTGGCCAAAACATTACGAAAGCAGGTGAATGTGAAGTAGCTGATGAAATAATTTTCATTGGCAGTTATATAGTGTACGGTTACATGGTTACATTTTCCTCGCTATAATTCAGCACCCCCTGGCGATAGAACTTTGAAACTTGCAATGGAGAACCGGGAAAGTCTTATGAATACAATGCATAGTTGCTCAAAATCCAAAATATGTTTACACCGTAAGAAAGAAAATACGCGGCATTACTTTTCAGTATGCCCTCGTACATTTTACATCTAAAACACTTAATTACGGTAAAAAATATTACCAATAAAAATATTTGTAGTTCTGTTTATATCCACACAAGAACTATCGTCCCAGAATGCTGAAGGGTTTAAGTGAACAACAGGTAAGAAAAACACTAAATCTAGTAACTTTTCTTCATGCCTACCACACTGCTGAAGATGGCCCACATTCCTGATTGTCGAAAAAGAAGACCCCGCCTGACGCCCACAGGTTATTCAACGGGAAAGAGCTTCAAAAAAGGAGAGAGACGATCGAAGTACGATTACACCGCTTTTCTCTTTTCGTCTGGGGAACCTATTATCAGGAGAGGAATCCGAGCTTATAATGGCGGGTCGTCATTAATAAACGTTTCATTTCAGAATCTGTGTCAGGGAGTGGATTAGAAGTCTATTCGTCGCATGTGGTGATGAATTATGCACAGGTCTAACTACGCGGAAGAAGAAAGCGTTTTATTCATTCATTCCTTTATTTGGAACCTAACAGCTTTTATGCCGTTTTTTGTCCATAACAATACACACACAATTGTTTTACAATAAAATTATCAGTCCATCCCCCCTATTTTACAGATATTAGATTTTTTTTTTTTTTTTTTGAACATTTTGCCTTTTACAATTGTATGTTATACTTCCTTAAAAATGATAACAAACTATAACCAATTCTCACATCTGGATTAACAACTAAACTTAACATATTTGTTGGAAACTGAACCTTTAGAGTATTTAAAGTTTTATACAAGATATTTCTCTCTCTATTATATTTTGAGCATTCCAGTATTATATGTTGTGCATCTGCACTTTCCCAGCCACATTCACATTTCTTATTGTTCGTTATTCCAATTTTGGATAAATGTTGCCTAGTACACAAATGGCCCGTTCTCAGTCTATTAATTAATACAATTACATTTCTTGTAGCACTTACATGATGAAACCATGGTTTTTGTGTTTTGAATTCAGCAAATGGTCTGTATGATTCTCCAACTGTTGTAAGTTCATTTCGACACCAATCAAACCATTCATTCAGAATTTTCTTCTTTACTCTAGGGAGAAGATCCGTATAGTATAATGATAAGTTCGTAATATTTGGAAGACGCACTGCTTTCTTTGCACATTCATCTACATGAGAATTACCTGCAATATTGCTATGAGCTTTAACCCAAGAAAACTCAATGGTTTTTCCAGATTTTTGTATTGTTTGAACTAATTGTATGCAATTTATAATACAAGGGGATAATTTGTAAAGACTCTTGTACGAAGATTTAAGAGCCTGTAATACATTTTGCGAGTCAGTAAGTATTAAGAACTTTCGTAAATTTAATTTTTGGACATATATTAAAGCTTGGTAAATTGCGTAAGATTCTGCTGTAAATATTGAACAGTCTTGTGGAAGCCGAAATAATAGGTCTGTTTTATGTTGTGGATCGTACACTGCACATCCAACTCCTGACTCACTTTTAGATCCGTCTGTGTATATGAAATAAAAACTTGGCCATTGAGTAAAATATTCCGATATGTGCGAATAACGAGGGAAATGAATATTATCCAGAGACTGTTGAGGATAATCTAATGAAAAAACAGGCCGTGAACGCATCTGTAGAACATCCTGATATTCTTGACAAAACGAATTATACAATTCTATCCACATAGCAGATTTTCTGTTTGTTATTTTTTCTGTTTCATATAAGTGTATCATATTTGTTAGTACATTGTTGAAAGGATGCTCACAATATGATTTCACTTTGAAGAGCATATTTGCTGCTAACATCTTCTGTCTACATGAAATGGAACATTCACCCGCTTCCATGTATACTACTACGTTTGGAGTGCTGTTCATAACGCCTAAACATCTTCTCAAGAATTTCCTCTGTATGACATCAATGGAATTCAATTTTCCTTCTGTCAAGTTACACATTGCCAATAGAGAATAATCTATCATAGGCCGAAAATAATTCTTGTAAAATAAAAGCATAACTCGAGGATGACATCCCCACTGAGTATTTGCTATTGCTTTGAACAAATTAAACACTTTTTCTGATTTAACTTGTATTGCTTTAATTTGGTCCTTCCAAGTTAGTTTTTCATCCAAGATGACACCTAAATATTTTACTCTGGATGTAATGGGAATTCTTGTTTTTCGGGACATGGAGTGAAGTATTGGAGGTGTTCCCTTTTTACTAAAAATTGTAAAATTAGATTTTTCCATTGAAATGGAGAGTTTTTTACTTTCAAGCCACTTTTGCACTTCCAATATTTGTTCCTCTAAAACAGGAAAATCAGTATGAATTTGTGTCGTGGACATATAGATACAGATATCATCTGCATATTGAAGATAATTGACTGTTGGAATTAATTTCCTTTTCATCCCGATCATATATATGTTGAATAACAAAGGACTTAAAGGACTTCCTTGAGGTAACCCTTTGCAGGCTGAATACGGTCCTCTACTTTCACTGAAAAAGTGGAAATATACGGATCTTTTACTGAGTAACTTCCATAATATCAAAACATAGTTGTGAGGTATTTTTAGCTGTTGTATTGTTTGGATTAGGATATTAATATCTACATTATCATAAGCTGCGCTTACATCTAAGAATGCAGCTAATACAATTATGTTTCTTTTCAGTGAGTCGAAAATATACGAGGAAAGAGTGATTAATCCGTCTTGGCATCCTAATCCCATTCGAAATCCTATTTGTTCGAACTGAAATATGTTTTGGCTTTCTAAAAACCATTCTATTCTTTTTTGTATCAGTTTCTCAAATATCTTTCCTAAAACTGACGTCAAAGCTATAGGTCTATATGATTTACCTACTTGAGGGTCCTTGCCTGTTTTTAAAATTGGAATAATCAACTGTTTGGACCAATCTTCTGGTACTTTTCCATTATTTAAGAATTTATTAAAAATTGTGCACATCGCCTTTAACGCTACATCTGGAAGGTGATTGATCATCGAATAAGTAATTCCATCCATCCCTGGAGCAGATTCTTTACTGTTGCCGATGATTTCATAGATTTCCTCTTTTGAAATTGGAGTTGCAAAACCTCTCGCCGAACGTAGTTTTGATGTGTAACTACATAATTCATTTGGTGTTTCAACTACTCCGTCTGACACTGTAGGTATGAGTTTCTGAATAAATTCAGTCTTCCAATTTGATTTCAAAGGGACCACATTTGCTGTACGAGGATTTTTGAGCGATCTAAACTTATTCCACACATATCCTAATTTCATGCTTGGGTGTAAATTTTCACAAAATAATTTCCATGATTTTCTTTTTGCTTTTATGCATAATCTCTTTGATTTGGCCACAGAGTGTCTGAATGCTATCCAGTTCTCCGGATTTGGTTGACGTGAGTATATTCTTGCTAATTCGACTCTATGTAGTTTTGCTTCAGCACACTCTTCTGTCCACCAGTATATCTTTGGGAAGTGTTGCTGACTACTTTTTATCACCCTGGGACAGCTCAAGTCCATCGCAGCCGAAATGGTTTTTACAAACTCCTCGTATGTAATATTATCAGGTTTTAATCCATCATCCTCTGAGAAATAAATATTTAAAAGTTTAGTATAATTAGACCAATTAGCTTTGAATACTTTCCATTTGCGAATAGTTAATATTCTTTCATTTGTTGCATGGCAATAAGCCAGGTAAAAATAACATGGATAATGATCGCTTGTTCTCAAGTCCACATCGGCTTCCCATGTAAAGTCTGCACAATACTTTTCTGAAATTAATGTTAAGTCTATAGATGACGGATTACTTCCATTTCTAGGCATATGAGTAGGTGAACCATCATTTATTATAGTTAACTGTTCCACCTCCATCCATTCAACAAGAGTTCGACCCAACTTATCTGCTGCCTGTCGACCCCACAATGGGTGGTGGCAATTGAAATCTCCAGTTATGATTAATGGAGTCTTGAATGAACTAATCATAGACCTTAAATGTTTCACTGCAATTTTTTGCGATGTATAGGTAGATGGTATATAGATCGAGATAACAGTAAATATTTTATTCAAAATTTGCACTTGTATTCCCACTACTTCCACCCGATATTCTCGAAGAATCACTAAATTGGGATTAAATGATATGGGTTGGAATGCCAGACTTTCATGTACAAATATACCCACTCCTTTTCCGCCTTTTTGATTAATTACTGCATGATAATTTTTTATTTCAATTGAAACTCTTCCATCCCCCCATACTTCACACACACATATAATGAGAGGATGATGCTCTTCTATCAGTTTCATGAGTTCAAGTTTTCTTGAAGGAAACGAGCATAAATTCCATTGAACAAATAAAAACATATTTTGCATGTGATAACTTACTGATTATTAGATTTAATGTTGAGCATCTTCATATGATTCAAGCTCTTCAATAAGTTTCAATAACTGTGAAGTAATATTTGTACAATCGACTAGAATATTTTTAATTCTCTGAAGATTATCATCCACAGTTATGTTCGACGTTAGTTTTGCCATAACTTGTAACAAACTAATCATTATTTGCTTTTGAGAGTCATATTGTGGGATGCTAGTTCGTAATTTTCGTTTTTCCGTTGTTGTCACTGACGTTGGACTGATTTGGGAATTTAGTAATACATAATCTGGTCTTTCTTGTTCGTTTTGGGTTTGAGGATTGTCACACGACTTTAGATTTTGCATACCTTTATTTTTCATAACTTCTTTACTTTTACATATCTTCCCAAATCTTCGATCAGCATAACTATTGTTCATGTTGTAAGGATGAGGTTGAGAAGATTTCCAAGAATATAAGTTTCTTGATGTCCCTGATTCCTCATCTCTTAGAGTGGCCAGCACCTCATATCTGTTACCTGTTGTAATTGCTGAACTTGGAGCTTGTACAAAGGAAGACTCTGCTTTAGTTGTTTTTAACTCTGGGAAATCTTGTAGTATGTTTGCATAAGAATAATCGTCTCTTTCGGTCATAAATGAACTACTAGAACTAACTTTTCTCTTTGCTTCTTGATATGAACAGCCCTCATATGCTATCACCTTCTGAATTTCTCTTTCCTCTTCCCACTTACTGCACGACCTCTCAGTTGCAAGATGATTTCCTGAGCAATTTATGCATTTAGGTACTGCAGCACATATATCATCATGTTCATAATCACCGCACCTTGGACACATCGCTTTGGACTTACAAACATCCTTTGTGTGAGAGAAACGGAAACAATTCCTGCACTGCATCACAGATTTTATTTTAGGTTGTACCTGAAATATGTTACTGAGTAGCTTTACATGCGAGGGCAACCTTTGTGATTGAAACGTTACGCTGATCAATTTGGTCGGTTTGAACCCAAATTCCCCATTTTCTTGATAAATCTTCTTCTTCATTCTTTCCATTTTGATTATTGGAATATTTCTCTCAGCCTCTGCTTCATCTTGTACTTCTTCTAAATTTATATGTAACGGTAACCCATATATTAGTCCCATTCTGTGTAAAAGACTCTTCGGGATCTTGACATTTACTTTATACTTCTTCTGAAACTCTTTGTTCAAGTAAAAGTCATTTGCATCATTGGATGTTAAAAAGTAAACCTTTGCACGATTAGGACCCGATGCCTTAACATAATTCACCTTAATTCTAGCTTCTCTTAAGTGACTACCTAACATAATAGCACTAAAGCTACCAACGTTGTGTTCCGCACCTTCAACAAGCACAATATATGGGCCATCATGCCCAGGATAGAATAAGTCATTTTTATTCACATTGTCCTTTGATTGCATTGTACGCTCTAATACGTTTGCTTTGAAAATTTTTGGAGCATTTATAGATTCCTCCTTTCCACTAACTTTTGCTCGATTTCGTTTTGTGTTCTGACACAATAAAAACGATGATTAAATCCACAATTTAAGCTTGAATTTGTCTGTAACTATATATTACGCAACCAGCTAATATTTCACCACAGACTATTCCCAGAAAGCGTTTTAATGCAACGGAAAGTTTAATGCGAGTCTTGGGTGAATAGCGCAACAAGGTGTAATCGTACAGGTGAGGCCATTACTGGAAGTCAGCTGCCATTAGTTCCCTGACAAGTGACGTGCAGTGAGTCCTAGAGTTCCAGCGCAAAAAAAATGTGTCAGCTTTCATTGAAATGGGGAAGAAATATTAAGAATAAAGTTCTGGTCCTTTTTTTTTTTTTTTCAAAGTTTCAAAGTTTGTAGCGGAAAGGTAATTGATTTGGAATTCTCACAGTACAGTGTAATTTCTTAAGAGATTTATAATGTTTTCTAGATTGTGTGAGAAAAAGAATTGGGTATATAGACTTTCTTTCTTTGGTTGCAATTCATTTTGCACTCTCCCCTCCCTACATCCTGTCTTTTATAATTCTTTAGTCGCGACGATGAGTGTAAACTTGTGAAATGGACAATTACAATGCCTTACCCAGGATTCGAACCTGAGATCTCTGACCTTTTCTATTTCTGACTCTGTTTCTCCCATCTTCCCTGGGCATCAGGAGAGAGTGATGAAATGGTCCATCGACTCCTCAATTGACATCCTTCATTTTAAGTTATTAAAAGCAGAAAGCTTGTGATTTTTATCGTAAAAAAAGAAATATACTTCAGTTACTTCGAACGGAATAATCAATGCGAAAACTACGTCACATCGAAAAGTTTAGTGTAAAATAGAGGAACCAGGTTGGTTATGTTTTCATATCCTACCACTTAATCCAAAGGACAAATGGTTCATATATTTGCAAACTTCCAAAAATTTGCTTTAAGTGAGAGGCCAAAGAACATAAACTTAAGATCCTCCCCGATGGCGTAGTGGTAACGTCATCGACTTGTAATTAAGGTGTCCTAGACTCTAAAGTGGAGGCACATTGCACAATGGTACACTTTAAACTGTAGATCCTGTCCCGATCAGCCTATCTGTGCATAAAGTGGAGTTAAAATAGCTCAAACTTAATGATTGATTAATTTGCTTTATTTTACCTCGTTTTTTGTGCCACTTTTGGCCAATTTGCGAAGATGGAGATGAGAGATGACATGATGAAATTGATGAATGGACACTCACAAACATTCATGCCCAGGCAGGGATTCGATCCCAGGACCCCTGGCGACGTAGTGCGATGTGCTAACGACTCCGCCACGGGGTTCGGCAAATATAAACATAATGACTAAAATATCCCCCTAACATTTGAAGCTTTTTCTTGAACGAGGTGTGAAATAGTTAATAACAAACAGAATAATTATAATAATAATTATAATAATAACAATGATAATAATAATCATTACTGGTATGTCTATTATTCAAGTTTTACAAATGGCCTGACATCTTCCAACAAAAATTTCTGGCAATGTCCTTATCTGTGTGTTTCTCCCTCTCTCTCTCTCTCTCTCTCTCTCTCTCTCTCTCTCTCTCTCTCTCTCTTAAACAAAACACAGCAGTTGAGAACGCCACTTGCGTTATAGAGAAGGCAGGATCTATAATGTAAAAACCTCAACATGAATATCACTTACTGTTCCCATGTCATTAACGAACTATCAAAATTGAGTTCAGTACTTTTGAATCACCCTGTATTTAAAAAAAAAAAACATGGTGAATGCATTGCGGCAGAAAAGACTCAGACATGGCTTGCTGTGAAACGCCAATTCCGACGCAGCAACCAAACGAGTTGTATTTCCACGAACAACAACTGGGAGAGTTGCATGATCTCCATAAACTGGTTTGCCAGACGTGAGATAGTGACAGAGTTCGCCCACGGACCTCGGGGCAGACGTTGCGGACAACCCTTCACTCCCACAGAGGTGCGGGAAGAGAGATCAAGTTCAGGGATAAAGCCGGCAGAGGTCGACACTGTGTCGCAGTGTTGCCAGAGTACATAAAAAGTCAGTGTTAATCATTTTAGTAACCCCACGGATTTTCATGTTCTCATATATTGTCGGTCTCCCCGATGGCGTAGTGTTACCGTCGTCGCCCTGTAATCAAGGGGTCCTGGGGTCGATAACCGGTGGAGGCACATAGTGGTTCGCATCTCACTTTGAACGTGATTTAATTTGATTTATTTTACTTCGCTTCTCTACGACTTTTGGTTAATCGCGAAGATGAGGATGAGTGATGCTATGATGAAATTGATGAAAGGATACACTCACAAAGAACACCTATTCCCAGGCCGAGAATCGAAACCGGGAACGCTGGGTTCATACAGTGCTGTGCTAACCACTCTGCCACGGAGGCCGGCCCCACTTTAAACTGTAGGTCCAGTCCCGATTAGCCTTTGTGGGCACAAAGGGGAATTTTAAAAAAGACTCAAACTCATATATTGTAATAACAATAAAAATAGTTTCAATTTAGTTTCTACGCATATGCCCTTTTTTTCAATCTTCGAAACCATTTTGAAATACGCAGTACAATTTTGAGAATAATCGCCGCAGATATTATAGAGGACGAGAAAATGTCCCCCAAGAAATGGCATTGCTTATTTGACAAACAAATATAAAATTCAATCATGCAAAGAAGTTATTTTGAAAACATCCACATACCGACAGTTCCAAAGTTGTAGAATAGGATGCATAAGTATTACCAAACAAATTGTCCATCATCATGTTCATGCACTTTGTTTTTACCCAATGAGAGCTTGAAGAATTGAAAGAAATCACCAAACAAGCTGATGACAACCTCTGAACCAGCACAGAGACAAATCTATTCCTTAAAACATGCACGATGCAAAATGAAAGTTAACGGAAATGGAAAAAGCCGTAGACAATTTGGCAATTTATACTTGTGTATCTCACTGTACAGCAGGGGTGCCAATCCCCCCAAGGCCAATGGCTCATCCCCCCAAATCATATCATTCGCGCCCTCAAACCATATCGTAATCACCACAAAGCATTTAATTACGACAGCGTGTCTACCGAAAGTAACTGTTTTCTTAGCTTTACTGAACACTATACTTGATCTGCCCCTCCTCCCCTAAAATCGTTCATCATAACCCCCCCCCCCAAATAGTTTGGATGAATACGTAATCATTGACATCTATTCGAATGAAATACCACGTTAAACTATCCATATTTTTTAACAGTTCTAAATGATGCACCTGCTTTAAATTAAGCAGTATTCGAACACTAAGCATTATATTTGAAGAAGAGACGACGTTATTAATGAATATCGCTTATGTCTTGTAATGCAGCTATTGTATAAAACTTCACATTCGCCTCAGTAAAGCGCCAAAGAAAATTTTTACATCCATTTCTTTGCAGGCTTTAAAGAATGTTAATTTAATGGGGTGTTAATTCCTTCTTAGGATCCCGAAATATTTAATCTTTTCCAGCTTCTCTTTTGGCACGTTCGGGGTCGAAAACGTGTGGATACCATATCGCTAAATACAATCTCTAAAATTAAATGTTCGAACTCTCTCTCCACTACAGAAATCCCTTGACAATCTATAAGATTTAACACTTTATCAAGAGCTTCCTATCCCCCCCTTTAAATGTAATACTCAAACCTAGCACCAAAATGTCCATGCCAATTTTAGACTTACTGTTGATATTGAAGAGTGGATATTGCCAGTCTCCAGATTCCGCAACAGTCTAAAACAATAGTAATACACAAGAATTGGATACCCCCTCAATTTCATGCTCAATCCCCCTCTAACAAAAATACCCGCCATAATCTAAGACCTAGAGTTGGATACTGCCCCCCCCCCCCGTTTAATTCAGAATCCCGATAGAACCCACGTGCCAATTAAGGCCTAATATCTCCCCCTTCCATAACACCCTTACAAACTTTATTTTCTTCATCTAATGAATTAAATATGGTGCATTTAAGGTGTAAAATTTTTACATATATTTTGGAAAAATATATAAATGTTGAATTTGATATAATTTGAAGGAAAAAAGTCCCGCCCAAAATTCTCGATGGCGAATCCTGCGCCCCTTTGTGGGCACCCCTTCTGTACAGTGAGATGCACCAGTCTTGCTCGACAAATTGTCCACAACTATTTCCATTAACATATCTCTTGCACTCTACTTTCATCCTTGCAAAATATTGAAATTAATTGTTTATTAGATTAAATAATGTTTTGTGATTGTATAGGACACCCGCACTTCAACTAAGGAACAAAAATCTCTGATTTTCTCAGACTTCTGAAAATTTTTGATTGTACGCACGTAAGTTTAGTTCATGTTATTTTTTTTAATTTTCTGTTGATAATATTTTCCAATGTAAAATGGCTAACGCTGTAGTTGGAATCTTCTATTGTATATATATATATATATATATATATATATATATATGAGGACTAAAAGTGGTAAACGTTGTAAGTGCCAAAAGCCAAAGTGTTGCAAAATCGCATCGTTCCGCACATCAGCCCGTAAGAACGTGCACGCTAGTGACCTCTTTACACGCCCTTTGAACTACTTAGAGGGCTACCAGCCACTTTTCACGTTTACCAC